>NC_085042.1:761554-1069860 GCF_963692335.1 Osmerus eperlanus
GTGAGAGCAGCATAAACGGGAGAGCAAGCAGAGATTGTAGCTTCTAGCTTAGAAGTTCCAAACTAATCAACCTACACTTCTCTCATTTTTGCAATACTAGCCCTGTCAATAAATAAAGAACAATAACTGTTTTGCCAGAATAACTGGATCTATCAGACCCTTGAATGTTTATGATGTCCCTGTTTGTAAATATATGCTACTGAAAGGCCGAACCGCGAACACAGAACTCCCTTTGTCGGGTCGCTACAATACTTTTGACTGGACACAACAAAGTGATCATTGTCAGCCAACAATATAGAATGTTGATGTCGGGCTACGCATTTATAGACCAACTGCAGTCCAACCCCCAACTTGTGTAACAACCTTTATAATAAATTACATTTTGCTGAATGATTGAAGGGCTAGACATCAAACGTTCTAATGAAATAATCACCGACTAACAACACGGAAATGAATGGCAATTGAAGAAGGCACGTTCATTTTCCGACCTTGCCTTCAACTCTGTGCAAGAAGCGCCATCTAGTGACCATTACATGCCAAACCATTATACAGCCCTAATGTCAGGCGGGGGAGCGTCTTGCATGGTTAACCTAGTTTGGGTTGTGTGAGCCATGTCACCCGGGAAGAACCCCCAATCTTGTTGTGAGCTATCACTGTGTGTCAGGCTAGTGTGGCAGGCCGGTTGTTTTTGGGGTGCAAAGTGTGCAGTCATTTTGAGTTGGCGTGCAGTATTATTTTAAAGCTTAGTCCTGCCATTTAGTGACGGCTGGGTTCGTTGTTGGCTTGGGAAGTGTTCTGCTGATTTCTTGCGCTGATTATGAATTATGCCAATGTCCTGTAAATGAACCAATAAAAGAGCTTATAATATTTAAAATATATATATAGTAGTGTGTGTGTGCCGACCTCTGACCCAGACCATACCGGCTATACAAAGGTGGTGGCAGCGTTATCCACAACAACCTGGTAATTGGTTCCCCCTCCTTTTGGGCGGTTCTGGTTCATTACAATATTTTGAGGTCGCACAGACACAATTTCGGTAGCATATGCAACAAAAATGGTCGCAATTTCAAGCCCTGTGTGGGATGACATGATTAGGGTTGGGTACCGAAACCCGGATCCACTATGGAACCAGTTCCTACGCAACCTGTAATAATCGGACCGGATTAGAATGCACATTTCGCTTCCTCATTTCGGTTCCACTTAATGTGTCGACCCTCTGTCGCTCCGAAACCGACGTAAAATATCACACTTTCTCTGTAGTCTACCGTTAGCTAGTAAACATATTAGGCTACACTAGCTCTGCTAGTCTATCGTTAGCTAGCTTTTAGTGCATTTAAAATGCCTAAAGCGAAGCGGTCGAGAGTGTGGCTTTATTTCACAGCCAAGGATTCCGACATCGCAAAATGCAATAGTTTCTAAACTATTACGTGCAAAGGGGGAAGCACGTCAAATTTATTGAAACATGCGGCGACACACAGAATACTTCTTAAAGCAGAGGGATGCACCGTGTTCGACAGCTTGCGGACATCAGTCCCTGGTCCCGGGACCAGGGAGGGCCTCCCCAATTTGTCTGCCCTTTCAGCCTCATACCTGTTTGTACAGGCCTCTTCGACACCATCTGAGAGAGTTCTCCTGTGCAGGACATGCCATAAGTCAGTATCTGTCATATCTTGCCAGAGAAGGCAAATATGGTAATTTTTCAGCAAAAGAACTGCTAAAATTTGAAGCTGGTTTAGTTAGCATACCAACTCAACATTTATTTTGTTGTTACTTGTTAATAGTGTAACTGTTATTTATTGTAGTTGTGTGTTAGGTGACTTAGGTTTACTTATTATAGGCCTATATTTAAGTAGGCTACTTTAAACCATTAATATATTGTTACATTTAAATAATTTTCCATTTAGAAAAAACTATAAAAGAGCCTTTTTTTGATTACTTTAATTTTTCCGTTTTTCAAGAATCGGTTTAGAAATCGTTTAGGAACCTGAATAGTTTTAAAAGTACCGGTTCGGCATCAGAATCGTATAAATCCAAACGATACCCAAACCTAGACATGATCCGCCTGTCCCCAAGGTACATTAGATTCCCTTGCACCACGTTTTAACAGGCCAACATTAAAGCGTAATTTGCAGAGAAAACCGTTTCCCAAATGTAATCAGTGCTATCGACTGCACATGTTACGATAAGGGCACAATGAGTTTATTCATTCTCTTTTGTAATTGTTTTATTTATTTTTATTTACTCCAACGTTCAAATAACTGCTAGCCTAAGGCCACCAAACAAGATGCTCATCCTATTTTGCAAATTAAGATCTCCATTTCACATTCAGAAAAGTTAATCATTTTTTTTGCCTTTGCCATTTCTTAGAATCATTCATTGTTCACAATGGGTTAATTGAGAAGTTGAGTGAGAAACCTGACAAAATATGGCTGTTTCAGCAACCATGTAAGTTAAAATATGGGAGTTGACAGGGTGTGGACAATGAGCTTGTTCACATGTACACAATCACAAGTTAAGTGGAATCTATGAAGACAAATGTGTTCATAAATCTGAGAAAAACGTTGCATACAGAGCTTTCCTGTTTTGTCCGTATGCATACTTTTACAGATGAATTTATACAGAGTTTGATACATTTGGCCCAGGTGTTTCTCAAGCACTTGCCCTTTAGGCCTCTGTGCAAATGCACTTTTTGCATAGCTTGTTTTTCTCTTTATTTTTCAAATGTTATATTGAGGGGTTTAAGCAATGTGTTTTTTATTTAAAAAAATTATATTCAGAAATGTTTTCGCAAATTCTCGTGAGACGGTAAATCATACACACATGACATTTTGGAGATTTATTGGCGATCCACTGTTCTGCGCAAGACCGGACAAGTCCGAAGTTAAATACGTCAATGACCATATCTCAGTTTTGCGAACTTCAATGCAGTGACGATCTGCATCAGGTATCAGACTCACCTTGATGTGTTTCCCTCTCCGTCCAATCACAAAGGCTAGCTCCACCTCCCAGTCCACCTCCTTCAATCAGAAATGCAGAAGAAAAGTATTGAGCTCCCTCCTGGTCCCTGCTACTCTGTGAGCCCAAATCTGGGGAAAGCCACGCCTGATACAAATGTATGCTTATTCCAATCTCTTGTTTCTACTACACATGCACCTACTACACCTGCCAGAGTAGCTCACTCTAACACTTAACCGTGAAGTAATTACATGTCTTAATCCTCTTTCTTGCTCTCCTTTCCTCTTCCTCCAATTTTTCTACCCATCTATCTCTCTCCTTTCTTCCCTCCTTCACCTGGCTCTCATCCGGCAGTGTGATGTTGTCGTAGGGGCCGGTGATGCAGCTGGAGAATTTGCTGAAGATTATTGGCTCCTTGGGGATGGGGGCATTCTGCTCCAGGCAATGGTCCCGGTAGTTCATGCCCACGCACACCACCTTCTGTGGGGTCAAGACCGGGGGTAGCAGCCTCACCTCCGACCTAGCCACTATACACTGGCCTGAGGACAGGGCCCTAGGTGGGGAGAAAGGTAGGTTGGATAGACTGGATCTAAGGTAATGACTTCACTACTATGTGTCTTAATATAATCTTTTCTGACTGAATAGGCAGACAAATAGGCAGACAAAAACATGGACTTGGAAGGGTGGGGATGAGGGCATGGTGATGAGGATCTCTCAGAAGTATACTATGTACCTCTGAGCACACTCCATGCCCTTATGGCCCATCTCTAGAAACTCTATCATGGTGGAAGGCATGGAGGCATCGAAGGCCTTGAGGTCCACCACACCAAGCCCTTCCCTCTGCTCCACGCCCACCCTGACTCCACCGTCATCATTGCTGAACTGGAACTGCACCAACCGCATTGCTGCACCACGTAGATGCTCCACCGTCCTGTACTTTGACAGCCTATCAGAGAATCCTCTCAAAATCAGCAAAGTGAGAGGATTAGTGTCCTCTACTGAGATCAAAGGTTCAAAGGATACAAAATTATTGAGGAGGGAGAGAATCAGTGTAGAACACAGAATGAATATGGAAGCAAGCAGGGAGAAATTGGAAAAGTGGACATGGAGATGAAGAAAACAAAGCTTCAGTCTTGATATCGAAGAGCACTTTGTCTTAAACATCAATGTCTTAAACTGCAGATATGATACAAGTTATCACCATCTTATCTATACTCAGCGTTGGGGAGTAACGGAATACATGTACCGGCGTTACGTATTCATAATACAAATGAGTAACTATTCCGTTACAGTTACAATTTAAATAGTTGGTATTTAGAATACAGTTACATTGTTGAAATCAATGGATTACAGTACAATACTTATGTTTCACGAGTTTATTCACTCTCTAAATAAATTAAGGCAACCCCATGCATTTCCAGACATCCCAAGTCTCCCGGGAGTCTCCCGCATTTCAATAGCGGCTCCCTGGAGAAGGGTCCAATTGCAGCGCTCCCTCTCCAGGCCCCTCTAAACCGGAACTCTCTCCTCAGGCCCCTCTTTTCACGTGTATCCGAGGTATTAGCGCCACCGCTGGTCGGACGATGTATTGCATTTATATACGTAAGCCAATGAGAAGGGTCCAAGTGCAGCGCTCCCTCCTCAGGCCCCTGAAGCCGGAACTCTCTCCTCAGGCCCCTCTTTTCATGTGTATCCGAGGTATTAGCGCCACAGCTGGTCGGAGGATACTCTAGGCTATTTATATTAATAGGCTAACTTACATTGAACTTCGGTTTTTGGAATAGGTCAATAGTGTTTAACATAGCGGAAATTAGCATTGCGGCTAGCGTTACGTATGGCGAACATTACGAACATTATCACAAAATATTCTTGTTTAAATGATTAAATGAGCTGGCTAGAACCACATTTATATCATAAACATACAAATAAAAGGGGAAGAATTGTTATGTTTCATTTAGCAGACTTTTGGATAGAGATTCAGATTTCAACTTCCAGTCGCATTCAACGATTGTATGACTGATCCAAACACAGTAGGCCAATAGTCGCAAACAATGTTATGGTACCATAAAAAAAATTGGATATTATCTATACTGCTAATCCAATGCTGCTTCATCAATCACCACCTCAATCATAAAGATGTGTAATAACAGTACTACACATATATTCCATATTCCAAATGTGATCAATGTATTCATTTAAGAACAGATGAGCTTGACTTCTGTCAAGACTGTTCTCACGAAATCCTTCGTTTTTAATAGTAGTGCACAAAACTCTAGATACGGCTCCAACACTATCTGTGACTCTTTACTTTGTGAAGCTGCACTTGTATCATCGACTGTTTTACTATTCTAGACTGAAGACATCCTGGTGTGTTGTATTCATTGTTTGATTGTATCATTTCTTATCAATAAACTACAAAGAACTTGGTATGGCATTTAACCTTGTATTCATCTCCACCTAGATTTGACGTAATTTTAGAATTTCTTAAAACCAAGACACAATGAGCTTTAAAATTCATCTTTTTCAGTTTGTGCATACTTCTTGTGGCATAGCTGTGATCGTAACAGATTCTCTTTTCTTTAGGCACATCCACAGTCAACTCACACTAAGAGAATAAAAGGCAGGTTACTGAAAAGCGCCATGAAGAGGCGATGTTGGAAGCCAAGTGAGACATTGTTCTGCATTACATTAAGAGTAGATCAACAAGAAATTCTAAGGTGTGTTGAATATTTTCTGGTCTCAATAATTGGCCTCTATACATGTGTATGTTGTGTGAGGGTAGGTAAAGAAATTTAACAAATGGAGAAGCTTCAGGTATTGTTTTGGGGGTTTTAAGCAATTCTAAAATTACTTCATGTTTTTAAAGGGAGGGAACAGCCTGACATAATACCTCCTGAACTGGAGAAAATGAGGGAAGCTGGTAATGTGTCCCACAGAATTGGTATGCTTCTCTTAACCAGTACTGTCTTACTGTGTCTAGCACCTGCAGTGAAAAACGTGTCAGTGGTAACACAAATCAGGTTCAAGTTGACCATGCCCCCCCATAGGATAAAGTGTTAAATGATATTAATATAGAAAAAGAACATAGGTTTAAAACTGTACAGTGGTGTCTATGGATCACTATAAGAGACTTAAACAGTTTTTGTCTTGTAGACTATGGCATCAGCACACTCCTGGGAGCAGAGTGGATACTGAAAAACCTCCACCGGCTGAAAGGGGAGGTAAATGAGCCTCCCTTTCTAAATATGGGACAAGAACAAAAAGAGCAACTCCAGCAAAAAAATGACCTGTGATGAAGAAAGACAAGAATTGCTTGACAATTTTTTATTTATTTTTTAATTTAAAGAGGACTTCAAGTCAGGGACACAGAAGACATTCCTGTGTGTGCTGTTTTTAGGATCAAATAAAGTTGTGCTATTGTTTTTGACAGACAGGCAATCACCACAAAGTGTTTCTTTGTTTCTTTGTTTGAATAAAAGATTCAAACTTCCTGCATGTTTGGTGCTGTAGCGTATGCTTTTCTGCTTTACCCACATTATATGGATCACAGGGGGATCCAGTTGTGATACAGTAGATAGTGTAAAGTGTGTCAAATCTAGGTGGAGATGAATACAAGGTTAAATGCCATACCAAGATCTTTGTAGTTTATTGATAAGAAATGATGCAATCAAACAATGAATACAACACACCAGGATGTCTTCAGTCTAGAATAGTAAAGTCGATGATAAGTGCAGCTTCACAAAGTAGAGTCACAGATAGTGTTGGAGCCGTATCGAGTTTTGTGCACTACTATTAAAAACGAAGGATTTCGTGAGAACAGTCTAGAGTCAAGCTCATCTGTTCTTAACCCTTGTGCTGCCTTCGGGTCACATGACCCAAAGGTTCATAATGAACCATCGTTGTGTTTACCCAATTTTTCCCCAATACAAAAACATATACAAATAATTTTCTTTTAACCTTTGCAATGTGGGGGGTCTGAGACAGTAGCCTGGTCCTAACCAGACTCTCGTACATTTCATTTGTACAGAGTCTGGCCTCGCTCCATTGACAAGCGTTGACTTCCTTGTAGGCGGGTACACTGTTGAAGTTTAAAACTATTGGATCTGCCCAGAGCCACTCTGATCTGCCATAACCAATCGCTAGCGTTCGCCAATTCCTTCACCACTACTGTAACAGAGCTAGCTGCCGTAGCTGGAAAATCAAACTGTTCCCGAACCCCGTGGGGAGGAGGGCCACAACATCATGGCCACCAACAAAACTCAGCAAAACTTGTTCTTGCTCCGGCTTTAGTTTATAGATATTCGGCAGTGTTGCCAAAACGGACCGAATGGCTTCGCTCGCATCTTTCTCCGCCGCCATTACGGAACTACAACACAAACTAGCGCACAACATCAACGTCATCGTTCTCAGCCATTCCCTCTGTTCGCTGATTGGCCGGTTGAAAATCAACCTGAAAAATCTGACTTACATACTGAATGGCCAGACCTAGTACAGAAGCAAAATCAAAATTGAGCGGAAGTACATAGGAGGGTAGAGCCAAGCTACTGAGACAGCCCAACGGTTAAAAGAAAATGCTTCACTTTGTTTTTGTATGCGGTAAAGTTGTCGCAATACGACAGTGGGTCACAATGACTGATGGGTCAGAATGAACCGAAGATAACACAAGGGTTAAATGAATACATTGATCACATTTGGAATATGGAATATATGTTTAGTACTGTTATTACACATCTTTATGATTGAGGTGGTGATTGATGAAGCAGCATTGGATTAGCAGTATAGATATCCAATGTTTTTTTATGGTACCATAACGTTGTTTGCGACAATCGTTGCCTGCGACTGGAAGTTGAAATCAGAGCGTCTCTATCCAAAAGTCTGCTAAATGAAACCTAAAAATTCTCTCCCCCTTGATTTGTACGTTCATGATATAAATGTGGTTCTAGACAGCTAATTTAATCATTTTAAAACAATATTTTGTGATAATGTTCGTAATGTTCGCCATACGTAACGCTAGCCGCAATGCTAATTTACGCTATGTTAAACACACGACCAGCGGTGGCGCTAATACCTCGGATACACATGAAAAGAGGGGCCTGAGGAGAGAGGGGCCTGAGGAGAGAGTTCTGGTTTAGAGGGGCCTGGAGAGGGACCCTATAGGGGTTATGCGGAAAACACTTCCGTATTCGGTAAAACAGACATCATCACTTCCGGATCTGTACGCTCTATGCTGACATGGTGCTGTTTTACACAAGATACCTCCAGTTTCCAATTTTATATCTCGGTGAATTCTGCGCCAAAAAGGTCGAGGATGGCAGCCTTTAGAAGAAAAAGCGATTCCCCAATGATCTGTCGACTCTGAATTTTGATTTGGGTCGTGATAGTCTTATTTGAGTGAGAACGGCTCGCCCGTTAGACTGCATAGTCTTAGGCTACTGTAGGCGACCACGTCTCGTTCGCGTCATGTCACAAAGTAAATAATTGTGTCAGTCAATTTTACACCAAAAAGGTCGAGGAGGGCAGCTTTCAAGATATATGGGAATTCTGCATTTAGCCAGGCGGTACGACATCAGGTCATCCGGACATTTCACACTGAGATACGCAGTAAAAATCACTGTTCGGATTTTCCCGCATCTGGTACTTAAACGGTTTGGATAAATACATGGTCTTCAAAGTGAAATAATTTAAACGCCCAAAATGCTCATAATTATAATAATGTTATTGATTGTGTGAACTAGCTGGGTTTGCCGTTTGGTTAGCACAGCAGTGGAAATGATTACATCTGTTTTCCGGTTCGTTTCCTGGGCACTCCGCATAACCCCTATTGGCTCCCCGACGCCCGCAAATGCTGTTTAAGGAGAGTCTGCCCACTCCCTATTAACCCCCATTGTACCAAATTTTGTTGCAGTTCCACCAGAGTTCCGTTGGGAGTGATTGCGGTCGAGTGCAAAATAAATGGGAGTCTATGGAGCTAAACGGCTAAATTTGTCTCTTTCACCTGATTTTCGTTGAGAAATCGTTGAGGGAGTCAGGTGGCTGAGCGGTGAGGGAATCGGGCTAGTAATCCGAAGGTTGCCAGTTCGATTCCCTGTCAAGCCAACTGACGTTGTGTCCTTGGGCAAGGCACTTCACCCTACTTGCCTCGGGGGAATGTCCCTGTACTTACTGTAAGTCGCTCTGGATAAGAGCGTCTGCTAAATGACTAAATGTAAATGTAAATCTCAGATTTGATTGTAGTTTTTGCATGTTCAACATGGATTATAGGTCAAAATTTGAATGAACGAGTACTTATGTCCTTTCGATTTCTTACAGGGTGAGTCGTTGTTGCCCATAACACATAGTGAAGGACTGATTACGACCAGTGGTGGCTGGGTGCCTCCGCAGCCCCCGCGAGGCGGGGGGGGCCCCCAGGCCCCGCCCTGCATAGCAAAAAACAGACTAAAAAAAGATATATTTTAAAAAGTAAAAAACTTTGAGGCCGCTCATTGAGAGTCCCAAGTTTCAACTACCGGGTAAAGGAATCCCGTAATGTAGGAAACGTAACAGATCTTCATCCACTTCCATGGGCTAAATAGTCTCAAAATCCCTAAATCTGGCAACAATGGCTTTTGCGTATCTTAAGTGCACTACTACACCATTACGCCTCTTGAACGCGAACATTTCAAAAATGCTAATCTTTACGTTTTTCTAGATGACGGTAGAGACATAGCCTAAGTAAAAGAAAATATGCAAGCGGTGCTCAAAAGCGCAGCAATATATTGTTGTCTGAACAAGCTCGAGCAAAATACCCAAAGATTACACACTTTAGACCAGCCAGAGAGGAAGCTATCATCAGCATCTCCACAGACGAAACACTACCACAGCAGCAGGTAGCTAGCAGCACCACGTCTTCACCAGCAACTAATATACTTGCTTACTTATTGTCAAGAATGAATGTTTTCCTTTCCCTCCATTGATTGTGTTATTTCAGCGGCGGTGCTGAACTATCAAAAGGCTATAGCGCCGTCTTTGGTTTTGAACAGTGGCAGCTGCTGGTCTTTCAAACAGGGGAAGCTCATTTTCGGCCTACATCATATACATTTTCAGTTCACTGGCTAGTTCACCCCTACGACACTAGCCTAGCCTACTGTATGAATGAATGAATGAATGAATGAACGAACGATCTAACGAAAAAATATTTAAACCCGAAGGAAATGTGGGAATTAGGTTAAACTGAAACAAGGAATGTGATGTATAATTGTATGAAATGTGTGATGAAAATTGGCTTGCAATTTCGCCAAGCAAATTCCAAGAAATAGGTTGCAGCAGTTTTTCTTTCAACTACAGTTGCAAAATCCGCGATGGGACTGAGCTTGAATAGCTTCGGCGACTTTTTATAGTACAAAATCGCTGTCAATCAAAAGGAGATGCAGTCTTTCGACAGACCCTCCAATCATCACGCAGAAGCCAGCGTCCAGGCCAGCCCACTCCTCCATTCACCCCCAGAGACGCTGAGCGTCCAGGGCGGGACATAATCGCAGCATTTATCCAATGACCGTATAGTTTCGAAGCACTGAAAAAAACTGTTCAACGCAGCACCATTAAAGTCCATGGAAGCTGAGCTTCAACAGGGAAATGCACTGTGGCGCTACGGGAATGTATGAGAAGGAAATCAGTCAGTCGACCTGCTAATATATGTAGCTGATTCTGAACGAACTCGTCTTCGATATGAACGTGTTCTAACACATTTAAAATGTTAACACAATCGTAAATATTTGACCATTAATATTTTGAAATATTAGGGGAAAATGAGCTTGAATAGCTTCGGTGACTTTTTATAGTACAAAATCACTGTCAATCAAAAGGAGATGCAGTCTTTCGACAGGCCCTCCAATCATCACGCGGCAACCCAGCGTCCAGGCCAGCCCACTCCTCCATTCAACCCCAGAGATGCTGAACGTCCAGGGCGGGACATAATTGCAGCATTTATCCAATGACCGTATAGTTTCGAAGCACTGAAAAAAACTGTTCAAAGCAGCGCCCCATTGAAGTCCATGGAAGCTGAGCTTCAACAGGGAAATGCACTGTGGCGCTACGGGAATGTATGAGATGGAAATCAGTCAGTTGACATGCTAATATATGTAGCTGATTCTGAACGATGATTCTTCGATATGAACGTGTTCTAACGCATTTAAAATGTTAACACAATAGTAAATATTTGACTATGAATTTTTTGAAATGTTTGGGGAAGCTGAGCTTCCCTTGCAGTCTTAAAGAAATCGCCACTGGTTTTGAACAATGACAAATAGGCTGCTGTTGTGCTGAGGCAATTGTGCTTTTGTTATTTTTAAACTTTTTTTATTTCTCTCTCACATTGCTGAATATATGCTAAAGGTAGACAGCAATCAGTCTATTGGCAGTTGTATAAGATAATAGATGGAGATACATTTTGAGTGGATTTAGGGGAGGGGCCTCGAGCTCCAACTTTGCGGGGAGGCCTCTGCAAAGTCCCAGCCGCCACTGACTACGACCAGAGATCCCGCTTGATGGCATCCGAAGTGGAATCAGAATGTCAGAGCATTAGCAACAACATTAGCAAGCCAAAACTCTTTCTAGCATGTGTATTGACAGGGAAAGCCTGAAGGCCGATTTATACTTCTGCGTTTTTACGGAGACGGAGACAGGGAACGCCCTCTCCGTCAAGGAACGCCCTCTCCGTGCCCTCTCCGAGCCCCTCGGAGAGCTCTACGTGCACCTCCTGATTTTCCTGACTATCCGTCCGTCATTTTACGGATACCCCTTGGCTGTGATTGGTCCGTATTAAGAACCGCTTGCGTCAGGGGCGGGGGCGGGATTGCCGTGACCAACAAGAGAACAAAATCCTTTGACCGCCATTGTTGTAAGTTTTTACAATTCATATTTCAGCTAAACAGTACATGTAAATCAGCATCTGAATTAAAATGTGACGAGAAATGGGCAGTGTAGTTGCTGAAAATGTGCTTATTTTATTGATGAAACGGCTAATTTGTAAATTAGCTAACCTGTCAGCTGTGTTGTGATGCCTCGAGAGAAAAAAGGAAGTGACCAGAGCTTGCCGTAATGCGATATCTCTGGCCGTACAATGTGTATGACGTCATTGACATTTTAAAAGGCTTTGTAGAACAAAAGGCGACTTTAAAAAAATCTAAAACACAGCAGTGTGTATTTTTTTGGCCTCCCCTTTCGAATACAACATTCAAATTACTAGACAAAGAATTATATCCTGAGAAAAGTGGATTTTGAGGGGTAAAGCTCCATAGACCTCCATTCATTCTGCACTCGACCGTTAGCGCCCTCATATGGAACTAGAGTGGAACTGCAGAACCCGGAAGTTTCCCGAGAGTGGGAGTTCTCCCCATATTAGACATTCTCTGGCTATGCAATCTCAATCTGGTAGAGACAGGTGCATATCGCGCGTCCTGATTGCGTCCCGGGACGGGGGGTGTATGTGCTGGTTGAGGGGGAACATCATGCGGGAACATCATGCCCCAGAACTTCTATCTGGTGGTTCCTACAATGTACGAACAACTACATCTATCGCTCCTATGTCATTGCCTCTCGTTCTTTCCTTCTGCAATGCTATTGGCTAAGCCAATGCATGGCCATCACATGCACGAGGGATGCAAACTCATGTACCATGGTTGGCCAAAGCATGCCTCTCATCCACTCTCAAGTAGTTCTTAAGAGACAAGTACAAGGGTTCTCCTTACGAGCATGTTCGGGAAACGCACATAAGAAATAACGATGGTTCGTTATTTTGTTCGTAGAGAACCCTTGTAACAACTAAGATCCATCGTTATCGGGAAACGCAGTTTAGTAAGCAGGCTTACTACGTACACTTATAAAATGCAATTCAATGTGGAAGTAATCCTAGTATTCAGTAACGTAACGGAATACGTTACAAAATACATTTTTGGGCATGTATTCTGTAACGAAATACGTTTTCAAAGTATCCCAACAATGTCTATACTCGACCCACAACTGCAGATACATTACTAATTAATCAGAGAAAGAGCAACAACAACGGCACACAAGACTTCAGCAGGGCAAATGTCGCCTACCTGATCACACCGCTCTGTGCAAAAACTAAAGCGCCTTATCTCCTGCACAGATAAAGTTCAATGCTGACTAGGGAATGTTACTTTTATGGTATGCAAAGCAGATTATACATACTTGACATTGCACTTTGGACTGAAACAGCCACTCACCTCTTCCCCTCTTATCTGTTGGAAAAGCAAGGCTCTGTCAACGGAGGGCATAGTTCCTGGTTCAGCCTTTTGTAGGGCTAAATGATGTATCCGTAGTACCGTAACCATGAAACTGATGTTGATAATATAAAATTATAAGTACAACATTTCATACGAAAGCCACTGGGTATTTTGATTGGGAAGAAATGTTTAATATTTCCGATAAACGCCTACAACTCCCATGATACACTCTGTGCGAGATTAATGCGTCACGTGAACAAGGGAGTGTATGTCAGCTGACGTTTACTTCTTCCTGTGGAGACGTCGCAAGGCCAACAATGTGCACTCGGTAAGAGACTGAACCTCTGATTTATCATAAACAACTATGAACTTAAATCTTTTTTGCCTTTCGTTTTTTAATCCAGCATAGCTATCTTGATCTTCTGAGGTGCATCTGAAGGAAAACGATGGTGCTTGGCTGAGGGTGGGTAGATGTTCACCCGTTAAATCTCCAACAATGAAGCCTAGAAAATGAAACACGGTGGTCCTTCACTTAACCTCAGGATCCACATTTGTCCTTGGTCATTAGCTAAGTCACGACCCCAAAATATTTAATTTTTGAACCATTAGCCTATATAATTTATTTCAGTTGAATGCGGGCGGCACGGACTGAACCTACGCACCTTTCAAAATAAAAGCGCAATCGGATGTTCGGTAACTTATAAATAATAGTTTCGCGTCCGCGATTAAGTCTCAACTGGTGGGCACGACCCAAAAGTGGGTCGCGACCCACCAGTTGAGACACACGGTCTTAAATGAACCCTCGGCCTAAATATATGGATAACTTAGGCCTACGTGCTAGTACAGCAACCAGCACAAACCACCACTGAATATTATTATATACTAAACGGGCTATATTTTGATGAGCTGCGGTAGCTTAGTTACTAACCTACTTAGCTTAGTAACAGGACTATTCTGGGATGGTATCGCCCAGGAGAGTTAGTGAAACCTGAGTATTTCAGAGAGATGGTGCTGCACAGGTTTTTATCCCTCTGCAGTGCTAGCCTTCCTATTATTGGTCTACAAAGAAGACAGAGAGGAAGGTAGACTTTGACCCACTTCCTCTGACTCACATGACCTCTTCCTGTCAGACTACAATGGCGCTCCAGTCCTATGCTTAGACACGAGCAGTCATCCTCCACAGGCTAAACATAGCTTGTTTGACTGAACCTTCTACTACAGCATTAAAGTGTGCTTTGGTTTGATGAATGTTTTTATTTCCAGTGTCCAGCCAATTGAGTGGACCACTGACTGCAAGAACCAAAAGTAAGTAATATTATAATGAATGTGTGTGTGCATGTGTGTCTCTTTCTAACCATGTTTTTCTTAACCCCTCTCCAGTTACGATGGCATCTTGTTGGTCACCCAGAACCATGAAACTCTGCCCCAAGAACTGGAATGCTTGAAAGCACCTCTGCAGGACTACAGCTCTGTAGGTACACACAAACAACAACATGACATATTTATACCAGTGTATGTGCTATGTGTGGTGGGGAAGAAAAACAACAACTCTACCAGGTATCAAGAAAGGTGAGACTAAGACAAGCCATTTAGCCACATTAGCCTTTATTAATGCTTAAGCAGAGAGTATGACCTAACCTACCCCGCAACACAACTCTGAGAGACAGCTCAGTGTCTCCCTCTTCTGTATCAGTACCATGGAGCAAAATGTCCAACTGTGGTCTGTGGGAGGCTGGAACACAGAGTGCTGGAACTGGATAACGACACTAGTGGTCACAATGAACAGTAGGGCTGTCCCCACTCAGTCGACTAGTCGATTTTCTGGTGGAAATGCTCTTGGTCAAGATTTTTTTAGTCGAGCTGTCATATGGCAGTGTGAGATCTGATTCCCGCTTGTGTCATCATTGCTGAATTAACGAAATGTTCTACAGAAATTGTAGATTACATTATTTAAGACAAATAAAGCAACTCTAAATTTAAGATTTAAATTAAGGGTGTTACTGTTTTCCCTTTCGTTAATCTGCGCTTTGTGTTTGATGTTTTGCACACGGCACGAGCACAATTGGCTGCCGAACTACAAACTCTGCCATAGCCTACTTTGTCGGTGTTATTAGTCAAAATGGCAAAGAAATCTGTGGTATGGCAGCATTTCATTAAAGTACATTTACAAAGTACCGGGTGACTCGAAAAACGTTGAATGCAAACTCTGCCAACAACGGTTTATTTTTCATAGTTCGACGTCGAATATGATGTAGCCTACCACATGAAAAACGTAAGTTGGCCTAGCCCTACTTCGCTCATGCTAACGCGCTGGGTTAAAAAATGAATATGCCTCTTATAAGAATCACATCCAAATCGAATGACATTATCTTCTCCGGCAAGACAACATCTTTCTCTGTTGCACCGTTCCCCACTCAGCTTCTATGTAAGTTCGCATGCTGCAAGTTCAGGCAGTGATAAGCGCGCTCTGATGATTTGCATGTTAAACAAACAATATTTTTAATTTGTAGTACATTGTAAGAGATACTAAATACCATCGTCATTCGGTTACAACAGTACTGGTGATACGAGTCTTATTAATAGTAGGCTATTAGCGGCTGAATCTGCAATGTCCAGCAGCCATTGAGTCAGATCGGGAAAATGTTTGTACGTTTTTTTGTGTGTGAAAAAAAAAAAGAAGCATTTCACATTTCGATTAGTCGATTTTCAGTCGTTTTAGCTGAGTCTTGGTCGACCAAAGAAAATCTTAGTCGGGGACGGCCCTAATGAACAGTTCTCTACAGCCTGTGTCCAGTCGTCACCTCTGAGTCTGCCGAATGTTAACATAATTAGTATCTTGTCTACGGAAAGAATTTACCATCTCTTCATACAATGTTAATCACACAGTCTTGTGCTCCAATGTTTTTCCATTTCACAGAAAGAAAGCAGAGGTCAGTACATTTTTAGTACTCGTGCACAGTGCCCGTGATGCAGTCGTTGATTAAGATTTCAGTGAAACACACTAATACAGATTCCTTGAACTATAGATAGTGCATAGTGCCCGTGATAAAATTGGTGGCACACACACCCAGATAGGGCACAGTGCCCACGATGATGTCGGTGACACAGATTTCTGGAATTATAGTGTGCCCCTGTGAGCAGTGCCCATGATGCAGCTGGTGATGACAGTTCTTCTCAGTGCTTTTGGTACCTATATTTCTCAGATCACAATTTAAATTCTCTGTCATCTCTCAAGTACTTGTTCAACAACCACATCTATTCTAGTCAAATTGCCAATGCTGTGGTAGTCTACATTCATGCAAATGGTTATGTAGCCTTAATTTGTTTTCTGTTTCCTACGTTATAAATTGCTTATGTTATGTTGATCAAAATGTACTATATTGGTTCTGTTAAATTGTCTTACCACTACAAAGAGCAGTTTTGACATCAGTAAACACATTCATTTATGCAACAAAATTCACTGATCTATACTGAAAGTATATCCACTTTATATTGTCGTTCTGTTTGCTAGCCAGCCCCTTTGAAAGCAGATGATTATCGGTTGTAAAAGCGAATTTCCCTATTTTCCTTGCTTAGTTTCATTTCATTGCGAATGCCTTTGTTAATCGCATTAGTTGGATTACTCCGTTGGATTATAAAAAGGACACCTGCAAAATATGAACTTCGCAGAGTGCCCAGTTCTCGAGATATTCGTAGGAAACTCGCTGTAGACCAGAGTGAAGGGGCTGGGACGCGAAGAGAGCAAGCTAAACTGGAGGCGAATTATTTTCATTTTATGTCAATGCTTATCCAAACAATGTCAATCGTGACACTGCACTCCGTTGGATTATAAAGAGGACACATGCTGAATATTAACCCCCCTCCCCCCCAGGTTGACAGTGGTCTAGGGGAGGAGGTTGTGGTGTTGAAGGTCCCTGGTCTCCCTGGTAATCGCCTTGTGTTTTCCTCTACTGGCCCTGTTATCCGTGACTACGATGACATCAGGCGCTTCAGTGATGCTGCCATTAGTGGTATCAAACGGTCAGTGACCTGAGACTGCATTGTCTACCGGTCAGTCATGCCATCTAAGACTACCTGATACTGAAGCAGAGAGTTTTAAACATGTAATCATTTCTGTCTTTCTCCCTCAGGGCCATGAAAGCAGGTATGCAGCGCCCTCTTCTTATCTGTCCATGCCACAGCAGCTACAAGAGGAGCACCCTGGTGGCTGCCCTGGGGGCATTGCATGCTCTCTACATGGTGAGATGCATGCAGACACGCACATGCGCACACATTATCTACACTGTACTGTCCGATTGGATGCTCAGAGCAGTGTGTACCTGTGTCCCCCAGCCTCTGGAGGTGAGGGAGACAAGTCTAAAGCCCAGCCCATACAAGGTGTGTGTCCTGGGACTGTGGGTGGCCCAGCAGGCCCAGGGACAGGTACTGGTGGACCTGGCCTCTGCTCTTGAGGGTGGCAGGTGAGACAGTCATCAGAAATAAGCTGTGATTTGAAGAAGTAATTCACAACATGTAAAACCAGAGTCTTGGTTACTGGATATTTTTAATGTGTGTGATTGTTTAACCACACCTTTATCTTTCTTTCTCTCTCTGGTCCTCCTTTCTTCTCTCCAACTGTCTGTCCATCCCCTTTCTCTCCGCCTCTCTCACCCTTGCCACTTCTCTCCATTTCACTTCCTTGCTCCTGTCTTTCCCTCCCCCCTCTCGCTGCCCCTACCCTCTTTTCTCTGCTGCCCTCTCCACCCTCTCAGGCTGGTGTGCCGGGACATCGGAGGGTCAGATCCAGAGCGTATGGCTGCTCCTCGTGTGACTGAATACGTCCAGGCTCTCTTTAAGGACAGCCCTGTTCAGGTACCAGAAATGCAATTAACACTTGGTCATCCTGTATCGAATTCTGACCGCATGTCAGCCAAAGTGTTTCCTATTAATTATCTAGACCAGCCAACCCCAATTAGCGGCCAGATCCGGCCCGCAAGAGCCAAATGTCTGGCCCACGCTGACAGCTTTAACTTTCTTCATGCTGCCATGATGTTGTGCTCAAGCCTTCGGCGAGAGCACAACCTTTGTTCTCTCACATATATATTATTGGGGGAGTCAGGTGGCTGAGCGGTGAGGGAATCGGGCTAGTAATCCGAAGGTTGCCAGTTCGATTCCCGGTCATGCCAACTGACGTTGTGTCCTTGGGCAAGGCACTTCACCCTACTTGCCTCGGGGGAATGTCCCTGTACTTACTGTAAGTCGCTCTGGATAAGAGCGTCTGCTAAATGACTAAATGTAAATGTATTGGGTGTGCTTTGCCTTCGGCAAGGGCACAACCTTTGTTCTCTCACATATATATTATTATTATTATTATTCTTTTTGCCCCCCTAAAACTCAGTCAATATTTGGCCTACATAGACAACCTAGGTGTCAAAAGTTTCGTCTTGGTAGCGATTGAGTTGCTTCTATTGGGATTTACGTTCCGTTGCATGGTTTAGGCTTAAGTTAAGTTTTTGTGGCGAAAAGTGAAGCTAACGGTGGCTAATTTGCTAGCCACAGTCACTGACGTTACTAACGTCACTACGTCACTAACGTCACGAAAACACGCGTGACTACCTGTAGCAGAACATTCGTTTCGCATCTGTTAACTTGGGGGATAGCTAGGCTAACTATAGCTTTACTGCAAGGCAGCTGCAGAAACGCCACAAGCAAAGAGGCCAGGGTGATAACTATTTACTCATTTTACTTTGTGATGTGAAACACAATTGTGAAATGTAATGTACAATATTAGCTGATATTATTAAGGAAGTAGGCCCACATCTACTTTCGGAAACGGTAGTCTACTATTTCACTGAAGCATTAGCATGACATTAGCCTCTGTTGCCCGGGCAACACATACTACAGTGGTCTATGATGCATCTGTTTTCAATCGTTAAAATAAACATTCCTCACAAATACATTTTCTTTGTAGGATTTATTATGACATTACATTACAAGTAAACGATTTGTTGGTGAAATTATCATTACCTGTGGTTTCAATCCAGTGTTGCTCACTGTGACGCTGTAGCCTACGCGAGACACACGGCAAAAACATCTACACAGCTGTTTAGGAAGTCAAACGGCGACAGAACATGTTTGGCACTCCCCTTACTTAAATCAAAAGTCTTTCAATAGGTGAAACTATCTGACTACTAACCTTAACTTCATTGCCACAGCCTAAACTTTGTCAATCTGTTCATGAAAATAATTAATTTCAGCCTAAACCGTACAACGGAACGTTACATCGAATTCAACCAACGCAACCGCTACCAAGACGAACACAGCAGTAGTCTAGTACTGTAGTAGTAGAATTTACCGGGGCAGCTTCTCCACACAGGGCTATATCGCATTTTGCGTTGTTACTGACAATGATCGCTACCAGTGAGCTTTTTATGAATGAGCGATTTTCCACTAAATAAATGTCAAGCTTATTTACGTTTTTGGGGGCATATTTTCAGTTAGCAGATAGTACTGTTTGAATCGCGATTCTATCTTCTGCCGGTAACGTCCTAGAATAATCTTCAAAGGGGGTTCTTTAATAATGAATGAATGCAATATGAGTAGGCTAAATGCCTGAAAATATCACGAGAAGGGAAAACTTAAAAGGACGTTTAAGTCATAGAGATTAGGTCCATTTTTACACCGGTCTGCCAAATGTATTTGATTTGATTCAGCTATGAGGCTGCCTCTTGCAGGGGAAATGAGAAGACATCATATTTCATTCTACACTTCACTCGTATTTTGAGTTGTAAATGAGCAGCAAAAAAAAGATGCTTTTAAATCTATGTAATCTTTATAAATAATAAGTAGGCCCTATGCATTTTTATATAAAATATACAGACCCCTGTGCAACCGACGCAAGCAAGCACACCCTACAATTTCCCCAGAAATTGTACCCTCTCTAGTTTTTATTTGTTTTTGTATTGGGTAAAATTGGGTAAACACAACGATGGTTCGTTATGAACCTTTGGGTCATGTGACCCGAAGGCAGCACAAGGGTTAATGCAAACTACCCAGAAAAATCTGAGCAGCGCAAACAAAAAATTGCAAGCATGTTAACATCATACAAGCACTCGGTTTTAACTGTGTAAAACAACATCGGCACAAGAGAGCGCAACAGCTGCCTCGTTACACGTTTCTTGGAAGCTTGCAAGAGTCCTAGCTCTGCAAGCCATTTGCCGATTGCCGAGTTAATTAAACAATGTGCAATTGACATGGCTGCCTAAGTTTTAAACCAAGAGAAAAAAATAAAAGCTGTTGAGCTGTTGAAGCAAGTTCCGCTGTCGGATAACACGGCAACCAGAAGAGTCGAAGTTTTAGCAGAGGAGTGTTTTTCCAGTTTACTCACCGATTTTAGAAAACAGAAGCATTTTCACTATAGCAATAGACTCGTCCTGTGACCGAACCGACATGGAACAGCTGTCTGTTGTGTTTGCTGGACTTTTTGTTTGCTGACTTTGCACAGAATATGCTCCAGGGAAATGTCATAATTAAATGTCGGTTTTGGAATCATTTTGTTTCAAGAGAAAAATTTTCTCTTTGTGTGACTCCCAACACCACTACTAATAATGATAAAATCATAATAGAAGTAACATCCGCACATAAAACAGTCGCCCCCCAAAAAAACATGTTGGCCCTTTGTTTGGCATGCCTGACCAAATTTGGTCCTTTTGGAAATCTATTTGGGGAACCCTGATCTAGACGATTGTGGTCATAGTTGGTCATAGTCCTGTCGTAGTGTCACACTTCTCATGATAACACAATGTTAGATCTTTAAGGTTATGAGCCCTGCTTCAGCTAAGTACCTCTCACTTCTTGTCGGGGGTGGTTGATGTGATGACGAGTGCCTTTTCAGACCCATTTCCTAACCCATGGGTTAAAAATGGAACTGAGAGGTTCCAGACTTAATACGCAATTGTGAATTGGTCTGGCAATATCAAGCTAATTCGCCTGGGCCAGTCAGGCACACAGCACTTTATTTTTAGCTGCAACTAGCAGCTCTACAGCTCGGCCCGTCCCAAAAAGTTGCATGCGGTTACGTGGTCGCAGCTATTATGAACTTACACTTGTTATTTAAGTGTGGTCTAACCCTAAACCAAATTGTTAAGCGGCCAACTTGGAAAACACCCGGTGTTCCAGATGGCCAGTCCGTCGCTGGTCGGACACCATGTTCTGTAAGGAGGTCTGACCTCATGTTCTTCCAAAGGTGGAGGTGGTGAGTGAGCTGAAGGTGCTGGAGAAAGAATACCCCTGTCTGGCTGCTGTCAACCGTTGTGCCAATGGTAGACTATCACCCATCAGCAAGCTTTTTATCAATGAATCCATTACTAGCAGTGTTGAGTGAAGTTTCTCTCCTGAGTGTTGTTGTAATGTGAGTGCATATTCGTAGCGGTGCCCCGTCACCAGGCCAGAGTGGTGAAGCTGCAGTACTGTGGAGAAGGCCCGATCCAAACCACCCTCATGCTGGTGGGCAAGGTGAGAACACTGCTGCTTTAGTACCTGGGACCCTGGCCCACCACATAAGACTTGGGACTCACTTTGACCCAAATACAGAGCTGAGACCCCAACACCAACATAAGTATATCACCTCCTGTTATGCTCTAATCAAGTTGTGTATGTGCACGTGCCTACATTAGGGAATCACCTATGACACGGGAGGAGCAGACATCAAGGCTGGAGGCATCATGGCGGGGATGCACAGGGACAAGTGTGGAGCAGCAGCTGTAGCTGGCTTCTTCCAGGTCAGTTATTGTCAGTGAGGCTGGTCTATTACCTCCACTGTTACCTGTAGTAGTATGGGTAGTGTTGTTCTAACTGGTAGTACTGGTGATGTTGATCTAACTTCCTCTCACTCCAGGTCCTGGCCAAGATGAAGCCTAAGCATCTGAAAGTAGTTGGCTCCATGGCCATGGTGAGGAACAGCGTAGGGGCAGGTCAGTGCTCTTTTTCTTTCTTTTTTAACTCCCTCTGTCTTTCCATGTTGTTTGATTTGTCCCTGTGTGTGTGCGCAGACTGCTACGTGGCTGATGAGCTAGTGGTGTCGCGTGCAGGTCGCAGGGTGCGTGTGGGGAACACTGATGCAGAGGGACGCATGGTTATGGTGGACTTGCTCTGTGAGATGAAAGAGAAGGTCAGAACACAGACTATTCAAATGAGGGGATGTCACTTTTTCCTCCTCACACACCTCAGGAATTCCCCCTCTCTCTAGGCGGTACGTGAGGTGTCTCCTCAGCTCTTCACCATCGCAACTCTGACTGGCCACGCCATCCGTGCCATGGGACCCAACTACTCTGTGAGTATGACCTCATGTCAAACTGAGGGGCTGCTACATGCATAAACACACAATGAATGCAGCAAGGTTCTGGAACTTTTAGTTCCCAGAACTACCTTTGAAGCTACTACTAGAAGGTTCCTGCAGAACATTGTTTGCCGCATTTCCACTGCAGGAATTTACCACATGATTAGGAAAATTAGTCAGCTGACGTGTGCATCGTACATAAAATAGAATATAAATAAAAAACAGAATGACATTAATATAATTTTTAGCATTGTGAAAAATACACTTTTAGTGCCGGTCGCTGATTCCAGTTGCTGTGGGCTCGTCCCGTAATTTGATACTAGAAAACATGAACTGAAGTCCTGATACGCTGATTTACATTTAGTCATTTAGCAGATGCTCTTATCCAGAGCGACTTACAGTAAGTACAGGGACATTCTCCCCGAGGCAAGTAGGGTGAAGTGCCTTGCCCAAGGACACAACGTCATTTGGCACAGCCAGGATTCGAACCAACAACCTTCTGATTAATAGCCCGCTTCGCCCCCCCCCCCCCCCCCCCCCCCCCGATTTGTGTGCTTTGTTACATATTTTGGAGAATAAATTCAGTGTATATCTATGGGAGATACATTTTAAGGTGCATGTTAGACTACTAAAACAGAGAATTTTTTATTAGATTGAAGAACTGTCCTTCTCTCCCTTAGCCTGTCTGTTCCACTACCCAGATAATGCCGCCCTGCTACAAGCATGTTAATTTGTTCTCCATGTTTAATGTGTGTGTGCTTGCAGCAAGAAGGGTCCAGATGCAGCATGAACAGATTATTATTGTACTTATTTGCTGCCTCAGAAATGACAAGATGGTTGAAATACTAGAATGCTGCCAAGAGTACTCGACTAATCTTAAATGTTTGACGCTGCAAGCCCGACCCTAAAGGTTCCTGTATTTTGGAAAGTACAACCCCTGTAGCAGGAACTCAGTTCTTGCTTTTTGGATTATGGTTCCTACGGTGGAAAGGCAGTGAGTTCCGGGGTTACGTTTTTGTAGTGGAAATGCGGTTTTACAATGTTTGCTAAACATACACACACACACACACACACTTAGTCTGCCATTTACACACACACACACACTGTCTGCTACACAGACACACGTTTGTCTCACACAGGACTGCCATTATCTAGAATAGCATCCGTGATATCAGACAGTGATGAGAGGCTGTTCCCTACAGATCATCATGGATAATGGACCTGCCCATCGCTCCGGGAATGCCCTGCAGTGGCAAAAAGGTAAGCTGCTGATGTGCCCCTGGTGGTAGTGCTGGGGGAAGTGTTTGAGGTGTACACTGATATATTGCTGATGTTGATGTGTCCCTGGTGGTAATGTAGCTGGGGAGGTGCTGGGGGACATGTTTGAGGTGTCCAGTATCAGACGCGAGGACTATGAGTTCCACAAGGGCAAGTCTGAGTACGAGGAGATCCTGCAGAGCAACAACCTACCTTCCTCCGCAACCCCCCGAGGTCACCAGACCCCTGCGGCTTTCCTCATCATGGCCTCTGGCCTAGACAAGGTACACACACGTGTTGCTTGATGATGTTGTTATTATTATTGATTGTAGTTCATATGAGAAACTGTCACTCTTTACCTCAGTATGGGCAGGACTCAGACCAGCCTCTACCCTACTCCCACATTGACATCGCTGGCTCCAGCGGTCCGTTCCCTGGAGTTCCCACTGGTGCCCCCATTCTCGCCATGGCCACAAACTACATCCTGCCCAGTGCCTAACAACACACCATCCTGCCAGCATCTCCTAATATAGAACAGAATCAGTAGAATGTTTCTTGATAAGTGACCGTCCACGTGTAAAAGATGCCAATTGCTTATACAATGCACAGAACACAATAGTGGATTTGAAAACATTCCAGAACACTTTTCTCTCCAAATAATGTTTTCTTCCATGAACTCTTCTAGACCCCTGCTAGTTCCATCCGTCCTACTCAGCCCAGCAGTTCCTAACATGTGTTTTCACTGTACTCAGGGAAGAGGAGATCAGCACCTAGTATTTATTCCATCCATTTTCTATGTGTGCTAGTTTCAAACTGGAGAGTGTGGCAGTGCATTTTGTGATTGTGTGCAAGAAAATATCAAACACTCCAATAAAATAATTGGTATGTTCCTTCAAGTATAAAGTCTTGCCTCATTTTATTGGTGGCCAAGCAGCAAAGCTATTGTGTTTCTACCTTTTTCTTGTTGTAATTGGGTGTGCTTGCGTCGGCACACACTGTTTTCTCATATATATTTAGAATTCCTCCGGGAGGAGGAAACCTATTGTTATTAGGGTTTCTCCGGTAGGATGAAAGTACCATGTGAGTCAATGGCTGCCCCTAGACCAGTTATGTAAGAAGTTGAGAAATTTGGCATGTTGAAACTGCAGTGCAGTAACTACCATACCAAACATGGTCCACGTAAGACAATAGGTGGCACTACAGGCCACGCCCCAATTTGTCCATTTTCAAAGTGATGCCATTTGCAGCCCATAAGTCCCAAAATTATGAAATATAGTACATATGCCTTATTTCTCATGAGAACCTATAATGGCCACCATATTGGATTTTTCTGTACAATAAAGATTTGTCCAAACCTACACAAATCTCATGAACCATAGCTCCGATTGACTTGAAATACGAAACTGATTTGTAGGACATATGTCTTCCTATAGGGTGAAAAGCAATAAGGAATATATTACAAAATGTCCAAATTATTAACATAATGGTGAATTTGCACCTGTGGCACATATTTAAATAAGTGCCACCAGTGGTGGATTTAGTGATTTGGGGGGCCCAGGCGAAGACAGGCATGGGGCCCCCCTAACTCCTATTCTCACTCATTTCAATCCATTTAATAATTATTAATATAATAATAATAACTAGAGAGGGTACAATGTCTGGGGAAATTTTAGGGTGTGCTTGCTTGCGTCGGTTGCACAGGGGTCCGTTTTTTAATGACATTTTACAACTGATATTTCTGTATTTTATATAAAAATGCATACTTATTATTTATAAAGATTACATAGATTTAAAAGCATTTTTTTTTTGCTGCTCATTTACAACTGAAAATACGAGTGAAGTGTAGAATGAAATAGATGTCTTCTCATTTCCCCTGCAAGAGGCAGCCTCATCGTTGAATCAAAACGAATAAATTTGGCAGTGAAGGATTCAAAATCTTTGTGTCTATTCCAATATGTAATGATGGTAATTCAATGACACAAATCTGTGTTCTAGAAAGAGTGGTCTGGAGTCGCAGAGGTCCGATAATATCAGCTTTAATGCAGCAGTTGGAAATCAACAAGTACAGAGCTCTGGGGTTGTCTACGTTTCCCTACCCGCAACAGAGTTTTGGGCTGGTTCACGAAGTCCAACTGGCTATCTTTCCCTCCCCAGCATATATTTATACAGTGCAATTGAAACACAAGTATTAAAAAAGGGTTGAGCTTGTTCTCTCGTGCATCAGGGAGTTGTTCTTGCCTACGCGTCCCACCTGCTCGGGTGCCGTCTCCACCCGGTTTCAAGGTTGTTTCTGAAAATGAAGAGATAGAGACACAAAGAACAGCCTGCTTCCCACACCCAGTGTGAGACCCAATGTTTAAGCCTGAGCACACTTCTAAGTTCATAACTTTAATAAGCACAATGCATAACTTTAATAAGCACAATATATTCTTTAATCCCTCTTTTGATCTCTGAAAACACCAGAGATCAATCAACATAGCCCGGACCAACCACCGTCTCCTCGTCCTGGTCAGCCAGCCCCAGCAACGGCATTTGGAACCCCTTCGTCGGGTTCTCCTCAGCCGAGACAATGATCCTGTTACACAGGGACCTGATACATGGGATACAGCAACAATCATGTTGATATTGATATAGCACACTCTTAAGTAAAATAGCGGAAACCTTCTTAGTCCAGTACAATTCTAGTGTGGTCAAGCAGTATCACTCTTGACCTAGTCGTAACCCTCTTTTCCGGACTCTCACATTCGTAGCAATAGCAAACGGTTCACTGCCCCTCCTGGCCCTTCTCCACCAACTCCTGGAACGTATGACTGGATTCTGGAGCAGCACAACACATGCTCCAGTGGTACCACGTACTTCCTTTCCCCAGCACCCTTAGGGCGTGCAAGGTTCTCTCGATGACCTTGAATGGTCCTGTCCATAAATGTACAACAGGCTTCCCCGAACATCTGATGACGTAATGGGGCAGGTGGGTCAGGTGGGGCAGGGTCTTCAAGGGGAAGGGGGGGGGGCAGACCACTCCTAGGTCTGATGGGGCATAGGGGCAGATGGGGCAGGGTCTTCAAGGGGAAGGGGGGGGGGCAGACCACTCCTAGGTCTGATGGGGCATAGGGGCAGATGGGGCAGGGTCTCCAAGGGGAAGGGGTAGATCATCCAGTGAGAAGGGGGGGGGACAGGGTCTCCAGGGGAATGGGGCCTTAGAACAGGGGTTAGGTAGTCAGACCCGCCGGTCTGACTCGTCCTGAAGCAGAAAAGAGTTACAGTCCCAGCATCACCTTATCTCCCATGATCAAGCAGTAACTGAGTCAAATGAGATGCGAACAGTCGAACACCAATGATTAAACACAGATATTGAAATCAAGAACCCATTTCAGGATTTAAAGTGGATATTTTTAAAGTTCAAATAAATCCCTCCTTTCACACCCTTATAGGGTGTGACAACAAACCCAAATTCAAAAAATATCCCATTACCGATTACACAATGTTGACATACAATAATGATGAGACTATGCAGCGTTATAGCCAAGTGGTGTGGACACACTGGACACAGTGGGAAACCCCTAATGATGTTATAGGGGAAAACCCACCGTCACTCCAGAGTGGACATTCGACATCCATGTATCCACGGCAGACCTGGACATGCTCACAGGCCCCCTTCACCACATACATACAACTTTAGCCAAGCTTTTAGAATTGTAATAAAATAAAATAAATTCGAAACAAATAGAAAAACCAGAAATTAGACAGGATATTTTAAAGGCTTCATAAGATCCCTCCTTTCATTGATAACTTTAATCAATACCCAAACTCCTCGTTTGACTCCTCCACTCTTTCGTTTACTGCTTCACCTGGAACAGAATTTAGCAGAAGACATCTCTTTTCTAGTTAGCATTTTTTTATAAAATTGGTTAACCATTTGTTAACCAATCTCTTCATCATGTTATGTGAAATGTTTAAGTTGTGGTATTACATATGATCTCCAATAAATCAATTCAAATGGTGTTATGCATCTGGTATAGGACTGGGAAAGACTTCAATTCACATAGTAAACATACTGTATCTATAATTACCAGGCAGTATTTTCCCTTCAGTTTTCTTATTGTTGAGCAAACACATGTAACAGCATCTAATAACGAGCCCCCATATTCAACTCCTATTAGTCATGCCTAGAAATGACAATCTGTTTCTTTGTTCCCTTCTTTAGAAAATCAACTGTTAGTCTAATTTCTTTCACTCCAAAAAACCTTTTCTGTCTTTTAAAACAGTTAAGTTTAAGACCAATATTGTTTTAGATTCTCTATTTTACCAAATCACACCTCTTTTTATCAAAGATATGATAAAAGCAATTTTCATTATGCCAAACCAGAATCCGTATGCTTCTTAAATGAAATATAGACCAAATAATGTTCTTAATGTAGCTATTAACCAAACATTTTTCCCAAATATATTTTCTATAAAGGTCAGATAGGTAGAACTTCATAACTCGTTTTGCTGCAGTTCAAAACGAGCCAATTAGCTCAAACCATCATAACCACAATTAATCAGACTTGATGAGTGTTCCCAAATTATTTCAGAACTGAATGTTATAATAATCCTCTTCATGCACTAATACCATTTATTAATACAACATTATCACAGCCTAACTGTTTATCCCAAACAGTATGCCAGGCTCTGATAAAACTCTCAAATAAAACTTGAAACCAAATTACAATTAAACTCCAAATAAAAGTACATTTAGTTATGTTCTCTTTCTCATTTTTAACCAAATTACATCTAATACCTTTATCAAAACTCTTAACCCTTGTGCTGCCTTCGGGTCACATGACCCAAAGGTTCATAATGAACCATCATTGTGTTTACCCAATTTTACCCAATACAAAAACAAATAAAAAAAAAATTCTTTTAACCTTTGCAATGTGGGGGGTCTGAGACAGCCCAACGGTTAAAAGAAAATGCTTCACTTTGTTTTTGTATGCGGTAAAGTTGTCGCAATACGACGGTGGGTCACAATGACTGATGGGTCAGAATGACCCGAAGATAACACAAGGGTTAAAAACCCTAGATTTTACTATTTTGACTTAAAATGTTATCCCATATACCTTTCCAATTGCTTCCTCATAATTTTTCACATACATTTCCTCAAACCATTCTTTGACCAACACAGCTGGTTTGCTCTAGTATAACTCTTCCAATTGCATTAGAACCAATTTATAAACCAGGGGTTCAATTTCTGCATTTTTACTGAATACCCTCACACATCACAGATTTTCCGCCTATAAATCCAAGTTCTGGTCGGAAAGGCTTCAAAAAAAAACCCCTCCCTGTTTGGCTAGGAATTATAACAAATGTTGATCACGCATTTGTTAACCACCAAACTTGGGATTCATCTAAACGAACTCATCTATCAGCATTAATACTCACATAATTATGCAGAACTATACCCTCTGGGATCACCTTTGTAAGATCTCAAGTAACAGGACTCTTTTAGCCCCCACCTTTCTCCAACTCTCCTCAGGATTTCTGTAACTTCTTGGTCAAAGAAAAAAGCACGAGATTGATAAAAGTGAGTGATTTCACAATTTAAAAACTTGTTAGACTTTGCACCGAAGGCAATAATGGTCCTTGGAGGACACCTAGTGGATCTTTTTATTTTATTTTTTAAAGAACGACAGATCTGTTTAAAATACCGTTCAGCTCAACCCGACTCCACACAAATATTACTTTTTCACAGATATGTTTAAAATACCGTTCAACTCAACCCGACTCCACACAAATATTACTTTTTCACATCAATTCAATTCTGTAACCCTCTTGTACCGGAGAGGACAAAGAAAAGACACACTCCTCTCTATTTTTATTAAACTCAATCTGACTCCACACAAATAGACAGTGAAAAAGACAAAGACAACGAGTTTAGGGACTCTAACCCCTGGAAAGGACTCGAACCTCCCCTTGGACAAGGACAACGAGTTTAGGGACTCTAACCCCTGGAAAGGACTCGAACCTCCCCTTAGACAAGGACAACGAGTTTAGGGACTCTAACCCCTGGAAAGGACTCGAACCTCCCCTTAGACAAGGACAACGAGTTTAGGGACTCTAACCCCTGGAAAGGACTCGAACCTCCCCTTAGACAAGGACAACGAGTTTAGGGACTCTAACCCCTGGAAAGGACTCGAACCTCCCCTTGGACAAGGACAACGAGTTTAGGGACTCTAACCCCTGGAAAGGACTCGAACCTCCCCTTGGACAAGGACAACGAGTTTAGGGACTCTAACCCCTGGAAAGGACTCGAACCTCCCCTTGGACAAGGACAACGAGTTTAGGGACTCTAACCCCTGGAAAGGACTCGAACCTCCCCTTGGACAAGGACAACGAGTTTAGGGACTCTAACCCCTGGAAAAGACTCGAACCTGCCCTTGGACAAGGACAAAACACAAAAACGGTTGATTTCCCACCACTGTTGGTTTGACTAGGTACGATGAAACATAGTAATCGTCTAAATTTGGTTCTCAGTTCCGAATAGCAGTACTTTGAATTAACAGGTGTCTGCTTACCTTTTTTTATGTTGAGGCCTCTGACGATTACGTCTGTCTCCTCGCACCGGTGTATGGGTCTCTCCCCCGATCCGTCGGTCGGGCCGGAACCCTCTGGACTCCCTCTTTTCAGCGTCGGGGTCACCATTTGAAGGATTCAAAATCTTTGTGTCTATTCCAATATGTAATGATGGTAATTCAATGACACAAATCTGTGTTCTAGAAAGAGTGGTCTGGAGTCGCAGAGGTCCGATAATATCAGCTTTAATGCAGCAGTTGGAAATCAACAAGTACAGAGCTCTGGGGTTGTCTACGTTTCCCTACCCGCAACAGAGTTTTGGGCTGGTTCACGAAGTCCAACTGGCTATCTTTCCCTCCCCAGCATATATTTATACAGTGCAATTGAAACACAAGTATTAAAAAAGGGTTGAGCTTGTTCTCTCGTGCATCAGGGAGTTGTTCTTGCCTACGCGTCCCACCTGCTCGGGTGCCGTCTCCACCCGGTTTCAAGGTTGTTTCTGAAAATGAAGAGATAGAGACACATAGAACAGCCTGCTTCCCACACCCAGTGTGAGACCCAATGTTTAAGCCTGAGCACACTTCTAAGTTCATAACTTTAATAAGCACAATGCATAACTTTAATAAGCACAATATATTCTTTAGCAGACCGGTGTGAAAATGGACCTAATCTCTATGACTTAAACGTCCTTTTAAGTTTTTCCCTTCTCGTGATATTTTCATGCATTTAGCCTACTCATTGCATTCATTCATTAATAAAAAAAAACCTTTGAAGATTATTCTACGACGTTCACAGCAAAATCTGTAGTGTTAATTTGAGTTAAATTCCCAGTGTAAATTATTCCGAGTGAATGGGTGTTGATTTGTGTGTTATTTTAACACTCGCAGTGCTGAAAAGGCTCTGTGGGGGGCGTCATTTCAAGGAGTCAGGAGCATACACTCATTCTGAGTTACTTTCCACATCCGGTTTTTTCGCGCTCATTGACGAGAAGGACATTTGTCGTCACTGATTTACCGTGCCAGCTGCCAGTGAATTAGCGCGCCCAGAAGAAAACTGTGGGATTGGGATATTCAGTTTAAAAGGTAAGAACCACATTTATCAATTTATAAAGCTTGTTAGTCGTTATTTAAATCATGTTTGAACATTAAGTGGGGTGTGATGCAGTCGATATGTGGCAACGTGTGGATATTAGCTACTGTACTTGCTAGCTTATAGTTAGCTAACGCTAGCTAGCTAGTTGCTAACGTAGCTATAAGTAACTTTTCTTAGCATAATGCTACATTTTTCCATAAGTTAATCAACTGTACGTTAACGTTAGAGGTAAAATATACGTGTTTTGTAATAAAAGTTCCTAACAGTATATTTACTAAGGTTCTATGAAGATACCAGTCAGGGTTTAGCTACACTAATTGAATATGTGGGGGTGGGGCGTCATCGTCGCCTTTTTTAAATATGGGGACGGTTGGTGTGTGAGAACATTTCTGCCAGGAATACTCGGTTTAAAGGGTGAGAACCACATTTATCAAATGATAAAGAATGTCTTTACCTAACTGTCTAAGTTAAGTTAGTACAGCAACTGTAAAACGGTAAAATGAGGTTAGCATGTTTTAATATAACGTTAAAACATGTGTTTAGAGCTAACAATGTATAAGAAAATCTCTGGTCTAGTCAGTGTTTTACACTACCGTAGCTAACGTTTATGAAAGTCATTTAATGTGGCGTCGTCGTTGTACTGTAAGGTTCAAAATGCTTTGTGCACGTCCGCGTGCAGTGAAGCAGGCGGCTTTTTTTTATGGTGGTAGTGTTTGTGATGATGGCCTGCACAAGGCGTTTGGCGTCTTCACTCTGGCCATATTTGCTTCGCGCCGTTTGCGTCCATGTTTAATTGCGCTGCTGTAGATTACTAGATTTTTTTCCTGCATATGATAAGCAATCTTCACTGTTGTTGGTTTCCACTTAAATATAAGCTAACATCTCACTGCTTGTTGTTTTTTCTTCTTCACTAGGTGCAGGTTCAGGATGTACCATGTTGCTGAAGGTGAAATACTGTAGTATCAAGAAGTACATCAAATTGCACTCAGGCTTCACCTATTCAGAATTCATCAGGGAAGGTAAATAGCTATCCTTTAACCTTTTCATGTTCCTGTTAAATTTGCCTGAAAACGCCTAAACAGCATACCCAAAGTAAATTGGAAGCTGTTCTTGAACCATTTGGAGTACATGCATGTAAATGATCTCTTTTGAAAGCTGACACTCTGAAGTTATGTCCCCTGTTGTCAGGACCCCTGTCAGTCCTTCTAGTGTTGAGTAATAGAAGCTTGAACACAAGGAAAGTGAAAATTTCTATTTCCGCCTAGATTTTGTTTTGAAAACAGAGGCCTGAAGAGGCCTAGAGGTGGTAGGTATTATCTGGAAGACTAAATTGGACCACAGGTTGAAGCCTTACCCAATTCAAATCAAAAGTCAAACATAATACCACAATATATTCATATTTGACACATGTTTTTATAAGAGTACATCCAGGAATTTTCTAAAAGGGTCTTTTGGAGACTCCAAAATGACCCTTTGTAACCAAGGTCAAGGTCAAATAAAAAGGTATTATTTTTCATAATTGTTATCTCTGGCCCATCTCTGGTACTTAGAAATATCATATATAATAGCTAAATCCCTAATTAGTAATACTGAAACACAAAAACTGAAGCATGAACACATTGGAGTGCTTTATCTGATTCCAAGGATTGGCGCACAAAGAACACTGATTCTGTCAACCATATTGCGCAATCGACTGTTATTTTGAAGGCTCCACAGACGCATACAAATGAGGTATTGGCATTTTCAGCTAGCTGTCAGCTACAAGGCTAACGAGCTAATTTCAGAGCCAGTCGAAGCCAGTTCGAGAAATTTGTTTAGAACGAGTGTGGGGGGGGGGGGCGGGGGGGGGCAGGACGCACAGACCTAGTTGGCTTTAGAGGGCTGTCAACGGGGCATGGAAGCTCCTATTGGGTCGAACAAGGTGTCAATCAAAAGGGGAGGGTTCAACGGACATTTTGAGACCTTCATTTTGTAAATACTCCGTTGATAAATCGGAGAAAATAACACTTTTATGTGAACAAGTTGTTTCTTCCTTCGGCTAACTTGCATAATGAAACAAAGGATAATGGCTATTCATGAACGTAAAACATTGTATTTGGACGAATTACTTTACATGGTTAGATACTTTGAACCCTTGGGACTTACGCAGATCAAGTTTTGATGGCATGATTTGCACACCTGGACCTATTTGAACAACTTAGGGTGAGTACAACTTTTTTCTTTGGCATTGTTGAAGGAATGTTCACCGGAAAAAGACGTTGACTTTGCTTGCTATTGCGACTTGATCTTGAATTGGTTTATTTCAATGGAAGCACAAGAATCGTAGCTTTCCAACGATGTATAACATGTGTAGCGTCTAAAAAATATATTTTTTAGAATTTAGTGCGTCGTAACTGAGGAAGGGGGAGGCAGCATTTTTGTCTCGCGGGCGAAACAGGAGCGTAAACAGGTTAAAGGCCCAACAAAATATGTAGCCTCTTTAGTAACAAATCACAGCACAAGATTCTCTGTGGCTGAACTATTTAAATACTTTTGGCTGTATTTAACAGTTTATTAAAATGTATCAAATTTTAGTTTAATTTTAGGGCTTTACTTTTAATGACAGTACATAGTGGAATCATCAACATTAGTAGTACATGGCAGTATACGTTTTGCTGCAGATTCTTTTTGTTTAACATTTACAAGATAAGGAAATACAAAGTTAAGCAGGATGATATACAATTTGCTCAAGTTGACTTTATCTGGTTACATTCCCTCTTTTATAGTCAAAAACAAGTTTGGGCTTCCTGATGATGCAGCTCAACTTCACATTTTTGATGAAACTGACACAGCAGTAGAGGAAGATATTCTTCTAGAGCTGTTGGAGGGCAATCCAGACTTTTGCCTGACAGTACGTGACAGCATTTCAGATGAAGGTAGGTGTCAGCCAGAAAACCTATGTTAATGGTTAGGGCTCTGTGATGCAGCTGACATCGACCTTTCTTCATGGAACAAACATGGCAGTGGGCAACGTTGTGTCAAGTTTGTTACAGATTACAAAAAAATATCATCTGAATACTTAAAGGTTACTTACATGTTTTATACTAAAATGGATAAAGCCACAAAAAGTTAAGTTAATCAAATTCTCTCTTCAAAGACTTTTCTCCTTTAGATCATTCTACACCATCTTCCCTCACGGATACCCTATCACTTTCTTCAAGTGAAAGTGACTTTAGAGAACTGGGTATTCCCACAGGCAGAAATAGATCCAACAAAGAAGACAGGAGCAGTTCTGCAACAAAGGCTTCTGTGTCAGAGGCGGCAAAGGAGGTAATTGATTTACCATCAATTATAAGGTGGCACACTAAATTGAGATTATTACTAATCAATGCATTTGCTTCCAAACTCACTTTTTATCAAAGAAAATGTTATTAATTTGCCCCCTTCCTAAATTTTTACCTTTCACAACACTGCAGTTTTTTTTACATTCCACTGAACTTTCACCCTTAGTCTATATAGACATGTTGTGGTTGTGATGTTATCTAATAGACAAAATTGAACACTAAAACGTAAAACTTTTCCTGTTATGTGAGTAGATGGTAGAAAAGGCCTTGCTTAAGAAGCCTGGAGGAGAGGATATTCTTGAAGAGTACAAGTCAGAAAATTCACTTAAGCACCGCACTCGGAGACAGCTTGTCAACATATTGGCGAGTGATATGACTGAGAGCCATGGGTAAGATTTAAAAAGGTTTTTATTACAATGGAATGCAATTAAAGGCTGTAAACTTGTAATTATACAACTAATGTTTATTGTACTACATGAAGAAAAATGATCAAAGATTAACTTTCTTCTCTCTATAGCAGGATTCCTTCCCGTCAGCAGAAGGAGAAGTATGCCCTGGGAATTATTACTCTCTTTCCCACACTGAAGGATCCTTTTTCTCCAAAGGGCTATGTATGATTTTCAAAAGCACACTTAAAAACTTCAAGAACATCACAGTATCACTTGCCAAAAAACATCAAATGTCCATAGCATCCAATTGGGAAACATCTCCATTGAACCATGTTGAGTACGGACCTTTGAAAACATTTAATGTGGACAATGATGAAAATGGTGAAATGTTCACCCAAGCCCTGCCCGCTGTAGCAAAAGACATCTTCTCTACTAACTGGGTAAGGATCAGTGGGGTCGAGTACAGAGCCGGGTTAGTCATTTGCAGTAGCACGGAACACGAAATACCTTTGTTTTGCAGAATTAAAAAAATACTTTTAGTTAACAGTGTGATCTACTTCATGGTGAACAAGCTTATGGTTGACCATTTCAGTGAGCACTTTCATGCCTACAATGTGTTTGAAAGTGATGAAAAAGATGTGGTGAAAGCAGACTGTATTCAAATTTATAAGCCTTTTGACTTACACAGTGCTTATGGTGGTGATGATAGCCTTTATATTGTACCATTATTTTCTCTGTAAATGTGCAGACTTAAGTTGTATGGTGCTTGGATATTGTTGTCTTCATTAAAAAAGACGAATTCATTGTATGTTTATTTTTTCCTGTAGTGAAAAAAAACATTTTCAGAACATCGAATGTAACACAACTGTCATGAATACACTTTAAAGTGTTATAATAACACTGAATGATTTAAATGAACACTTTCAGAGTAAGGGAGTAACACGATTTAGAGTTAAAAATACACTTATTGTTGTAAAATAACACTGAATGATTTAAATTAACACGTTAAGAGTAAGGGAGTTACACGATTAAGAGTTAAAAATACTATTTAAAGTGTCATAAAATAACACTGAATGTTAATTCCTAACACGAGTTTAGTGTAAAAACTACTCTTAAATGTGTTAAGAAACAACACTGAGTTACATTTTTAACACTCTTATGGAGTTAAAATATTAACACTATCCAAAGTGTTAATTTAACTCTGAACTGGTGAGGATTATATAAACTCAGAGAAAGTGTTAAATTTAACACTATGGGAGTTGAAATAACACTGACGTTTTTGCTGTGTTACCGGCAGAAGATAGAATCGCGATTCAAACAGTACCATCTGCTAACTGAAAATATGCCCCCAAAAACATAAATAAGCTTGACATTTATTTAGTGGGACATGGCTAATTCAAAAAAGGTTTGTTGGAAGCGATCATTGTCAGTAACAATGCCAAATTTGGTCTCAGTCTAGAGCCCTGCGTGGAGAAGCTGACCCCGGTAAATTGTGCTACGAACAAGCTAGCCTACAGTAGCTGCTGTTGCTAGCCAAACTTCACTGAGCAGCACTTAGCTGCCGCATCATTGGATACCAGTGGAGAGGAAAATGACGTTTCCTTCAGTAGTTTCAGTTTGGCAACTACTTGTTTACTCTCCTCTTTTTTTGTCATTCTCTTTTGTGCTCCACTCGGGGAGTTGCGTTTCATTTAGCAAATTGGTTTTTGCATTCACTTAAAGATCCTGTAAAGTGGACCTGGAAACGAGTTTTAAGTTCGCCACATCACAGAATAATGTGTTATTAACTACCCATCCAAATTCGAATGAAAAAATAACACCGACAAGTATGTTAAATTAGGCTTTGAAATCGTGAAAAAATCAGCAGTCTTCTCTCCTTGAGACTGGGGGGGCGTGTCGCCTGAAGGAGCTGAAGCTACGCCCCTCGCTGCCTAGTGCCTACCTCCGACCCAAATAATGGCCAAGCCGAACAAAACCGTATAGAATTAGTATTTATTTGTTCAATGAGTGAAACATACAGATGCATATAAATGAAATGTTCCCGAGCTGTAACAGTAAAAATGGACACCAGAGACAGCAGACAGTGAGCTCTCCAACTAGGCTACTTCTAACACATTAGCTACCATTTCACCAAAATACCATCATTCTACACCGAATAGCCTAATATCAATTTAGCGGTTTGCACTAACTCATAGCAGAGATACCTCTGGAAAAGTTATCTAGTATAATTATAACAAGCACACAGAACTGAGTGATGAACTGCTGGCGGCGGTGGATGGTCCAGGTGCGACCGGAGGATGAACGGCCGGAGGGGCGATGCTCGGTACGGCTCCGCGCTGCAAGAGAAGCCGTGTGTTGGTGAACCCCGTCTGTCTCTGGTCCATGTTAAAACTGTTCGCTGTGAAATGGTCAGTGCAGAGGCGGCTATTGGAGTTTATCCGAAGCTTTACATGAGCGTGTCTCTTCACAAAATCTATCCACCTATTTTTCCTTTCATTAGCAATAGTGAACTTAAATGGCGTTGCAGCGCAGCTGTAGTTCTTCTTGCATCCAGGGAAGATGGAGTTGCGGGTGGTGGGAGACATCCTGAAGCTAGCTAGCTAGCTGATGTAGGCTACAATAACAGTACAGCAGGAGGAGCCATTCAGTGATCTGACGTAGATAGGGCGAAATGACGTAGATAGGGCATTTTTTGGCTCCGCCCATTAAAACCTGATCTGAAAACGGAAGAGAAACCGTTCTTCTGTTTAACTCCACATTTCAGTGTGACAAAGTTTTAGCGCTTTGCACATGCTGTCAGGAACTCATTTCACACGTATATAATGTACTTAGAAGCAAAACATGGAATTTACTTTACAGGATCTTTAACTCTTCTACTGTCTCATATTAACCAACTGAAATGACGTGCTTTGCTGCGCAGTTGCTGCAATCGATGGAATAGTCCACAGTAGTATCGGGTGGGAGGGGAAGCCTAGGTTGACACAAATAGAACTAGAGAGGGTACAATTTCTGGGGAAATTGTAGGGTGTGCTTGCTTGCGTCGGTTGCACAGGGGTCCGTTTTTGAATGACATTTTTACAACTGATATTTATGTATATTTTATATAAAAATGCATACTTATTATTTATAAAGATGACATAGATTTAAAAGCTTTTTTTTTTGCTGCTCATTTACAACTGAAAATACGAGTGAAGTGTAGAATGAAATAGATGTCTTCTCATTTCCCCTGCAAGAGGCAGCCTCATAGTTGAATCAAAACGAATAAATTTGGCAGACCGGTGTAAAAATTTATCTAATCTCTATGACTTAAACGTCATTTTAAGTTTTTCCCTTCTCATGATATTTTCAGGCATTTAGCCTACTCATTGCATTCATTCATTAATAAAGAACCCCCTTTGAAGATTATTCTACGACGTTACCCGGCAGTAGAAGATAGAATCGCGATTCAAACAGTACCATTTGCTAACTGAAAATATGCCCCCCAAAACGTAAATAAGCTTGACATTTATTTAGTGGAAAATCGCTCATTCATAAAAAGCTCACTGGTAGCGATCATTGTCAGTAACAACGCAAAATGCGATATAGCCCTGTGTGGAGAAGCTGCCCCGGTAAATTGTACTACTACGGTACAGTACTAGACTACTGCTGTGTTCGTCTAGGTAGCGATTGCGTTGGTTGAATTGGATATAACGTTCCGTTGTACGGTTTAGGCTGAAATTAATTATTTTCATGAACAGATTGACAAAGTTTAGGCTGTGGCAATGAAGTTCAGATTAGTAGTTAGATAGACTTTTGATTTAAGTAAGGGGAGTGCCGAACATGTTCTGTCGCCGTTTGACTTCCTAAACAGCGGTGTACTGTAGATGTTTTTGTAGTGTGTCTCGCGTAAGCTACAGCGTTGCAGTGAGCTACACTGGTTTGAAACCACAGGTAATGGTAATTTCACCAACAAATCGTTTACTAATGTCATAATAAATCCTACAACGAAAATGTATATGTGAGGAATGTTTATTTTAACGATTGAAAACAGATACATCATAGACCACTGTAGTATGTGTTGCCCGGGCAACACGGGCTAATGTCATGATGCTAATACTTCAGTGAAATAGTAGACTACTGTTTCCGAAAGTAGATGTACTTCCTTAATAATATCAGCTTATATTGTACATTACACATCACAATTGTGTGTCATATCGCAAAGTAAAATGAGTAAATAGTTATCACCCTGGCCTCTTTGCTTGTGGCGTTTCTGCAGCTGCCTTGCAGTAAAGCTATAGTTAGCCTAGCTATCCCCCAAGTTAACAGATGCGAAACGAATGTTCTGCCAAAGGTAGTCACGCGTGTTTTCGTAACGTTAGTGACGTAGTGACGTTAGTAACGTCAGTGACTGTGGCTAGCAAATTAGCCACCGTTAGCTTCACTTTTCGCCACAAAAACTTAACTTCAGCCTAAACCATGCAACGGAACGTAAATAAAAATACAAGCAACTCAATCGCTACCAAGACGAAACTTTTGACACCTAGGTTGTCTATGTAGGCCAAATATTGACAAAGATTTAGGGGGGCAAAAATAAATAATAACTAGAAAAGGCTGTTCCTGCGAAACAGCAGTGAGAATGCTGAAAACCTGAATGGGGATAGCTGACCATGCTAAAAAAGCTGAAAATAGTGAAAATTTTGTAGAAAGTTATAAGCTGAAGCTTCAAAGCAACCGAAAGGTATTTTTGAAAGGGACTGGAGCAGCATTCCAACAATGATTTGAAAGGATTTACCATTACTTTTAAAGGGAGAATAATTTGCACAAAAACCTTAATATTTTAAAAAGTATAAAAGTGAGAAATGAGAAAATACCCGCAAGCTGAAATGAATTTCAAAAATGTGTGAGTCACACAAAAGAGGCAGTGTGGAAGCTGAACTGCATCATCTTAACAAAGCTAAGAGCTAAAATAGCCTACAATGTGGGAGAAGCTGAAAGCTGAACTGTTAAACAGAAGAAGAAGTAGGCTAGCTAGTCGTAACAAGAATATTATCGTTTTAACAGATTAAATTATAGTTGGGATAGTATTAGCAGTAGCAGATGTAGCCTATGCGTTTACTCGGCTTTCTTAGTTGGATTCAATGTGTTGATGGAATGAAACATACAGCAGTAGAGCCGATACAGGAAGACACGGCGACACTTTGTTGCAGAAGGATGATGGTGCAAGTTTTGTCCGTGGAGCATACAACGATTAATAAAAAAGAATCATGTAGACGTGTTTATTGAGTAATCGCAAAACTAATTACACATGTAAACGGAGTAATCGTATTATTGGCATAAACCGACAATTGCTAGTAATCGGGTTTCTCATGGTCAAGTAAACGTACCAATCACCTGTGTGAGAGACTGAGTGGTGCGTGTCTGTCGTTGGTGACGGTGATGGTGCAGCTATGATTGCTAACGCGCTGAGGGCAGAGAATAAGAGAAATGTAGCTAGAATCCACACCTCAAACAAGATAACCTAGACGCAAAACTGTACGTCCAATCCAAAATATAAGGATATTTTCCGAGACCCAAGACTCTGCCGAAACCAGAGATATTCTTTATATGTCTGTGCAGTCAGAAATACGACTCTACCTGCAGTTTCAAAAACGTGTTCCTTTTGCTTTCCTGGTGCTTGTTTGGTTGGTTGCCACGGTGATGGCGCAGCTGTGATAGCTAACGAGCTAGGCAGAGAGAAAAACGAACATTTACCTAGCATCCACACCTCAAACAAGTTGACCTAGACGCAAAACTATACGTCCAATCCAAAATATAAGGATATTTTCCGAGACCCAAGACTCTGCCGAAACCAGAGATGTCCTTTATATGTCTGTGCGGTCAGAAATACGACTCTATCGGCAGTTTCAAAATCTTGTTCCTTCTTGCTTTCTCTGACTGATTTTACTCACCTCTCCATTGAAGTTAGTGAGAGAATTTGAAAGGCTGCTCTCGCTTCAAGGCTCATAGCTGAAAATCTGTAAATGTGAGCTCTTTAGTAGTTACATTGGCTGAAAGAGGACAATTTTTCCTACATTTTAAGGTATAACTTGTTTCTGTAAGTTAAACTATATGAACGTTAGAGGAATTTGTTTGACAAATTAGTTGAATATCAGAAAAAGAGCAGCTGCTCATTCATAAAAATCAAGAAGGAGCAAACATTTTAATGTATTTCAAACTGTCATAATTCAAAATTGGCTGAACATTTGAAAAAGCTGAATCATTTGGGAATAGCTGAATGTCTTGTGAACATTTTAAAGGTTGAATGGTGTCTCTAGCTGAAAGTAAGCTGAAGTAGTTACGTTTGAAAGAGGAGGAAGCTTTTTAATGATTTGAAAGGATTTACCATTACTTTTAATGGGAGAATAATTTGCACAAAAACCTTAATGTCTTAAAAAGTATAAAAGTGAGAAATACCAAAAGTCATAGCCATCATCTCCTGAAGGAGCTGAACGTTTTGATACAAAAGTTGTAGGAATCGGTTAAAGTATGCAGAACGAGTTAAAGGCCAAAAAACGGCGGAAGAACTGAGAAGTTGAAAAGCAATAGTGAGAATGCTTAACAGCATTCTCACAATAAAGAGAAACAGGAAAACAATAGTGAGAATGCTTAACAGCATTCTCACAACTAGAAACGGCTGTTCCTGCGAAACAGCAGTGAGAATGCTGAAAACCTGAATGGGGATAGCTGACCATGCTAAAAAAGCTGAAAATAGTGAAAATTTAGTAGAAAGTTATAAGCTGAAGCTTCAAAGCAACCGAAAGGTATTTTTGAAAGGGACTGGAGCAGCATTCCAACAATGATTTGAAAGGATTTACCATTACTTTTAAAGGGAGAATAATTTGCACAAAAACCTTAATATTTTAAAAAGTATAAAAGTGAGAAATGAGAAAATACCCGCAAGCTGAAATGAATTTCAAAAATGTGTGAGTCACACAAAAGAGGCAGTGTGGAAGCTGAACTGCATCATCTTAACAAAGTTAAGAGCTAAAATAGCCTACAATGTGGGAGAAGCTGAAAGCTGAACTGTTAAACAGAAGAAGAAGTAGGCTAGCTAGTCGTAACAAGAATATTATCGTTTTAACAGATTAAATTATAGTTGGGATAGTAATAGCAGTAGCAGATGTAGCCTACCATTGAGTGCGTTTACTCGGCTTTCTTAGTAGGATTCAATGTGTTGATGGAATGAAACATACAGCAGTAGGGCCGATACAGGAAGACACGGCGACACTTTGTTGCAGAAGGATGATGGTGCAAGTTTTGTCCGTGGAGCATACAACGATTAATAAAAAAGAATCATGTAGACGCGTTTATTGAGTAATCGCATAACTAATTACACATGTAAACGGAGTAATCGTATTATTGGTATAAACCGACAATTGCTAGTAATCGGGTTTCTCATGGTCAAGTAAATGTACCAATCACCTGTGTGAGAGACTGAGTGGTGAGTGTCTGTCGTTACGGTGATGGTGCAGCTATGATTGCTAACGCGGTGAGGGCACAGAATAAGAGAAATGTAGCTAGAATCCACACCTCAAACAAGATAACCTAGACGCAAAACTGTACGTCCAATCCAAAATCTAATGATATTTTCCGAGACCCAAGACTCTGCCGAAACCAGAGATATTCTTTATATGTATGTGTAGTCAGAAATACGACTCTACCTGCAGTTTCAAAAACGTGTTCCTTCTGCTTTCCTGGTGCGTGTTTGTTTGGTTGCCACGGCGATGGAGCAGCTATGATTGCTAACGCGCTGAGGGCAGAGAGAAAAACGAACATTTACCTAGCATCCACACCTCAAACAAGTTGACCTAGACGCAAAACTATACGTCCAATCCAAAATATAAGGATATTTTCCGAGACCCAAGACTCTGCCGAAACCAGAGATGTCCTTTATATGTCTGTGCGGTCAGAAATACGACTCTATCGGCAGTTTCAAAATCTTGTTCCTTCTTGCTTTCTCTGACTGATTTTACTCACCTCTCCATTGAAGTTAGTGAGAGAATTTGAAAGGCTGCTCTCGCTTCAAGGCTCATAGCTGAAAATCTGTAAATGTGAGCTCTTTAGTAGTTACATTGGCTGAAAGAGGACAAATTTTCCTACATTTTAAGGTATAACTTGTTTCTGTAAGTTAAACTATATGAACGTTAGAGGAATTTGTTTGACAAATTAGTTGAATATCAGAAAAAGAGCAGCAAGCAGAGTGCTCTGCTTGCTGCTCATTCATAAAAATCAAGAAGGAGCAAACATTTTAATGTATTTCAAACTGTCATAATTCAAAATTGGCTGAACATTTGAAAAAGCTGAATCATTTGGGAATAGCTGAATGTCTTGTGAACATTTTAAAGGTTGAATGGTGTCTCTAGCTGAAAGTAAGCTGAAGTAGTTACGTTTGAAAGAGGAGGAAGCTTTTTAATGATTTGAAAGGATTTACCATTACTTTTAATGGGAGAATAATTTGCACAAAAACCTTAATGTCTTAAAAAGTATAAAAGTGAGAAATACCAAAAGTCATAGCCATCATCTCCTGAAGGAGCTGAACGTTTTGATACCTAAATTGTAGGAATCGGTGAAAGTATGCAGAACGAGTTAAAGGCCAAAAAACGGCGGAAGAACTAAGAAGTTGATATAATAATAACTAGAAAAGGCTGTTCCTGCGAAACAGCAGTGAGAATGCTGAAAACCTGAATGGGGATAGCTGACCATGCTAAAAAAGCTGAAAATAGTGAAAATTTAGTAGAAAGTTATAAGCTGAAGCTTCAAACAACCGAAAGGTATTTTTGAAAGGGGCTGGAGCAGCATTCCAACAATGATTTGAAAGGATTTACCATTACTTTTAAAGGGAGAATAATTTGCACAAAAACCTTAATATTTTAAAAAGTATAAAAGTGAGAAATGAGAAAATACCCGCAAGCTGAAATGAATTTCAAAAATGTGTGAGTCACACAAAAGAGGCAGTGTGGAAGCTGAACTGCATCATCTGCATCATCTTAACAAAGCTAAGAGCTAAAATAGCCTACAATGTGGGAGAAGCTGAAAGCTGAACTGTTAAACAGAAGAAGTAGGCTAGCTAGTCGTAACAAGATTATTATCGTTTTAACAGCTGAAATTATAGTTGGGATAGTAATAGCAGTAGCAGATGTAGCCTACCATTGAGTGCGTTTACTCGGCTTTCTTAGTAGGATTCAATGTGTTGATGGAATGAAACATACAGCAGTAGGGCCGATACAGGAAGACAAGGCGACACTTTGTTGCAGAAGGATGATGGTGCAAGTTGTCCGTGGAGCATACAACGATTAATAAAAAAGACGCGTTTATTGAGTAATCGCATAACTAATTACACATGTAAACGGAGTAATCGTATTATTGGCATAAACCAACAATTGCTAGTAATCGGGTTTCTCATGGTCAAGTAAACGCACCAATCACCTGTGTGAGAGACTGAGTGGTGCGTGTCTGTCGTTACGGTGATGGTGCAGCTATGATTGCTAACGCGCTGAGGGCAGAGAATAAGAGAAATCTAGCTAGAGTCCACACCTCAAACAAGATAACCTAGACGCAAAACTGTACGTCCAATCCAAAATATAAGGATATTTTCCGAGACCCAAGACTCTGCCGAAACCAGAGATATTCTTTATATGTCTGTGCAGTCAGAAATACGACTCTACCTGCAGTTTCAAAAACGTGTTCCTTTTGCTTTCCTGGTGCTTGTTTGTTTGGTTGCCACGGTGATGGCGCAGCTGTGATAGCTAACGAGCTAGGCAGAGAGAAAAACGAACATTTACCTAGAATCCACACCTCAAACAAGTTGACCTAGACGCAAAACTATACGTCCAATCCAAAATATAAGGATATTTTCCGAGACCCAAGACTCTGCCGAAACCAGAGATGTCCTTTATATGTCTGTGCGGTCAGAAATACGACGCTATCGGCAGTTTCAAAATCTTGTTCCTTCTTGCTTTCTCTGACTGATTTTACTCACCTCTCCATTGAAGTTAGTGAGAGAATTTGAAAGGCTGCTCTCGCTTCAAGGCTCATAGCTGAAAATCTGTAAATGTGAGCTCTTTAGTAGTTACATTGGCTGAAAGAGGACAATGTTTCCTACATTTTAAGGTATAACTTGTTTCTGTAAGTTAAACTATATGAACGTTAGAGGAATTTGTTTGACAAATTAGTTGAATATCAGAAAAAGAGCAGCAAGCAGAGTGCTCGTTCATAAAAATCAAGAAGGAGCAAACATTTTAATGTATTTCAAACTGTCATAATTCAAAATTGGCTGAACATTTGAAAAAGCTGAATCATTTGGGAATAGCTGAATGTCTTGTGAACATTTTAAAGGTTGAATGGTGTCTCTAGCTGAAAGTAAGCTGAAGTAGTTACGTTTGAAAGAGGAGGAAGCTTTTTAATGATTTGAAAGGATTTACCATTACTTTTAATGGAAGAATAATTTGCACAAAAACCTTAATGTCTTAAAAAGTATAAAAGTGAGAAATACCAAAAGTCATAGCCATCATCTCCTGAAGGAGCTGAACGTTTTGATACAAAAGTTGTAGGAATCGGTTAAAGTATGCAGAACGAGTTAAAGGCCAAAAAACGGCGGAAGAACTGAGAAGTTGAAAAGCAATAGTGAGAATGCTTAAGAGCATTCTCACAATAACTAGAAACGGCTGTTCCTGCGAAACAGCAGTGAGAATGCTGAAAACCTGAATGGGGATAGCTGACCATGCTAAAAAAGCTGAAAATAGTGAAAATTTAGTAGAAAGTTATAAGCTGAAGCTTCAAAGCAACCGAAAGGTATTTTTGAAAGGGACTGGAGCAGCATTCCAACAATGATTTGAAAGGATTTACCATTACTTTTAAAGGGAGAATAATTTGCACAAAAACCTTAATATTTTAAAAAGTATAAAAGTGAGAAATGAGAAAATACCCGCAAGCTGAAATGAATTTCAAAAATGTGTGAGTCACACAAAAGAGGCAGTGTGGAAGCTGAACTGCATCATCTTAACAAAGCTAAGAGCTAAAATAGCCTACAATGTGGGAGAAGCTGAAAGCTGAACTGTTAAACAGAAGAAGAAGTAGGCTAGCTAGTCGTAACAAGAATATTATCGTTTTAACAGATTAAATTATAGTTGGGATAGTAATAGCAGTAGCAGATGTAGCCTACCATTGAGTGCGTTTACTCGGCTTTCTTAGTAGGATTCAATGTGTTGATGGAATGAAACATACAGCAGTAGGGCCGATACAGGAAGACACGGCGACACTTTGTTGCAGAAGGATGATGGTGCAAGTTTTGTCCGTGGAGCATACAACGATTAATAAAAAAGAATCATGTAGACGCGTTTATTGAGTAATCGCATAACTAATTACACATGTAAACGGAGTAATCGTATTATTGGTATAAACCGACAATTGCTAGTAATCGTGTTTCTCATGGTCAAGTAAATGTACCAATCACCTGTGTGAGAGACTGAGTGGTGCGTGTCTGTCGTTACGGTGATGGTGCAGCTATGATTGCTAACGCGGTGAGGGCACAGAATAAGAGAAATGTAGCTAGAATCCACACCTCAAACAAGATAACCTAGACGCAAAACTGTACGTCCAATCCAAAATCTAATGATATTTTCCGAGACCCAAGACTCTGCCGAAACCAGAGATATTCTTTATATGTATGTGTAGTCAGAAATACGACTCTACCTGCAGTTTCAAAAACGTGTTCCTTCTGCTTTCCTGGTGCGTGTTTGTTTGGTTGCCACGGCGATGGAGCAGCTATGATTGCTAACGCGCTGAGGGCAGAGAATAAGAGAAATGTAGCTAGAATCCACACCTCAAACAAGATAACCTAGACGCAAAACTGTACGTCCAATCCAAAATATAAGGATATTTTCCGAGACCCAAGACTCTGCCGAAACCAGAGATATTCTTTATATGTCTGTGCAGTCAGAAATACGACTCTACCTGCAGTTTCAAAAACGTGTTCCTTTTGCTTTCCTGGTGCTTGTTTGTTTGGTTGCCACGGTGATGGCGCAGCTGTGATAGCTAACGAGCTAGGCAGAGAGAAAAACGAACATTTACCTAGCATCCACACCTCAAACAAGTTGACCTAGACGCAAAACTATACGTCCAATCCAAAATATAAGGATATTTTCCGAGACCCAAGACTCTGCCGAAACCAGAGATGTCCTTTATATGTCTGTGCGGTCAGAAATACGACTCTATCGGCAGTTTCAAAATCTTGTTCCTTCTTGCTTTCTCTGACTGATTTTACTCACCTCTCCATTGAAGTTAGTGAGAGAATTTGAAAGGCTGCTCTCGCTTCAAGGCTCATAGCTGAAAATCTGTAAATGTGAGCTCTTTAGTAGTTACATTGGCTGAAAGAGGACAAATTTTCCTACATTTTAAGGTATAACTTGTTTCTGTAAGTTAAACTATATGAACGTTAGAGGAATTTGTTTGACAAATTAGTTGAATATCAGAAAAAGAGCAGCAAGCAGAGTGTGCCACTCTGCTTGCTGCTTGTTCATAAAAATCAAGAAGGAGCAAACATTTTAATGTATTTCAAACTGTCATAATTCAAAATTGGCTGAACATTTGAAAAAGCTGAATCATTTGGGAATAGCTGAATGTCTTGTGAACATTTTAAAGGTTGAATGGTGTCTCTAGCTGAAAGTATGCTGAAGTAGTTACGTTTGAAAGAGGAGGAAGCTTTTTAATGATTTGAAAGGATTTACCATTACTTTTAATGGGAGAATAATTTGCACAAAAACCTTAATGTCTTAAAAAGTATAAAAGTGAGAAATACCAAAAGTCATAGCCATCATCTCCTGAAGGAGCTGAACGTTTTGATACAAAAGTTGTAGGAATCGGTTAAAGTATGCAGAACGAGTTAAAGGCCAAAAAACGGCGGAAGAACTAAGAAGTTGAAAAACAATAGTGAGAATGCTGAACAGCATTCTCACAATAAAGAGAAACAGGAAAACAATAGTGAGAATGCTTAACAGCATTCTCACAATAACTAGAAACGGCTGTTCCTGCGAAACAGCAGTGAGAATGCTGAAAACCTGAATGGGGATAGCTGACCATGCTAAAAAAGCTGAAAATAGTGAATATTTAGTAGAAAGTTATAAGCTGAAGCTTCAAAGCAACCGAAAGGTATTTTTGAAAGGGGCTGGAGCAGCATTCCAACAATGATTTGAAAGGATTTACCATTACTTTTAAAGGGAGAATAATTTGCACAAAAACCTTTATATTTTAAAAAGTATAAAAGTGAGAAATGAGAAAATACCCGCAAGCTGAAATGAATTTCAAAAATGTGTGAGTGACACAAAAGAGGCAGTGTGGAAGCTGAACTGCATCATCTGCATCATCTTAACAAAGCTAAGAGCTAAAATAGCCTACAATGTGGGAGAAGCTGAAAGCTGAACTGTTAAACAGAAGAAGAAGTAGGCTAGCTAGTCATAACAAGAATATTATCGTTTTAACAGATTAAATTATAGTTGGGATAGTATTAGCAGTAGCAGATGTAGCCTATGCGTTTACTCGGCTTTCTTAGTAGGATTCAATGTGTTGATGGAATGAAACATACAGCAGTAGAGCCGATACAGGAAGACACGGCGACACTTTGTTGCAGAAGGATGATGGTGCAAGTTTTGTCCGTGGAGCATACAACGATTAATAAAAAAGAAACATGTAGACGCGTTTATTGAGTAATCGCATAACTAATTACACATGTAAACGGAGTAATCGTATTATTGGCAAAAACCAACAATTGCTAGTAATCGGGTTTCTCATGGTCAAGTAAACGCACCAATCACCTGTGTGAGAGACTGAGTGGTGCGTGTCTGTCGTTACGGTGATGGTGCAGCTATGATTGCTAACGCGCTGAGGGCAGAGAATAAGAGAAATCTAGCTAGAGTCCACACCTCAAACAAGATAACCTAGACGCAAAACTGTACGTCCAATCCAAAATATAAGGATATTTTCCGAGACCCAAGACTCTGCCGAAACCAGAGATATTCTTTATATGTCTGTGCAGTCAGAAATACGACTCTACCTGCAGTTTCAAAAACGTGTTCCTTTTGCTTTCCTGGTGCTTGTTTGTTTGGTTGCCACGGTGATGGCGCAGCTGTGATAGCTAACGAGCTAGGCAGAGAGAAAAACGAACATTTACCTAGAATCCACACCTCAAACAAGTTGACCTAGACGCAAAACTATACGTCCAATCCAAAATATAAGGATATTTTCCGAGACCCAAGACTCTGCCGAAACCAGAGATGTCCTTTATATGTCTGTGCGGTCAGAAATACGACTCTATCGGCAGTTTCAAAATCTTGCTTCTTTCGCTTTCTCTGACGAATTTTACCCACCTCTCCATTGAAGTTAGTGAGAGAATTTGAAAGGCTGCTCTCGCTTCAAGGCTCATAGCTGAAAATCTGTAAATGTGAGCTCTTTAGTAGTTACATTGGCTGAAAGAGGACAATTTTTCCTACATTTTAAGGTATAACTTGTTTCTGTAAGTTAAACTATATGAACGTTAGAGGAATTTGTTTGACAAATTAGTTGAATATCAGAAAAAGAGCAGCAAGCAGAGTGTGCCACTCTGCTTGCTGCTTGTTCATAAAAATCAAGAAGGAGCAAACATTTTAATGTATTTCAAACTGTCATAATTCAAAATTGGCTGAACATTTGAAAAAGCTGAATCATTTGGGAATAGCTGAATGTCTTGTGAACATTTTAAAGGTTGAATGGTGTCTCTAGCTGAAAGTATGCTGAAGTAGTTACGTTTGAAAGAGGAGGAAGCTTTTTAATGATTTGAAAGGATTTACCATTACTTTTAATGGGAGAATAATTTGCACAAAAACCTTAATTTCTTAAAAAGTATAAAAGTGAGAAATACCAAAAGTCATAGCCATCATCTCCTGAAGGAGCTGAACGTTTTGATACAAAAGTTGTAGGAATCGGTTAAAGTATGCAGAACGAGTTAAAGGCCAAAAAACGGCGGAAGAACTAAGAAGTTGAAAAACAATAGTGAGAATGCTGAACAGCATTCTCACAATAAAGAGAAACAGGAAAACAATAGTGAGAATGCTTAACAGCATTCTCACAATAACTAGAAACGGCTGTTCCTGCGAAACAGCAGTGAGAATGCTGAAAACCTGAATGGGGATAGCTGACCATGCTAAAAAAGCTGAAAATAGTGAATATTTAGTAGAAAGTTATAAGCTGAAGCTTCAAAGCAACCGAAAGGTATTTTTGAAAGGGGCTGGAGCAGCATTCCAACAATGATTTGAAAGGATTTACCATTACTTTTAAAGGGAGAATAATTTGCACAAAAACCTTTATATTTTAAAAAGTATAAAAGTGAGAAATGAGAAAATACCCGCAAGCTGAAATGAATTTCAAAAATGTGTGAGTGACACAAAAGAGGCAGTGTGGAAGCTGAACTGCATCATCTGCATCATCTTAACAAAGCTAAGAGCTAAAATAGCCTACAATGTGGGAGAAGCTGAAAGCTGAACTGTTAAACAGAAGAAGAAGTAGGCTAGCTAGTCATAACAAGAATATTATCGTTTTAACAGATTAAATTATAGTTGGGATAGTATTAGCAGTAGCAGATGTAGCCTATGCGTTTACTCGGCTTTCTTAGTAGGATTCAATGTGTTGATGGAATGAAACATACAGCAGTAGAGCCGATACAGGAAGACACGGCGACACTTTGTTGCAGAAGGATGATGGTGCAAGTTTTGTCCGTGGAGCATACAACGATTAATAAAAAAGAATCATGTAGACGCGTTTATTGAGTAATCGCATAACTAATTACACATGTAAACGGAGTAATCGTATTATTGGCATAAACCGACAATTGCTAGTAATCGTGTTTCTCATGGTCAAGTAAACGTACCAATCACCTGTGTGAGAGACTGAGTGGTGCGTGTCTGTCGTTATGGTGATGGTGCAGCTATGATTGCTAACGCGCTGAGGGCAGAGAATAAGAGAAATGTAGCTAGAATCCACACCTCAAACAAGATAACCTAGACGCAAAACTGTACGTCCAATCCAAAATCTAATGATATTTTCCGAGACCCAAGACTCTGCCGAAACCAGAGATATTCTTTATATGTCTGTGCAGTCAGAAATACGACTCTACTTGCAGTTTCAAAAACGTGTTCCTTCTGCTTTTCTGGTGCGTGTTTGTTTGGTTGCCACGGCGATGGAGCAGCTGTGATCGCTAACGAGCTGGGCAGAGAGAATAACTAATGTAGCTAGAATCCACACCTCAAACAAGTTAACCTAGACGCAAAACTATACGTCCAATACAAAAAATAAGGATATTTTCCGAGACCCAAGACTCTGCCTAAACCAGAGATATTCTTTATATGTCTGTGCAGTCAGAAATACGACTCTACCTGCAGTTTCAAAAACGTGTTCCTTTTGCTTTCCTGGTGCGTGTTTGTTTGGTTGCCACGATGATGGCGCAGCTGTGATGGCTAACGAGCTAGGCAGAGAGAAAAACGAACATTTACCTAGCATCCACACCTCAAACAAGTTGACCTAGACGCAAAACTATACGTCCAATCCAAAAAATAAGGATATGTAATGGTAGAAATTCTAGCGGCACTGTGTAGATTTGAATAGTCAAGAGATGGCGGTTACAATAAATTTATTTTGCTTATACAGATCATGATTTAACAAAGTACTTTGTGATCAGTCATAACGAAGGAGGTGCTAGCCACAGGTCGTTCGCCAGAGTGATACAGAACAACCCCAAAACCCTGCCTTATATAAACTTTAGATCAAATGGTTTTTCTGAACTCTGTGATTGGTCAGCACTGCTCAGTGACAGTTAAGACAATATAACCCCCCAGGTCAAGTGACCAAAGTCTTTTGATGTCACGGCTCTTTCTCTAAATGAGGACAGTAAAGATACCCTTAATGAAACATAAACAGGACACAGGACACAATCTCCTCGGCCAAAAGGTCAGGGCTGCTAGATCAACTGACCCATCTACCTTTAGGCCACAGAACTCAAACATCCCCCAACCTCCGTGCCCCTAGCTTCTCAATCAGGCATCATAACCCAACACCATAAATACCTTAAGACCAACTGCAACATCCATTTGTTTAAACACAACCTCAGTCTATTAAAAATACATTCTTAGTAACTATATCAAAAAATGCCATCACATTCCTTACTTTTTCTTTTTAAACAACAAAGGCATACAAAAGCATAAGCATACAAAAATATAAAACATCCATACAGATATGGAGGCAAGAAAATAAAGTAACCCCCTTTAATCAAACATAACCCCAAAAATAACAAGAGAATTACATATCACTCACAGTAGCCTCTTCATCCTTAAATGGTGGCAATACACATGGTGGGTGTTCTTCGCCTAAAACTTGTTTTACTGAATATGTTGCTAACTTATACCAAGAATTAAACTCCATCTCCGATTCCATTTCATCTACAACCTCTCTCTCATCACTTTTCAACATCTGGAACGTTGCAGGTGAAACAGTTGAAGTCATTGGATCTATTGTCATAGTATCATCAGAATTATGCATACTTTTATTAAAATACAAAAGCGAAAATACATTAAGAGCAATAAGAAATGCCATTCCCAAGACAAAACCCACTGCACCCCGTATACCACAAAGTCCAGGTTGTCGGAACTGATGCCATGGTCGTGCATCCGTAGTGGCCATCTTCAGTTGAATGTAGGCAAACTTCTGTCAGGCGGTGTAGTCTAGTCGAATCGATTGCAAACGACGATCAAATTGCTCAGGGCAACTTTCAACGACACTGCACTTCGCGTACAGCTCGGAAATTTCCTTGGTACTACGCAGAACGCGTATCCTCTGCTTCCGTCTCCGGACAAGGTGCACGCTTGCAATGGTTAGCGTGTATCCACGTTGCTCTCCCCTCGATCTTAACCGCCGGATTAGTCGTCAGGAGAATCTGGTATGGCCCCGTCCACCATGGGTTTTACCAGGCGTTTCAGGTCCTTCACCACGATCCAGTCATCTGGTATCAAATCATGCAGCGGTCCAGTCATAGGAATAGCCTCCTTCACCTGCCTGTGAATCTCACACAAAATAGACTCCAAAAAGGTTGCACAGGTTGCAAGTGATAAGCACATTCTCACAGAGGTCAGTTAAAGGTAACTGACTTCTTGTCGTCTGACTTAGTCTTCAAAGTTCTGTTCTCTCATTCAACCAAAGTGTTTAACACAATGTTGAATCCTATCAACACCAAAATAACTTCCATAAACAAGTGTGACCCATTATCATTACATAACCTCAAAGAAAAATCCCATCGAAAATAATCTAAATTAACAAAAGCTTGATCACTGAGCCCCTGAGAAGTCTAAAACTTCTTCCCATCAACAATCATTAAACAGTATCACTTCTCCAAAAATTGAACTCTACAAAATCCATCTATCAATACCCAAATGGTTTCTCTAACCTTAACTGTGAAGCTTATCGTGTTTAAATTCCTTTTCTCATAATACTTGTCCCACATATGAAATATTAACAAAAAAATGACTATGCATCCATTACAAATCCTCTTGTATGCTAAAATGATGCATTCTTGATATCACACAAACTGTAGAGGCATGATCTTTCCATGTGTTAACTTAGCAAAATCTCAAGATAAATGTTTTATGCAGACCATACAACCTCCATTTTTTATTCTCATATCCTTCCTTTTTCCAAAACGCATTTTCTTGTGGATTAGTCCAAGTTCGAATCTCCATTCCACCATTCCTTTCTCCATCTGTCCGCTGTATTCTGTAATTCTTATCAAATATACTCAAACAAAACAAAATTCTCACTCTGGGTTAAATACAGTCCAATATTTTCAACTCAGCAATATCATATCAAACCCTCACAATCCTATCACAAATCCAAACTACTAAAGCTAAATTCATAAAACCATAAAACCCCCATAGTCACACTCTGTTTGGATCAGTCAGTCATCAGTCAGTCATAAATTCCTAAACGTCACCTCTTCCTCTCTAAGAAGCCTGCGCTTCCCTTAAAGAATCTGTAACAAATGTTGTATCAAGGTCACACAACAATTTTCCTCAAAAGAGTCCTGTAAGACCAAATTTGTCAAGTTAGGCTCATCCTGACATAGCAACATCATCAACATCATCTCATCACTTCCTGTAAACATATCAACATCAAAAACATATTCTAGTTAGTTCATCAATGCATTCAGGCAATCCAGAAACTGCTCCAGCTAGTATCAGCACTAGCATTTTCCCTGTGGAATAATCATAATTGTTAGAGTGAATTCCACATTTGCATACAGCAAGTTGTGTCCCAGATCAAACTCAGAAACTTCCTGTTTCCATACCTTTCCCAAAATCATATGTAACACCAATGATGTATTTAACTATCAGTAAATATTTTAACTATTTTCCCTTTTATGAATTAACAAGCTTACACTGAAGCAACCAACTTTTGAACCAATTTGTATACAATAAAACTATTTTAGAAAACAGCCAAATTACGAATAACCTCAACTTTTAGTCTCTTATTATCTTTTCTTCAAAAAACCTTTAGGAACAGTTCAAATGAATACCTTTATATTTCAGATTCCCTTTTAATTTTTTGTATTTAAATTCACCAAATCAAATCTCTCTTTTTCCAAGACATTGTAGAAAACTAGCATCACTACCCTAAACCAGAATTTAATCTGTATGATTCCAAAATGAAACATAGACCATAAAATATTCTTAATGTAACCATTAGCCAAACTTATACCCCATCTATATTTCTATATAGGTTAGATAGGTAGAACTTCATAACTTGCTTTGGCTGCAGTCCAGAACAAGCTACTTAGCACAAACCATCATGACCACAATTTATCAGACTTAATGAGTCTTCCCAAATTATTTCAAAACCAAATTATCATAACCCTCTTTATGAACCAATAGCATAATAAAACAACCTCATCACAGCCTAACTGTTTATCCCAAAACAGTGTACCATGCCCTTAAGACAAAAGAAAATATAAACTCTCCCTTTTTCTTTTAAACCTTTAAATTCACAATTTAACATAAACCCGTAAAACAAAACCTTATTCTTTAACACCTCAAAAGTTTTATCAAAGCATGTAATGTATACACCTTTGAATATTCCTATATTTACCAGCTATCTCAATTACTCGTTGTTAGTGTATCAACTCAAATAAACCATCGCGCATTTCAAAACTCCCTCTGGAACAAAGCAAAAAAGTCTCAACCTTTTTTCTCTTTTAAACAACACAGATGGTTGGCGTTTACCATCTATTCACTTAATTTTGCTAAAGTATAACTTTTCCAATCCAATTAGAACTAATTTATGAACCATGGTCTAATTTCTGCATTTTTATGGATACCATCACACACCACAGATTTTCCGCTCGTAAATACAAGTTCTGGTCCGAAAGGCTTCTACCTCCCTGTTTGGCTAGGATTTAGAACAAATGTTAAATCATACATTCGTAAACCACCAAACTTCGAATTCATCTAAACGGACACATCTTTCACCATTAATACTCACATAAGTATGCAGAATTACACCCTCTGGGATCACCTTTGTAAAACTCAACGTAACGGGACTTTTTTTTTGTAGCCCCCACCTTTCCTCGGAATTTCTGAAACTCATTTAAAATGTCCTCAAACAAACAAAAACCTTGTTAGCAAATGTCTCAAAATACTCATCACGTAACATATTTCAAAAGTAACCAAATTAATATGTAAATTCGCTTCAAATTGATCTATTTCTCTAAATTTTCGTCTTAGTCAATTTCTCAATTTCCATCTGCGCATGCGTCATGCGGTTACTCATCCTGGATCTCAAATATCAAGCTGCAATTCCTTTACTAGCCTGTACCCGCCTGTCGGTGTGTTAGTTTGTTGGCCAATGTCGTTGCCATAGTTGCAAATTCAACTTCCTGGACTCTCCTTTGTCTCAGGACAGAACAAAATGCACTTCCTCCACGTTTTCACCATTAGCCATTAACCAACAGTCACAGCCTAGATTTTCTTTACAATTACAACCATTAGTACTATTTTATTTTCAACATAAAAATTAGGCTCCGAAATCTACATATGCACCTAATATCACTCGTCAGAGGACGACAGTTTACCCATGTATTAGCATTCTGGTTGGACAAAGCTTCAACTTCAAGTCCATTTAAATAGGTAAATATGAATACCACCAAACCCAACACATTTCAACAAATCATCTCAGCAGCAATAAACACACATATGTAGCACCTTTGCCCTTGACAACAATTGCAATTCAGTCTCTCTAACTAGTTCCCCTTGTATACACTTAAGTCCCTCGGACTGGCTCAATCTTTCTAATCACTTCTTCATAACCCTTTACATATTTCTTTAAACAACAGTAACATCTGTGAACTTCCACAAAATTAATTAAAAACCATCGAACATTTCCAGACATAAACAAAAATATTCCTTAAACAACATAACATTTCCGTTTGAACACATAACTTTCTATAAAAGTTTCAATAACCCCGGGATTGTAATTCTTAAAATGAATACCGCTTTTATTGCCAAAACTGGCCTTTTACCAATTATCCTACCCAAACACTAAATTTCCAGCGCGTTATTCAACAACGAATCAAGCTCATAATATAGAAAATCGGTCTGTACATAATTTCCAAATCAAGAGTATGGCAACTCACAATATTTTCTTAAGTTCGACAAAGAAACAGAAACACACATCTGTTTTCCCAACCAATATACTTCACAATTCAACGTCAAATTCTCAATAAAATGAGTGAATTTTTTTTTTTTTTTTTTTTTTTTTTTTTTTTTTTGCACTCATGTGTGGGCACTGCACGCAGAATGAGCTTCACTGAAAGAATCAACTTCCGCTAGGCTCAAGCGCATGCGCCTCTTTTCAAGTGGAGAATTCAGTCAAAGAATTAACATTAGCATTTTCAAAACAGAATGTCTCCGTCTTCAAAAACAAATGCCTTCTGGCGGTAATCAGACCGATGTAAAGTCTAACATCAAACATATAACGGTTAACACAGAGTTGTAAAACAATCGTCTCTCCTCTACCAACAGTGTCATAACCGATAAACATTGTACGCCACCATTTCGGAACTCAACTTCCGGTCACGAACCCCTCTGATTTGAGAGTTCGCTCACAATTTCCAAAAAAACTTTCAACAGTGATGACACATCTCCGGACATTCACGTACATTTTGCTCAAATTCCCACAATTAAAGCACGCAGTTTGGATTGACCTTACCTAGCAATTCGTGTTGGCCTACATGTTTTTTCAACAGCATGTCAACACGCTCTGCATCAGCTTTGACCATAGCCCACAACACGCTTATTCCAAACACAACAGGGACTCAAACCCTTTGTTCCGGAGAGGACTTTAACCTTTCCTTCTTGGAAACACAATGGCAATTGCAAGTCAAGGCACAAGCTTCAATCTTTGCGGGAATCCAAAGCAAATCTATAAAAAACATTCCAGGATCCTACTTTCTTGACTTTTCCTAGATATAACCGGCTGTCAGAAGAAATGGCAAATGTCTGACCTCTTCGTATTCTGTTCTCGCATTCCCGCAAACCCTCATGCGCCCGCGCATCCTGCCGCAACACCCCTGGCTGCGGATGAGGCGAAATTTGTTTGCGGAACAGCCAGAAAATCTCAATCGTGAATCTGTGGGGAAATAGATGAAAAATTCCCCACACTATTCTGTCCTAATATTTCTTTATCCCTCTACCTATCTCCATCCAATCAGAAAAAAAGCTCTCCAATCAGGCTAAAATCTATTCTTTTCTCCACTTCAAAAAAAATCGTGTATCTATTTCTCTCCACGAACCCATTTCGCAATACAATAAGGTCCTTAAAACAAAACGACTCCACACTCGAAAATCCACATTTATCAATCCATATTTGCATTTGCAATAAACTATCGTTACCATACTTTTGCTTCATGTAATCGATGTTTGGACAGGTCAATTCTGTCTCCAGACCATTCATTTTCAGAATTACAATCCATAAACGATAACCAACGACGGAAAATAAAGACACAATTACCCCTTTTCTTTTCTAAAAACAATTAAATTCCGACTTCACAACTTTCAATGAAAATAACTGCACAATCTTAAATTACAAATATTCAAACCGAAAAATAATTAAAGTTTTTGAAAAATAATTTAAATTTTGATTTTTGTAATTTGTATATAGGTTGAATAATAGACACCATTAGTTACTCATACTTCTTTTAACCTCAAAAAACATAACTTGCAATTAAAACAAAAAATGAACACGCGTGTTGCAAACTTAAAACCTCTACTTTGAAATTTCACAGGCCCAATACCTCCTAAGCTTTTTTTTTTCTTAAACACTCAGCTGATTACCAATTACCAATTTTAATCTTTACCAATTTAATCTTTACCAATCCTCTAAAGTATACTTTTTACCATTTTACTCTTGGGACTCAGAAATCAATACATTTCCTGACCCAATTTCCCAGGGCCTTAAAGACACACAGCACGATATCACGTGTGAATTATTACCCTTTATGCGCTCGTCAGCACATTTCCTGCATGCTTTTTGTACGACTCTAACGTAACGGGACCAACGTTCCAACGTTCCCCCAATTTGTACGACTCTAACGTAACGGGACCAACGTTCCAACGTTCTCCCAATTTGTACGACTTGCACGCACAGGACAAAGCTCTTCTCCAGTCTCCGCCCTATTACTAACTAAACCGAATTATTGACCATAGTCTAAACAACACACATTTAGACAACTCAATATCACACAGTAACCAAAAGAATATCTCACCGGTTCTTTTGAAGACCCCGCGTCAGCCACAAAACGTCCAACGGGCGCCCCCCCTGGCCCTGCTGTCTCACGCATGGCGGAAGGAAAGGCGTTTTTTTGCCGGAAGATCAATTCGCCGAGGGGAGCCGCCTGCTGAACGCCGTAGACCAACGAGGATCCCCCTACTGGCCACCAAGTGTAATGGTAGAAATTCTAGCGGCACTGTGTAGATTTGAATAGTCAAGAGATGGCGGTTACAATAAATTTATTTTGCTTATACAGATCATGATTTAACAAAGTACTTTGTGATCAGTCATAACGAAGGAGGTGCTAGCCACAGGTCGTTCGCCAGAGTGATACAGAACAACCCCAAAACCCTGCCTTATATAAACTTTATATCAAATGGTTTTTCTGAACTCTGTGATTGGTCAGCACTGCTCAGTGACAGTTAAGACAATATAACCCCCCAGGTCAAGTGACCAAAGTCTTTTGATGTCACGGCTCTTTCTCTAAATGAGGACAGTAAAGATACCCTTAATGAAACATAAACAGGACACAGGACACAATCTCCTCGGCCAAAAGGTCAGGGCTGCTAGATCAACTGACCCATCTCCCTTTAGGCCACAGAACTCAAACATCCCCCAACCTCCGTGCCCCTAGCTTCTCAATCAGGCATCATAACCCAACACCATAAATACCTTAAGACCAACTGCAACATCCATTTGTTTAAACACAACCTCAGTCTATTAAAAATACATTCTTAGTAACTATATCAAAAAATGCCATCACAGATATTTTCCGAGACCCAAGACTCTGCCGAAACCAGAGATGTCCTTTATATTTCTGTGCGGTCAGAAATACGACTCTACCGGCAGTTTCAAAATCTTGTTCTTTTTGCTTTCTCTGACAAATTTGTCCCAACATTTGCAGTAGTCTCTATGGGGCTTGAGACAGACTTTGTCTCACTCTCGGGCTCCTCACGCAAAAAGTAAATAACTGTGTGTTTCCATACCCATATGAGTCCGACCAGCACAAGCACAGCATCGTTTTGATCCAAAATGAAGCTTGAAAAGTTAATATTGTGGCCGTGAGGGCAAAAGTGCCATTTAAAAAAAAAACGGTTTCGGACTCTGCTGTCACTCTGAATTTGCGCAACATTCCAATGCCTCACTCTAGCTCTCTACATAGAAACCCATGTAAATCTCAGAAACGGCTTGAAAAAGTCATGAAACATAATCAGTGATATTGAAAAAAGTTGAATAGATATCAAAAAGCTGAATTTTTTACAAATAGTTTAGGGTTTTGTCAACATTTTAAAGTTTAAATGGTGGCTCTAGCTGAAAGATTGAGGAAGAAGAAGGATTTGGAAGTTGAAGAAGTTTAAAGAAGTTTGAGAGGATTTGAAAGAAAACTCCATTGGAAACCCATGTTAAAAATATTATGAATATTGATTTATATTAATTCAAGCATAAGAGGTACAAAGCTGAAAAGTCATAGCACCCATGGCCTGAAACTGCTGAATTCTTTGATAGCTGAACGGTTTTAATAGCTGAAGATTTGAAGGCGCTGAAAGGTGCCACGGAAGAAATAGAAGATAAATAATAATAAGTTGAATAAAGATTCAAAGAACAATACTTGGAATGCTGCTTCAGCATTCCAACAATAAAGATTCAAAGAACAATACTTGGAATGCTGCTTCAGCATTCCAACAATAAAGATTCAAAGAACAATACTTGGAATGCTGAAGCAGCATTCCAACAATAAAGAGAAACAGGAAAACAATAGTGAGAATGCTTAACAGCATTCTCACAATAATAATAATAAAGAGAAACAGGAAAACAATAGTGAGAATGCTTAACAGCATTCTCACAATAATAATAATAATAAAGAGAAACAGGAAAACAATAGTGAGAATGCTGTTAAGCATTCTCACAATAAAGAGAAACAGGAAAACAATAGTGAGAATGCTTAACAGCATTCTCACAATAAATATATGTGAGAGAACAAAGGTTGTGCTCTCGCCGAAGGCTTGAGCACACCCAATAAACGCTCTGTTGGTATCTTTGTTGATACTTTTGGGGAAGGTTATGACTTTTAATTGATTTGTATTATTATTATCGTTATTATTGATCATATAGTATTTTTATGGAGTCTTTCAAGGGGCCCCCTGGCAGCTGGGGGCCCCAGGCGGTTGCCTACTTTTCCTAATTGGTAAGTCCGCCCCTGAGTGACACATTGACTTAGGAACTTGATCTGTTCCATACATTGTTCCATACACGAGGTAGACATTACAAAATGTTACCATGTGCAAAGGCAATTTCATATCTTTATTTATTTAATGAAATGGAAATATGTTTTTGCTAACGCTAAAATATTGCTTTATACATCCACTATACATTAATCGATACTCCGATTCAATCACAAGTTCAATGGAAGACTCTTGACAATGTTTAGTACAAAAATCTGAGAAACAGTTGAATGTAAGAAAAGTAGATTTATTGTGAATATTTGAAATATGCATGCTTGGCTAATTGCTAGGGCTTCTTCCAATGAAGCTAGGGCTTCTTCCAATGAACATCTCCCTTGCCCCACAGCACGCATGCTCCAAATTCTCACAGACACATCCTGGCCCCTGACGCACATGCAAGCTTAGGGAGACGCACACACATCCAAGGTTTTTTGAAAAGGGTGGGCTGACCAAGCCCCCACCCTCACTCCTTGGTTTTTACAGAAGGCCTTTGTGGATCTTGGTGTTATTGCATTTCCGATTTTGTATGCAATGGTAAAAAGTTGTCCAAGTTCTGAAACATTGAAAGTATAGGCCATGAGTTACTACCACACCACAAATGGCCCACCATTGCCCATAGGTGGGCCTACAGAGCATACTGATGTGGTATGGGAGCTGCACGGAGAGGGACCGCATGTTTGAGCGGTTAGAGAATCGGGCTAGTAATCAGAGGCTCGCTGGTTCGATTCCCGGCTGTGTCAAATGACGTTGTGTCTTTGGGCAAGGCACTTCACCCTACTTGCCTCGGGGGGAATGTCCCTGTACTTACTGTAAGTCGACTGGATAAGAGCGTCTGCTAAATTGTAAATGCTTAAAAGAAATTGTGAAAGAAAATACAATTTAAGAAATTAATTAATAAAAAACTCTATTACAAATGTTATTAAATAGGCCTGATGAAGCAAATATTATTGCAAAGAATTTCAATTCATATAGTTATTCTGGTCAAAAACAGGTAGGCCTATACAAAATTCATCATACATAATAACATACATACATAATAACAGAACACAAACAATCATGACGAAATGTGAAACAAGCATAGACTTATAGAACCCCCACCTCCACACATACGTTTTAGACATGTTTCTTTGTGTGTTCAGCCAAGATCTCAGCCGCGACACTGAAATGATGTGCAGAGGATGTGGCAGGTAGTGGCTCCGGGATGATACATTTGATGTCATCAAAGTAGTACCACACTATCTCTCCATTGTATCTCATAGACGGAATGTAGAACTTATTCTCTCCAGCACAATTCATAGTGTCCACCTCGTAATGATCACCCACAATCTGTAGAGGAAATAGGTCAAATAAAAAGGTACAGAATAGTACTCAGGATTTATCATTAACATGGAGTGTCCATGCCTCCAACTATAGTTCTATATACCTTTGTGATGGTACCAGGGAAAAGTTCTGCATCATGTTCTACAAGGACCCACTTTCCCACTTCTAAAACTGGTTCTGGCTCTACATTCTCCTTCTCTGTCTCCACATTTTCGCCTTCTCTGAAATTGAACTCTTTCGGGAAAAAGCAGCCACATGCACAGCCACAAAAGCAGGACACTTCTCGGGTCTGGATAACCCCTGGTTTTGTCGATGTCAGCTAATGATAAGCAGAAAAGAAAGTGTTTTTGGGTGAGATTCAACTCAGAGATTGAATTTAGTGACACATCATCAATAATTAGATTTGATAACATACGTATCTTCAAAATGAATATTCCTGACTGCTGGATGCTCCTCTCGGATGGCCTTCAGCACAGGATCAAGATGAGCCCATGTTGCAACGGCATGATGCTTCAGGCACGCTGACAGGGAGGCAAAAGACTCCACACATCCACCGCTCAGGTATTTGACCCCAGTATGAAGCGTAACCTGCTGGTTTCCCCCACCAAAGTGGGTGTCTTTCACTTCCCTACTGTACTTGCAACTGTAGTTTTCACTGTAGTCAATGTGCACAACCACATCCTTCTCGGTCAGGCTCTCCCAGAGTGACTTAGTCTCTGAAATTGGTGCTGGATGTTAAACAGATGGATGGTGAATTTGTTAACATGCTCCTGAGCAAGGTCAGCAAGTTTTTCTATTGAAGTGTGCTTCTTTTCAAGTATGGTATTTTTGACTTCAATCTCTTCCAGTGCACCATTGCTGCCTTTTTTTGTCACTGGAATGGTACGGGTGACCCACTCATCCCAGGAAATGATGTTTCCTTTGGTAGACTGATCGATGGCTGTAGGGAAGGTTTGTTCTTTACATTGCATGCACCTTCTGTACATGCATCCCATGTTTTTGTACTGCAGACACACGACTCAATGATCTGCTGTACATTAGGGGTTGCAATGATGCCCAGTTGGTGAAGTTTCCTGATCTTAAAATTGATGTTCTCATGGCTTTTACACGCACATGTTTCTCTTTGTGAGATATTTGGTTTGATAATCCAGAAGGGCTTTAGTCTGCAGAATTGAGCCCTGGACATCTTATTTTGTGGATACTGACGTATAAACTTTGAATGGAGTCTCTCCAATGTATCATTTAAGGCCCTCTTCCGGTATACTTGACCTTTCTTGCGGGCCTCACCAGTTTTGCCATTAACTATGGTAGAGTTGTCATCCTGGTGCAAGAAACGACTGACAAGATGTCCCATCAGCCATCTCTGGCTGTTGTTGGGCAGGGTGTTGGGGTCTCTCCGGTGGGTAGCTTTTTTGTGACTAGTGGTTTGAGCTGGACCTCTTTTTTTTCTTGGAGCCTTCTAAGCTGTTTCTTTAAATTACTAATTGTTCTGGCCTTGATTTCCATCTTATCTTTGCTCTCCCTCAACTTCGACCTCAGTGAGGTTATGGTTGCCTTCCTTTTTCTTCCCGCTTTGGGGGTGGAGGTCTGCACTGGAGTCGAGCAGTTGAAAAGCATTTGTGGGGGACTTGGTGCTACCTGTACATCATGTACCTGTACAGAATCTGGCTCATTGATGGAGGGAGGGGTCAAATTCAAAATTGCATTCAGGGATTTATTCTTAGCATAATACTTTCAGTTTTTTTCATTATTCCATGTTGTTTTCTTCTCTGATACCTGAAAGTGAAATATTTATTATCCGACTAAAGTTTCCCTCTACAGTAGAGCTATTGTAGTTCTACAATAAAATGCCATTTGACTAATTGTTTTATATAATACCACAACAAATGTTGAGTGAGTGAGGGAATGAGTGAATGAATGGGTGAATGAGTGATCAGTGTATAACAACCAATGGGACTCACTACAACTAAATAAACATGCAATAACAGCTACACATGACAAGCCCTGCTTAATGACTTTTCTGACTCCTGACCTTTCTCTTTCCTTCCTCCTGTACTCCTCCAGGAGTTCTGGGTTGCTGTATATCTTCTCTCTATGCTTTTTTAATCTAGCACTTGCTGCAGCTTTATTTTTTACACTAGCTTTAACCCTGCAATAAAAATCTGCTAAATGTCATGTTAATATGCTAATCAATTCAAAGATAGACTTGTAGTTGGCGCTACAGGCACTACAATGCCCAACTAAAATGGCACTATCAGATTTAATTTGATTTATTTATATATATTTATATTCTAATTTATACATTGGGGGCCTACTATATTTCAGATGTAATCATAGAGCTGTAGGTGGCGCTATATGCTTTTACAATACCTATATAAAATTAAATAAATATTTACATAACTCACTTAAACAACAAAAACTCATTAAAAACTTGATGAATTATCACTACCGCAACAACAATTATCATTACCGCAACAGGCATCACAGTGTTGCGGTAAATGAGATGTGTGTTGCGGAGGATGAGAGGAGCTAGCATATGTTGCTAACAATGGAGAAGCCACTAAGCAAAAATAAAATCATGGTTCATGTTAGGAACTTAGCTACCTTTATATTGATCAAATATTTATAATAAATTATTCTTTCTAACAAGTAATATTTCATGTTACGGTAATGATAATCAATGATGTCGTGTACAGGGGTTAAAGAGGGAAGTTTTCATTTTAAAGTATGAAAAATTGAAGAGACTTATATTACCTGGTATCCATCTTGTAGGTTCTCTTCTTTGTGATGCATCTTGGGAAATTAAAACTTTATTTAAAAAATACTTGTAGTCTTTACAGGAACAAGAACAATGTTGCGGAGGATGAGAACTGCACCCACGGACACCGTGTTTTTCCACACAATTTTTTTGGGGGAAAGTAAAACTGTATTACGCAGCCTATTTTATATTACTACAATACATAATAAACAATATACATATTGTTTTATTAATTTTATTCTCATGTATTCAATCTAAAATACAGTAAAAGAACCACTGAAATGAATGGGGACACGTTGCGGTAATGAGAATTTTAGCTAAAAATGTATTAAAATACAATAATAATGATCTTGTATGCATAAATCACAGCCACCTGACTCCCAAGCTACTGGTTGCACTTTATATATGATATTGCTGATGCTTGCACTAACTGTACCCCACTTGTCTTAGATTAGTATAGGTCATAGGCGGAAATCCCGGGGGGACACGAACCCCCCATCCTGGGAAAAATATGATTTGTCCCCCCAATAAATCACTGTAAACCTAATGAAATGTAATTTCAATAATATTAATTATACGCAATGAAAGCGCTTAGCTGATTATGGACACAATGGCGCATTTTACTGTGCTATGTGTTACAGCAGTAATTTTGATGTCCCCCTCAGGAATTGCTCTTGAGAAAATGTAATATAATTGTCCCCCCACAAAGTTGATAGCAGATTTTCGCCACTGGTATATGTTAGTAGGTTTGTATAGGTTAATATGTGTATTAGAGGTTTAATATACCGTATTGTACAACCCCAATTCCCAAAAAGTTGGGACGTTGTGTGAAATAAAATAAAAAACTGAATACAATGATTTACAAATCTCATAAACCCATTATGTTATTCACAATAGAACATGTAAAACATGTTAAATGTTTAAACTGATGAAATGTACCATTTTAAGGAAAAAATAAGGTAATTTTGAATTTGATGGCAGCAACACGTCTCAAAAAAGTTGGGACAAGGCCATGTTCACCACTGTGTAGCATCCCCTCTTCTTTTAACAACAGTCTGTATCTGTCTGGGAACTGAGGAGACCAGTTGCTGGAGTTGTGGGAGAGGAATGTTGTCCCTTTTGTGTCTGATACAGGATTATTGCTGCCTAAACGGTCCTGGGTCTTTGTCATATTTTTTGTTTAATGATTCACCAAATGTTTTTAACTGGTGACATTTCTGAACTGCAGGCAGGCCAGTTCAGCACCCGGACTCTTCTATAACGAAGCCATGCAGTTGTAACAGATGCAGGATGTGGTTTAACATTGTCTTCCTAAAATATGCAAGGCCTTCCCTGAAAAAGATGTCGCCTGGATGTAAGCAAATGTTGCTCTAAAACCTGTATATACCTTTCAGCATTAATGTTGCCTTTCCAGATGTGCAAGCTGACCATTCTATAGGCACTAATGCACCCCCATACCATCTGAAATGCAGGCTTTTGAACTGAGCGCTGATAACAAGCCGGTTGGTCCCTCCTCTTTAGTCCGGAGGACGCAGCGTCCAAGGTTTCCAAAAATAATTTCTAATTTAAATTTGTCAACGTGTGGGTGGGTCAAATGTTCACGTGTGGGTTCTTCTTTGCATGATAGAGCTTTAATCTGCATTTGTGGATGGCACAGCAAACTGTGTTTACAGACAATGAGTTCTGGAGGTGTTTCTGAGCCCATGCAATGATTTCCATTACAGAATCATGCCTGTTTTTTATGCAGTGCCGCCTGAGTGCCTGCAGATCACAGGCATGCAGAATTTATTTTCCCCCTTGTCCCTTACAGATAGAGATTTCTCCAGATTCTCAGAATAATTGTATTATATTATGTACTGTAGATGATGATATATTCAAAGTCTGCAATTTTACGTTGAGGAACATTATTCTGAAATGGTTCCACAATATGTAGATGCAGGTTTTTGCAGATTGGTGAACCTCTGCTCATCTTTACTTCTGAGAGACTCTGCCTCTCTTAAGATACTCTTTTTATACCCAATCATGTTTCTGACCTGTTTGAAATTAACCTAGTTAGTTGCAAAATGTTCCTCCAGCTGTTTATTTTTAGTAACACTTACTTTTTCCAGCCTTTTATTGCCCCAGTCCCAACTTTTTTGAGACGTGTTGCTGCCATCAAATTCAAAATTACCTTATTTTTTCCTTAAAATTGTACATTTCATCAGTTTAAACATTTGACATGTTTTATATGTTCTATTGTGAATAACATAATGGGTTTATGAGATTTGTAAATCATTGTATTCTATTTTTTATTTTAGACACTGTCCCAACTTTTTGGGAATTGGGGTTGTATATTATTTTGTATATTAGGAGGTTTATTATATTATATTTTACTTTATCATAGGTGTAATCCATGTTCTGAGTACTCATATGTCATGTTATGCCAGGTTGGTTTGCGGTGTCTTGTCCTAAGAATTTCAGTGCCCAGTCTGACCATTTGTTGCTCTGTGCATCTGACAGTAAAAGACTTGAACTACAGGCCACGCCCCAATTGTCCATTTTCAAAGTGATGGCATTTCCACCCCATCAGTCTAAAATGTCTAAACTTGCTATACATGCCTTATTTCTCATGGGAAACCATACAGTGGTGATCCATACAGTCCGCCATGTACAGTGAACATTTTGAAAAACATACAAATATCATCTTATGAACCATGACTCCAATTGACTTAAAATCCGGTATGTATGTGTAGGACACATATGTAGTTATGCTACTTTGAGACCACAATAGCTATGGCAATAAGAGTGAATGCAATTAGGAGGGCGGCTTTGTCCACATAACATTTTTGTTGTTGTTTGTTTATAATTTGAATATAAATGTGTACAGTACAGTTAGTTCCAACCAAGTAGGTCTAATTTCATCGGACAAGAGGCATTCCATTAGTGCTTCCAAGAGGCATTCCATGAGTCCATGAGAGGAGAGTTCCGGTTTTGATGGGCCTGAGGAGAGTGCTGCAGTTGGACCCTATTGGGATATTTTGGCTTCATTTTGGTCCAAACAACAAAGTCGCAGCACTGGATGTGTACGTCACATACAAACATTTGAAGTAGAATTTGGTGGTAATATTCATTACTTTTCTTGAGCTGTATCGCTACAGCTCAAGAATAGTCATGTCTAAGCAAAACTGTGTGTCTTCACTGCTCCCTGTCAGACCATCTCTACAGTTGCATTCAGGCAGAGGCCTCTCGGATTGGCATTATACAGAGCTACGGTGGCTCTGGCAGATCTGTGGTCTCTGTGTGAGATTCTGATGCAAAATCTGTGTCACTGAAGTCCATGCTAGTGAGCACAGCTGCATTAGGTGTTAGCAGTTTCAGTTCTGCTATGTTTTCATCTGTCAGCTCTGATCTCATAAAATAGTTATGTTAGATGACTCTCTCTGTTAGTACAAATGGAAATCACGTGTCAAGTATCAGGGAGTCAGGTGGCTAAGTGGTTAGGGTAGCGGGCTAGTAATCAGAAGGTTGCCAGTTCGATTCCCGGCTGTGCCAAATGACGTTGTGTCCTTGGGCAAGGCACTTCACCCTACTTGCCTCGGGGGGAATGTCCCTGTACTTACTGTAAGTCGCTCTGGATAAGAGCGTCTGCTAAATGTAAATGTAAATCAAACCTGTTTGTCCAAGACCTGGGGCACGTTCTCCGTACGTCGCTAACTCAGTTAGCTGGATTTGATTGTTGACGATTTGTCATGATCTTGGATTGTTTGGTTCTTCGAAGCTCATCCTGGACTTGCTGTCATAGCAACAGCAAGTCCGTAAGCTTTAACCTGCTCGGGAGAACTTGGCAAAAAGTGCTGTCTTGCCATTCGCAATGTCTACCTGGCGCTCAAGCAGTTGGGGTTTTGTGGCATTTCCAAGCCACTTAATACCCCAGGTCGTAAACATTTTTTTACACAATTGCAGGTAGCCTACATAAAATATTGTTAGGAAGATCATGCAATCATGACCATGCCAATAAGTATGACTTGTGTCCCCCAGGCTTCCCTAATGTGATTGGTGCCATAGACTGCACACACATCCCCATCAAGGCCCTAACAGGCCCCAATGAAGGGGATTTTGTGAACCGAAAGGGGGTTCACAGTGTAAATGTGCAGGTAAATTGCTATCAGAATTCTTAATATTCGAGATTAGTAATATTTTATCAAATTCTAAAAAAGTACAAATATGCAGTTGACTAAAATCTCTTAGATGGTGCGTGACTCTGTACCACATCACAAATGTGGAAGCAAAATGGCCTGGATCTGTTCATGACTCCAGAATCTTCAGAGAGTCACATTTATGCACATTATTTGAACGTGGTAAGAAGAAATATAGATGTCATGGTCCTTGTATTACATACACTCATGCGGGTCCTAACAGAACAGCATTTTCCACTATACAGGTGACTATGACGGAATCCTGCTTGGAGACAGGGGCTATGCCTGCAGGCTGTACTTCATTCCCTGACCCAAACCCTGGACCACAAACCTGTTTCAATGCAGCTTTAAGCACAACAAGGGCACGCATTGAAATTACCTTTGGCCAACTAAAGGCAAGATTTCAGTGCCTGAAAGGTCTTAGGCTTGCACCTGACAGGGCCTGCAACATTATTGTTGCATGTGCTGTGTTGCACACTATAGCCACCATCCGAAAGGAAAGGACCCCTGTGGTGGAGGTGCAGCCAGATGATCACCTCCAGCCAGTGCACCTGGACCAACCTAGTGGCTGCACGACACAGAATCATGGAACACCATTTTCAATAAGGTAAATCAAAGACAAGACAAATATGCTTAGTCCCTTGAGTTTTATTTAAATTATTTCATACATTAGTCATCTTTTGCCTGCAAACATAGATATTGTTAGGTAGGGGCAACAATAGTACTCTGTGTGAAATGGTGTATTAGCACTTACTCTGAAGTTCCTTTTGAAGCAGCTCTATCTCTAGTGCCAGTTTCTTCTTCTTCAAGTTGTCAATTTCAGTTTCTCCCCTTAATTTTTGTTTTTTTCAGGGAATAATACTCAATCTTAACTTGAAGACTCCGTTTATAGAGGGAACGGATGTCTCCCTGTGCCAGTGGTGGACCAAAGAATGAATACATGCCTCTTGCAACACAATTAAAAATGAAAAGTACAACACCTCACCTCTGTATGACTTCTGTGTGTAGACTCTTCTGTGGGCCTTTCTGTGGATGTGGACCCCTGTAACTCACATATACAGTATATATATTTATTAAGTCAAGTTAATTATGCACTTACAGGTACTTCCTCCAAAGGACAGTCATCTGACAGGGTTTCTTCACTGTCATTTAGCAGACGCTCTTATCCAGAGCGACTTACAGTAAGTACAGGGACATTCCCCCGAGGCAAGTAGGGTGAAGTGCCTTGCCCAAGGACACAACGTCAGTTGGCATGACCGGGAATCGAACTGGCAACCTTCGGATTACTAGCCCGATTCCCTCACCGCTCAGCCACCTGACTCCCACTCTACACTGTCCTGTGTAATTGAAACAAATGGGCATTACAAAGGGTTGCACTTTCTTCTTATTTGATGTAAAACGTTAGATAAAATATACTTACTGCACATGCTTCAGCCAGCACTTGGAGCGGCTGTGTCTCAGGGGGTAGAGAGGGTTGTCTGTTAATCGCAAGGTTGGCGGTTCGATCCACGACTCCTCTTAGGTCATGTGCTGAAGTATCCTTGAGCAAGACTCTGAACCCCAAGTTGCTCCCGATGGGCAGGCCGGCGCCTTGCATGGTAGCTCGCTGCCGTCGGTATGTTGGAGTGTGAGTATGAATGGGTGAATGAGAGGCAAACATTGTAAAGTGATTTGAGTGCCGCTAAGGTAGAAAAGCGCTATATAAATGCAGTCCATTTACCATTCACTTGATTAGGAACAGGTAAACGTGTTGGGGCATTATGTAAAACTACAAGGGGAAAACAATATCATTACAATGAACCACTGGAAAGAATTTGATCAATATGGCAACATATTTTTACATGAACTCTAAATAAGTTAAAACATCATTAATATTTAACAGTTAATATTACTGTGACAGCCATTTGGATTGTACTTAATTTAATGCAGCAACTAATTATTGTACAGTGTACTAAGAGAATTGAAAGCTAATTTACCAGTAATGAAGGTATTGCTGCTACTGGTCCCTGGATGTGGGTCTGAGGAAGAGCTGCCCCCTGGGATGCCCTCCAGAATGGGTCGATTCACATTCAACCCAAGGGACAGCTCTTCTGCCGGGGTAAAACATGGGGGTGCAGGACCACCACCGGTTTTCTTTTGTTCAGCCTTTTTCTTGGTTGCTGTTACAAACAGACAAACACATCCTGTAACAGTATCTTTTTAAAAGATACTGAGAAAAGTAGAAGTGGTAAATATTACCATTTTGTAGAATGTTCTTGTACTTCACTTTTACTTGTTCCCATTATCTTGTGGGTCCCGGGGTGGCTCTGACATTTAAGTTGATAAAATAATTATGAAATCCCAGAGGAAAATAAAACTAGCAAAGAGCTCTCAAAAATGTCTCATGCATTTCTCGTAGACAAGAATGAGGTATGTATGAAACCAAAACGAGATTATGTCTTATTTCTCCTGTTTCTCATGTTTTTCTCCTGAGAAAAAGCCTCACAAAATCTCAAATTAGTCTCCTTTTGGGTTTCATAATAGATCTCATCAAGCTCTGAAATAAGTCTCAGATTTTCTCAAGTTGTGTGCCTCTTTTTGATCTCAGGCAGAGATATCAGTCTCTTAGATATCAATCTCTTTATAATATCAATCTATTCACATCCTAGTCTCATTCATGCATCTCATGCTGAGCTCAGACACAACAACCAAAGAGCTCTCCACAAGCACTCTCTGAATTCTCATCCAGATTTATTGTTTTCTTTAAAAATTAACTAAACTTTCCCATTGTAATGTCGTTTATATGCTTGTCCATGACGAAAAACAAATGCCCATGACATTTTAAACAGATGTTTTGATATTTACATGGCGAAAATTGGGGTTAACATAATGCAGACAAAAGCAAATTTAACAATATGTTTTCACTGGATATTTCAAAATCAATAATCTATCAATATTACTTGCACTTGAATAGGACAAATAGAAATGGAAAACAGTAGAGAGGATAACCACACTGTAAAGAAAATCCGTAATTTTAACAGTGAAAGGTAGTAAAGTAGCAACAGTAAAAACTGTTAATTATAACATGAAACATGAAATAACTGTTGAATTAACAGATAAGTACTGTTAATGTAAATACAAGAAAGTTTTCTAACTTTTGCATTATTGCTTTGTAAAAACTACAACTGTTTTACCGTGAAAACAACGGTAAAGTAGGCCTACACAAAACCCCAAAATGGTAAATCACTGTGTTTAGCCTACTACAGATGCATGCGGTTAGAACTGTTTTTACCCTTTTGTTTTTTCACAATACATCACAATGATATGCTCAACAAGAACATGTGTGTAATAGAAATTTTACGCCAGCACAAAAAATGCTGGTTAAATATACACTGAAAACAATTAGACTGGCCTGGATTGGATTAAACTAAGCATCTTTTGTGTATTTTACACAATTGTTTCATGTTCTTTAGCAAAATGTGATCGCATTGTGTAGAATGCAGAAAGTGTAGGCCTACATGAAACTATTTAGGTCATTTTGTGATAAAGTGAATCAATCAAGTAACCTATCAGCTTTCAAATTGTCTCGCGATAGCCGTGCAATCGCGCATTGCGCGCAAATCACTCACTCAACGGTTCAGTCATCACTCACTCCATGGCTCAACTCAGTGGAAGAAATTTGTCGTTTATCTATCCATGTGTTTCCAGCCATCACTCATCTCAACTATGTAAGTATGCATGGCTAACAATAGCTACCTGGTGATTTGGGGTTTGACTTTCACAATTTTCTAAAGAAATAAGTTAATGTTAGCATTAGGATTACCTTTGGCTATCACATGCAAGGCAACTAGCTACGAACCTTCGTCCACCATCTTAGATAGCCGACACACCATGAGACTAGCTTGCTATAATTTACATGCTAGTGACACTATATTGTGTCAAACCTGGGAACCGAGTAGGTTTGTCTGAACTTGTGTAATACTTTTGTGTGTTAGCCCCCTTAACTTAGCTATGTGGGGGTGCCCACATGAAACTGGCGGGCCACCTGAGCGTATGTGCATGGCATGAGTCTCCGACCATGTGGAGCCCACATAAGTCTCCGACCACGCGATGTGACTTTCCTACAAATACATACCAAAGAAAGTCTAAATCCAAATTTTCAGCTTTCATGTGGTTATTTAGTTGTATAAAAACGACCTCAAATCAGCAACATTAGCAATTTGAGCGGCAAGCTTGAAATTATTGCTAGGCGATGCCGGATATGATGATAAGAATTCGATCTACTGTAAAATCAATTAGATGGTCGAACACTCATGCACCCCAGTTGAGGGGGGAATTGCAGTGCTATAGTCAAAGTTAGCAACCACGTTTTAAACCGACATAACAAAATGCTACAAATGAAGGTACATTATTATTACCAAACGTTTTCTGTTGTTATTACATTTACGTTTTTGTGTGACGTTGCCGCCTCAGAGTGGTTGGAGACTAACTTCGTTCCACTAAATATATTTATGAGAAACCCTGCTCTAGAACTTAGGCTACACAATGTATTAATTGCATGCATGATACAAGTGTTTTTCTGTTGCAGCAGATTTACATTTTCTCACTACATTGTCACCTGGCGTCAGCTCTGTAACCGTGGGCTCAAGTTTTTGTGGTGAGTATTACATGAAGTTGCAATTGCCATTATTGTTGTGTGGACTGTTTATGTCAAGACCGTTGATGGAGGTTCTTTCTGTCTCAGACATTCACTTGCATGTATTTCAAAAACACAAAACCTACGGCGGTGAAAAACATCTGATCCCGGTAATCATGAGTTCATAATTACGATGGTGTATTCTGTCTGTTATTTTGACTATTTTGGTTCTTGGAGTGGTATTTTTATAGCAAAGTTTTAACATTGGAGTGAACTAGTGTTGCACAGTAAACCTGTACTAAAAAGAGACACTTTTACATAGCTTCAGTGTTCCTGTGCATGCATGGGAGACTGACAGAACACCTTCTCTGTAGCACTCCATCCAGTCCAGAACCCGGGGTCCTGAAGTCTCGACTTTTACGATACTCAAACGATGCGATGTTAATATACCTCTCTGATCTAACAAGTCTGACTAGCTGTCGTGACCTCTCAGGTGGGCTTTGGCTACGATGGAGAGCTGGAGAGATGGTTGGTTGGTTGGATGGCTAGGTTCTCCTGTCTCTGCACAGGAACTGCAGCTCTTTTGCAGTGATCGTCAAGGAGCCTAATGACGAATTATGGTCAGAATTATGTAGACCCATGCTTAACCCCTTCACCAAGTTTCATACAAATCGGGCTGGTAGTTTTTGCGTAATCCTGTTCACACACATACAGACCGACATTCAAACACACACACGGGAGAGAAAACATTACCTTCCGCCCTGCAACGGTTTTGTCTGGGGGTGTTTAAACCAAAAAAAGTCCCACACAGCTTCCTTTTTGGGACTGAGGCCATTGTACAACAGGTCAAGGTACAGCGTAGCGTTAGCATGCCAAGTTGATGCCTTCTCTGCGGAGTGCAGACTGCTTTGCTCTCGCGAGTCACATGACCAAATCGCAGCCGTTGCCATGTTTTAACATATCGCAATATTATTGCAAATGCGATTAGTTGTTGAGCCCTAAAAGGAGGGGGGTGTTTTGTGTGTGATCAGGGCAAAAACTGGACATTGACTATTTCCCTGGTAACAATTAAGTCAGGATTTTCCACACCATGGTTACAGTACGCAAGGGGAATTTATCTTAAATTTGTGCTTTCTTTTATTCTTGCAGCCTACATCATGTGCTGTGGAACTCTCGACGGATGGACACCTGTGGAGAAGGCCAGGGTCAAAAAAGCCTTCATCAACAAATGCCGTCTGAGGGTCGAAAATACACAGATATTAGGAGTGGAACGGTACATGTATTCGTATTAGACCGTACGGTATGGGCGTCATGGTTCGGTGCATGAAATTACACGGAGAATACACGGTATAAAAATGAATAAAACTTAATTTAAACTTAATTAATTAATGTAATACGGAACTACTGTTAGATACTCGTGTTCTTTAGGGACATCTAATATGTAGCTCTGAAGCTCTGATTGGCGCCGCCGTGAGTCAGATAGCTAGCAGCACTAAGGACGAGTATGGCGAGTGGTGGCGACCCACAAGAGATAGAGGACCCGCCGCCCTCTTTAAGTTAAAGTTTGGGAAAACTTTGGTTTCCCATTCAGTTACAGTAGTACAGGCGAGAGAGTGGTGGATAAGACGAGCACTGTGTGTCGGCGTTGTTCAGCAGTTGTGGGCAGTGACGTGCAGTCATAATCAAATACAAAAAGAATTGTAGAATAAGCAGTGCTTTTACTGTCTGTTCACTGTGGATGACAAGCGAAAAACTCACTTGCGCACTTCCATCCTGTATTCTTCAACATGTACGTTGAAAAGCACAACTCTGCTGTGCCTTTGCACGTAAATATGTTATGCCAGTAATCACCTACGTTACGAATCCGCCATGGACCAATTAAATTTGAGATATTACTGGACATTTGCGTAGCTAACGTCATTACACCAGCTACATTGTAAGCGTAATCCCTGCAAAATTCAAGTCAAAATGACAGAAGCGGTGTCTGCCGATATCACAGACTGACATCACCGCACGTCACTGATTGTGGGGTATGTGAGTGGAAGTACATCTAACATGCTAACGCATATAACACATCTGGCGTGTGATAAATGACTAAAAATATCCGACGCCATCACCCAGGTGTGCCAATCACTGGAACGAGACAAAAAAAACTGTCCTACTTCTCCCTACAGTGCTTAACCAGCCATTAGATACACATACAAATAGGGCCAAAAAAATCAGTGACGCAATCGGAATTGACATGTCATCTTCAATGCGCCCGTATTCACTCATAGAGGAACCTGGTTTGTTTTGCTTTTCCCTCCGTTTTACCGAACTCGTACCGAACCGTGATGTCTGAACCGCGGTATGAACCGAACTGTGACTTCAGTGTACCGTTCCACCCCTAATAGATATACATTCTTTATATGTTAAGTTCAGATTTTTCTTCTGCTAATGTTCAGCGTCCACTAAAAGTTTTGTTTTTGCTCAGATATACTGTATATATCTATATAAGGATCCCTACAGATATGGCCCTTTCTGTCAAAGTGATCATTTTTGTTTAACATTAAATAAAGGGTCCATTTGCATGCATTTGTTGAAAGTTTCCTTGATTTTTTTCATTAATATATAAATATATATGACTCATATATTGCTCAATATTAGCTCTGGTACTGCTCATTTTCTTTCCTAATGAGAACAAAGTGAGCCATTAATGAGACTGAGCAAGTTATCTCCATCAAGTCTCAACTATGACTCCTGCTAATGTTGCTCTGTCTCACCTATTGCTCCTAGTGAATTTTAGGAGCAACATATGAGAAATGGATATATGACTCATATATTGCTCAATATTAGCTCTGGTACTGCTCATTTTCTTTCCTAATGAGAACAAAATGAGCCATTAATGAGACTGAGCAAGTTATCTCCATCAAGTCTCAACTATGACTCCTGCTAATGTTGCTCTGTCTCACCTATTGCTCCTAGTGAATTTTAGGAGCAACACTTGAGAAATGGTTCAGACAAAATTGAAATTAAAACGAGGCTGAACTGAGAGTCACAGTTTTGTCTCATGAGCTGTAGAATAGCAACCTTTGAGCAATAAAAATTTCCTCTGGGATTATTCAAATACAAACATATATACTGTAATGAGTGATAAAACATCTATGGTCACCACTTACGCATTTAATTTATCTGATACCTTTTGCCAGCCCTCACTCCTGGCTTTTGCAGACTTCCCTTGCGTTTTAATTTCCTCTTCAAATTGCTGTTAAACCTTCAAGCAATAGCTCTTGCTCTGTTGACGAGAAAAACTGGGTGCGCTCTTTGGCCATGGTGAGCAGCCAATAGCAGCGTTGCTGATCAAGGTTTCTACTATCGATGCATATCCCCTTTTAACGCATGAAGACACAATTATCCCAGACAACTCAATCCAGCTATACTAATCATAAACAACAGGTGTGTTCGAAGAACCGAATTAACCAGATCATGATTAGCACGATGATGTCATCTTGGATGTGTCATTTGATCTTGGATGTAATAAGCGACACCCAAATATATCATATTTAATCTTTGACATTGGTCTTTCTACGCTTTGCTCTGGCTGGCTGAAGATGTGTGTCTGTCCTCTTAGGCTTTCTGAAGCTGATTTCACTGAGTCTGGCTGGCTTCACCTCTCTCTTGGATGTGTGGATCCACAAATTAGTCCCTTCAGTACAATACTTTTCTGTCTTTCCCATCCTGACCCACAGCTCAACCTTGAACATAAGTGCATCTGCATGGCTGCAGCATGACCCTAACCTGCAGAAGTGGGTAAAGAGATGTATTTCTAGATAACTAATGTATTAAACACATTGGTTTAAATTGTGCTTTACTATGTCCATAGCAACAGCTGTATTATTGCAGCAAATAAGCAGTGACGTTAAATTATAAATGCCACTGACTGGATTGGGTAAGTAATAATGGAAAGATATTAAGTCAATTCACTTTAAATACACACACAGCCATACAGGTGCAGTTTGCTGTCAGAATACAGTTGTTTGTCTTATTGACAATAACCCAGGTATTGTGCAACTCAATCTTCTTGCCCTGTCTTTGGCTAGGCAGCACCTCAGTTTTCAGCATTACAAAGTTTTGAACATCGTTATCATGGTACTTGATGTCTTGTACATGACCACAGACTTGTAAGCTTTTAACTTATCCCGGGTATAAACACTTGGGGTGTCGAGCAGATAATTTTGTATTTCTGGCCACTGAAGGCTAGGCCATTTCATTTCGTCGTTTGACCATTGACAGGGCAAAGCATATGGGTCTGTAAGATTTATCCCATTTACTAAGGTTAATTTAGTTGCCTATCACTGGGTGACAAGCTGTCGTAGTATGCGTACATTTTAAAACTAAACTATTCGGAATAAAATAGGCTATAATATATTGAGTCGGTTAACTGTCTTTCTCTGCGTGGGTTTCTGCAACCATAAAGCGCGCGCATCCCCAATGTTTACAAATAGATAATTGGGTCTGAGGGGCCTGAGTAGAGAGGTCTGCAGTTGGCGGAGCTGCCGTGCAAGGCGCTAGCCCTGTCCATCGGGAAGTAACACAAATTATTTGATGAAATAGAGGTGATAGAAATGCATGTTGATGGAAAAATATAATGATAAGGTTTAAAATGGATGTGAAATTTAAAAATTTGAAATTACGTGGCTTTGTTTTCATTTCACAACAGTTTTTATAAAATCGCTTTTAAATTATTTTAATCACTTGATTATTTAATACTATTTTTCATTTCGCATCATTCCATCCTCTATTTTACAATTCCCATGCATTTTCATCACCCCCATTTTGAAGAAAAATAAATATCTATATGTATATATTTATTGCAAATAACATATACAATGTTAAAGAACAAACGTCTTACATAAGATACAAACAATATAAAAATGTTGGTAGGTCTAAGATTTCCACCACTTATGAAATGTAAGCCAAGACGGAATAGTAACAGAGCCTGTTTAAGGATATATTAGACATTCTCTGACATTCTCAGACCGTAAAGTCTAGTTTGGAATGTTGGGAGGAGTCCGTTAGCAAGCGGATATGACGACACACGCAAAGGCATTAAAGCAACACGTGAGCGCGCGCTTTCAGTATTCTGTCCAAACCTCAACAGAGCAGGAAGAATATTCTGTCCAATTTCTGCCAAATTGGAGTGTACTTCCTTCGCACTTTGCTGAGTCACCAGGAGAGTTTTTTTTGTACCAGCCAGCTACCAAACTACAGACAAGCGACGCGTATTGTGAGGACATTCTAGCCGTTTTTAGAAATTAACTTCTAGAACCGACACAACTCATATCACCATGTTTGAGGCTCGTTTGGTCCAGGGCTCTATCCTGAAGAAGGTATTGGAGGCTCTGAAAGATTTAATCACAGAGGCGTGTTGGGACGTCAGCTCGTCCGGCATCTCACTCCAGAGCATGGACTCTTCTCACGTTTCCCTCGTCCAGCTCACCCTTCGCAGCGATGGCTTTGACTCGTATCGCTGCGACAGAAACCTCGCCATGGGAGTCAATCTGACCAGGTACCTAACTAGCCATGATGGCAGACCATGTGTTAAATCGTAGCGTTAGGTGAGTTATTTGTTTGATAAACGTTGGCAATAAGCAAATCGTTGTGGATAGATGAAACATTGAAATGTGTTTGACTCTATTGCCTTCTCGCTTGCTATGTATGAGATGTCCGGATATGTCCCAGAATTGTAGCCGTCTGAAGCTTTCTGTATATGAGAATTTTTCAAAAGTTACTCGTTAGTGGATGTATGTGGTCATATTTTAAATGAGTATAGTTAGTGTTATATTTGTAATTTATATTTAAGGGCGGTTAAACACGTTGTTGCTTGTGGGCAGGAATAACATTAGGTGTATTCGACTTCATGCAGCGGCGCCGGCTGCAGCCGGCTGCCTTGAAGCTGAGAATGCCATTGGTTGCTTCAAGTCAGCCGGGCTGCAGGCGACGCCGGCGCTGCATGAAGTCGAACGCACCTACTAAGTCCCGCTTTCACGTGACGTAGTTTGAGCGCCAAATTTACTGCCTGGTTTGTAGTTGGCGGGAATTAGTCATTGAGTCTGAACATTCACTGAGTGAATGTTTGGAAACGATATTGAGCCAATACTCTTACACTAACATTGAAACACCCTAGTTTCCCATAGATGGGTGAGATTGTGTTATTTTGTAGATGTTTTTCCTTTCTGTTAATTAACCAGCATTTCATGTTAGGACCATCTGAACATGGTTTGAAGGAAAAATAACAATTGATGTAAATAAAGAATTGTAGAGAATTATACTTTTATCTTGGTTCACAATCAGATTGACTAGTATTGGTTAACAATATATTTACTATTTAAAATATACAGTTTTCCTGTGCTGTTTCTGGAGTGTGGTCTGTTCTTCCCCAGCATGTCAAAGATCCTGAAGTGTGCTGGGAACGAAGACACCATCACCCTGAGAGCGGAGGACAACGCTGACACGCTGGCCCTTGTGTTTGAGACGCTCAGTAAGTCCACACACACCAACTTAAGCTTTGGAGCTGCATACTCTCTCTACCAACAGTGGTTTATCATGTTCAATGCACCTCTCTCCCAGACCAAGAGAAGGTCTCAGACTATGAGATGAAGCTGATGGACCTTGATGTGGAGCAGCTGGGGATCCCAGTAAGTCACAGTTCAACCTGAATTAGTTAAATATGCTATAACACTACTTTAGATTCTAGTTTCACTACTTTAGAGCTTCACCCAAAGTCCTGCCCAGTCCTGTACTATGCTAACCCTCCCCTCAGGAACAGGAGTACAGCTGTGTTGTGAAAATGCCATCGGGGGAGTTTGCTCGTATATGCCGGGACCTGTCCCAGATTGGGGATGCGGTCATGATCTCCTGCGCCAAAGACGGAGTAAAGTTCTCCGCCACCGGAGAACTGGGAACGGGCAACGTTAAGTTGTCCCAGACCAGCAACGTGGACAAGGAGGAGGAGGCTGTATGTATTACACATACACAAACGCACACAATGCTTTTATTGTACCAGCTTCATGTTTCATCAGCTCTGGTGGAGGGTGAGAATGTTAATGCTGATTTTGTAGGTAATCTCGTCTTCACTGTTATCTATGTCTTCCCTCAGGTCAGCATTGAGATGAATGAGCCGGTCCAGCTTATCTTCGCTCTCAACTACCTGAACTTCTTCACCAAGGCCACGCCTCTGTCCAAAACTGTCATCCTCAGCATGTCTGCAGACATCCCTCTGGGTCTGTACTCTTTCAGAGCCTCCTCATGTCTCTAGCCCCTTGCTCCCTGCCTGTCTAACCTGTGTCCTCTCTTCTTTCAGTGGTGGAGTACAAGATTGCTGACATGGGCCACGTCAAATACTACCTGGCTCCCAAGATCGACGAGGAAGCGTCTTAGGAAAACTACAACAGACAGAGAGCAAAAGGGTGGTGGGGGCAGGGGTAGAGTCGTTTCTCAAGATGAATGTTAGTGGCGTTTCTTTAGGTTTTTGTATGTTTGATGTGTCTGCTATGAAAAGCATGTGAGAGATTAATTTCCAGACATGGTCATATGACTGCCTCTTACTACTGTTTTAAATGCTTAATTCTCGCCTCCAGCTCTCATGACTGTGTGGGTGTCTGTTTCTCCTGGCCTATTCTGAGCACCTGTTACCACCACTGCAGAACATTAGGCAGGTTAAGCTCATACTGCATCAGTGGTATAGATAATGTTCTATCCCTCCATCCATCTCTATGGAAACACTCATTCTGACTTAATTCTGTAGATATATGCCTGTAAATATGTTGTGGTCACGAGGTATTAAACCACCTGTTTTTGTATTCATTAATTCAATGCCCCAATAAAGAAATTTTTCTGTTTGGATTTGTTTCTGTGGTGCTGTACTTGTCTGAATCTTACTGTTCACATGAAAATAAATGTACTGTCACCAGTCATTATAGGGTACAATTTGCTAGTCCTGGGTTGGAACACCAATTCTTTGTGTCATAAATTCAACACGGTCCTACAAACATTCTTCAAGATATATTTGGGTGCACATCCATAATTCTACAATTCCACTCAGACCTGCTGTCAGGAGGTATTAAAGGGAACAAGTTGACCAAGGCCCACGGGGGGCTCATGCAAAGGTCTGGTTGACACTTAAATGTGATCAAGTACAACAATTTACTAACTTTTAGCACTGACAATACAATGTACATTTATTGACATACGATTATCATTAAAACACATTGAAACTTATTAACCAGACGTCCCGTTTTTTGGGGACAATCCCTTTTTTTGGTAGCCTATCCCTGGCTGGTATGGAGGATTACAGGAGCCAAAACTTAATATATAGATATATATAATTACAAAATACAATGCTTAATTATATAATTGAATGCTTAATTGACATAAAACATTTATAAATTACAAATTAAATGAGACATTAAATATATAAATGCCATATGTATTTATACGTATTCATTTGTTTGCATTTATTTATACTTATACATTTATCCACGGTGTAACTTGCAGCAAAATACATCTATCATCATCCATCAAAAATCAGGGGGCGGGTTAAAGCCTCTGGTGGATTAACTTCAATCGACTGCTTTTGCCTCTGGCTCTGCTCTTGCCAGTGGGTCCCGATCCACTGACAGCTAAACTGTCCAGAATTTTCTGTCCAGAAAGTTATTCACCTTATTCCGGAAATCACGATGGGCGCGGCCATCCGCGTATTCTCATTTCCGGTTTAGATACTTTCCGCTTTAAAACGGTACTAAAAGAGATTGTCTTAAACAGGCTCTGGTACTAATTTAAGGCTAATAGAGATACCCAGCGTCAACTGTGCAGTTCGTGGCTGCCATAACAGCTGGAGAAAACGGAATCAGACCCTGTATTATCATTATTTTGACCATGGAAAGAAGAGGTCCGGATCTGCGTCCCTGGCTGAAGGCGCTGAATTTAAAAGACCCACCGAAGTTTCCTTGTTTGCTCGTATCACTTGCGACATAAAGTGTGTAATAAGAGATAAACTAGCTATATTTTAGTATTCTCAATTTACGATATTGGTAGATACAAGATTATAACCAAATGTATGGGCATGGCTGTGAGCAAAACAACTGCTGCAGTGCATCTAAATGTAATGTAAAGCTTTTGAAACAACGCAGCAATCAAATTATTTAATAGATGCTTCTTTCAAATTGCCATTAGATAGGAGGGAATTGATAGTGCACACCCCATATCATGTAAGTTTTAACACGTTGCATAAAGCTTGTACCAAAGACCCTCGATGAAAAAGTTGTTACTATTTATTATTACAGCACAATTTGTGTAATTTGTCACTCATACATTTGCAGTTTATGGCTAATAGCAGAGACCGGATGTAAAAACTAGAGCCTCAAGTAGATAAAGAAGCTAACGTTCTACTGCTAACAATGTTAGCTGGTCGGTTTTGCAGGGGAATCTCAAATACACGTACTGTAAAATTAATCACACAACTGAATTCTAGAGGACCTAAGCTTTTAAACACAGTATATGCCCTGCAGTGTAATCGTTAGAACATCTTATGTTTGTGGCTAATATAACGCCTGCTTATCACAGCAGAGCGCAGGGCAGCGATCTGACCGGCAAACGAATTATATAAACATTTAAAAGTCGTTTTCAAGCCATCCAGTGAAAGGGTGTATTGTTGACTTGTTGTAGCACACGAACATAGCACATCTGGCACAAATCCACCTAATTATTTAATATTTTAGCAGCGGGACCTCTCGGCAGTTCTTAATTGAATGTTATCCCCGGTAAAGCGGAAGTGCCAATACAACGGAAGTGCAAAAAGATGAAAAAAGTGGGCGGAGCTGAATAAGGTGAATAGACCAATTATCACCCTACGTCACACGACTGTCAAGCATGCTCAACTGCGCATGTCGGACGCAAAAGACGAACTTCTCCCGGGTATAATACACTGGAGTGTCGATCAGGTCATCATCTCTGGCCACTGGATTTCAGGGCTTGACATTAACTTTTTGAGGCACTTGGACAAGTGCCTTTACTTGTACATTTACGTTTCATTTGTCCATGCACAAAAGTCACTTGACCCCGATACCTTTAAATAGCCTGACCAAGTGATCAGGCAAAACTAGCGTGGCTAACGGAGGTCAATTTCTCAGGCAAATGACGAATGAAACAGGCTCGGTTAAGGAAATCCGAGATGCTGGCGAGATATTCAGCAGGCTCGTATCTACATAAAGCAGTCCTCCCTGACGTTTTTAGTGTAGAATGGAGTGAAATATAACATTGTGCACACTGCCAGTGAGCGACCCGAGTCTGACTGAGGCTAACAACGTCAAAACAGTGTAACGGGGACACAGTCTCACTCTCATTGCCAGTTTTACACAAATCACAAAAATAATCGGACCAGCTGGCTAAAAGCAGAATTCCCATATCTCTTGAAAGCTGCCCTGCTCGACTTTTTAGGTGTAGAATTGACTGTAAAACTGTAAAATTATTAACTTTGTGACATGACGACATGGCTGCCGCCTAACGCCTGGGACACACTGCCTGCGATCGGCTGCGATCTGCTGCGACGCGCCTGGAAGCGCCTCCTTTTTCTTTCGGCGCCCATGTTATCAAATGGGACCGACCACACTGGCTGCGAAGCGCTGCGATTGCCTGCGATCGCCTGCGATCTGTAGCGATCGTTTTGGCAGCTGGTCGAATTTTTTCGCGAGACGCTTGTGAAATCGGCTGCAGGGTGATGAAATACACCATATTAGTTGATATATTTGAATAAAAAAACATGTTATTAAGATTTTACTCCATTAATTGTAGACTACGGTGAACATTTGTAAAGTTGTAGACTTTATAATTACACAATGTTGGTAACGAACGTCCTTTACATGTGGTTACCCTGATGAAAACGAATGAAAAATATAGCTGCAAGCAGCAATGGCGGATTCCTCCTAACATTGTGAACCATTGAAAAATGTATATTCTTCACAAATTGTCACTGTATAGAAAAATCCATGCTGTATACTTACCAATGGGATACCAAATCTGAAATGCAATACCATCAAGATCCACAAGGGCTTTTATCTCAAGCCAAGGAATGAAAGGAGGGGGCTTGGTGAGCCTACCCATTCCAGAAAGCCTTGCGTCTTTGTGTATCAGGGCGTGGCCTGTAGCGTCACCTATGGGTGATATTGGGCCATTTGTGGTGTGGTAGTTACTCTTGGCCTATACTATCAATGTTTCAGGATTTTGAGAACTTTTTACCATTGCACACAAAATCGGAAATGCAATACCATCAAGATCCACAAGGGCCTTCACTTCAAGCCAAGGAATGAGTGGGGGCTTAGTCAGCCCACAATTGCCTGAAATGTTGTGTATGCGTCTCGCCAAGCTTCCGCGTGTGTCAAGGGAAAGGCTGAGTGTGTGAGAATGTGGAGCGCGCGCGCTGAGGAGCAGAGGGAGACATTACATTGGAAATTTCATTAGCAATTAGCCAAGCATGCATGTTTCAAATATTCACCACAAATCGACTTTTCATCTCACAGTCAACTTTTTTCTCAGATTTGTGTACTAAACATTCTCAAGAGTCTTCATATGAACTTGTGATTGAATCAGAGTATCAGTTTTTGACTGGCGGATTTGTAAAGTATTATTTTAGCGTTAGCGATAAATTCGATTTGCTTTATATCAACCATTTTTTGAGATATGAAGTTTCCTTTGCACATGGTAACATCATGTAGTGTATTCCTTGTGACATACCAAGTTTGGTGTTGATATCTCAAAGATTTGCTGAGATTTGACCCAACTTCCTGTTTGGTTGCTTTGTTGCTGATATTTATGGGCTGTACCGGCCAAACGGTTTAGAAAGTCAAAACGCCATGGGATAAGTTTTGTGAGGCTTGGTCTGAAGATCATCTCTGGTAATTTTGAAGAAGATATGACAAAAATTGTAGGAGGAGTAGAGTATAAAGTTTTTCAATTAATTCAAAATGGCGGCCGCATCAATTCGGCTTTTATCACAAGTTATCATGTGTCACACACGGGATGTCCCAAGATATCATGAGACAAAGGAATCACTTAATAAAGGCAAACAAATCAATAGTTATTGGCCAAAACACATTTTTGCTTCCTGCGGCCACGCCCAGTGATCACATGACACCAAATTGTGTAGACATCCTCAGAAGAGGGTTCCGAGTCATCATACCAAGTTTGGTGTTAATATCTCAAAGATTTGCTGAGATTTGACCCAACTTCCTGTTTGGTTGCTTTTTTGCTGATTTTGATTGGCTGTGCCGGACAAACGGTTTAGAAAATCAAAACGCCATGGGATAACTTTTGTGAGGCTTGGTCTGAAGATCATCTCTGGTCATTTTGAAGAAGATATGACAAAAATTGTAGGAGGAGTAGGCTTTCAAAGGTTTTTGATCAAACCGGAAATGGCGGAAAATCATATAACCGGAAATTGACGTCATAGGGTGCGTTGAACTCGTCTTGATCCAGGGAATCCAACGGTACCTCATTTTTGAAAATAAGTCATACGGTTCAAAAGTTGCGTGTGTAAACACAAGTCCAACTTTGACCCATTGGTGGCGCTAGAGTGGTCTAATGGGATACATGAAACTTGGTGTAGGTAATGACGGAACTGTCCTTAATGAGTGTGCCAAGTTTAACAAAAAGTTATCCAAGGGTTCTAGGGGCTGCCATTGACTCCCATGGAACTAGAATAATAATAATAAATATAGCTGCAGGCAGCAATGGCGGGTTCCTCCTCAGCATTGCAAACCATTACAAAATTGACATGACACAGACATGTATTTCATACATGTACACAACATTTCAATACAATTGGATCAACGGCTGATTTGAAGTCATTTTTTGAAATTCTTCACAAATTGTCACTGTAGAGAAATATCCATGCTGCCGACATTATGGGTTCTTGAGACTTCTTTGTTCCCCATTGGCAATAAGGCATGCGTACCAACTTTTAGACATTTTGGACTGACAGGGTTAAAATGCCACCCTTTTGAAAGTGACAACTTTGAAGCGTGTTCTGTCAGGCCACCTGTGCTCTGGTCAGGCCCATCATGCAGAGATCCATTCTTTAAAAGCTTTGATTACAACAATAACTTTATGAAAGTCAGGATACACTTTAGTAAAGGACGTGTGTAGTTTATGTACTACTACTGCTTGCTCTGCCCACACACTTTCCCCATCCATACTGTTTCCCTCTTTGCCAGTGCGGGTGGTGCGGTGGCCGCATGAGGTTTAGGTGTAGTCCAAAAGTTGCCTCCCACAATCAAAACATATTAACCGCAACATTGTTTTCAAACTTTCTCAAAGATGGCTTGAAAACCACAGATATTGACTCTCTTCTTGAGTAGATCTCTTTCCAGAATCTCAGTCAATCCAGAATCAAGATTAGCCTCATAGGCAATTGGTCTGGTCTAGGGCACAGCCCACGTTCAGCTCCTTGCAAGTATAGCCTGTGATAGTAAAATGGCCGACTCTCTGTTCCCATTAAACTACACAGCATGCACACTCAAGGTGACCAACAAGATTATATTAACTAACAAACAATGGCCGGGTTTCCCAGATTCGTTAAGAAGCTCTTAACGCTAAGAGCTTCTTAAGAGCGTTCTAAGAACGCTCTAGAACGCTCTTAGAACGCTCCTAAGAAGCTCTTAGCGTTAAGAGCTTCTTAACGAATCTGGGAAACCCGGCCAATAACATTACAAACATCTAACTGAACGAACACAACAACTGAAATCCCTTGCGTAGCTGTTGTTTTTTTAACATGCCGCACTGCATGCTGGGTACCCAAGAGCGCTGACGCTGATTATCTAGCTGTGCTCCGACTGCGTGATATGACGAGATGCTAGTGGTGCGCTGAGGTCTCAGAGTCTCCTGCCCGAGTTCAAGTTCTGCCCGATTAGCAAGCTATTTTTACTAATGTTTTGTTAGCAATTGAATGGTAATGCAAGCTAGCTAAAAACAATGTTAGTTAGCTTGGCTAAACTGGTTTTCATAGCAACAGAAATCAACAAATCAGATCAGTCGAACTTTATTCAGAAATGGGGGGATGGCGGGAACATTAAAGGTGTAGGTACAGTAAAAGTGAAATGGAACGCGTCTTTCTGCCTTGAAACTGCGTGCGCATCAACAAGACCCCATCTATATGTAAAGATAACATCCAAGCTAACAATTTCGCCAAATCTGACTGCAGCATTGTATACCATATGTACCGTGTTATGGTTGTTTGAGTTAAACAACTTGCTAAATGAATTAAATGTCAAATCCAACTATAAATGTATAAAAGAGAGTTCCAATCAAATCTGAATTTGTTTTAAACCTAGAGGTTTAAAAGGTTACCTTTGCCTAAACTGACATGCACCAACTCAGTTTCAACAGCCATTTACACATTTAGTCTCTATTTGTTACTCTATTCTTAAGGCATGTTTAACTTAATGTCTGCACCTCTCTGTCACCAACTGTCTCTGCAGTGGGGGCTTCACAGGGTGTCTACAGGTATAAACAAGTTAAATGTAAGACCTTTTAATACCACTTCCAAATGAAATTAAAGACCAAACTTACGATGGAAATACAAATCAAAAGTGGAAATATACAGTCATCTTTCCAAGTAAACACTGATGTCTGTTCAATATGAACAGTATGGTAAAATGACAATAATCGGTTGAGTTTAAGAACATTGACTAAATGTGTGTAATGCGGAAGGATAACACAAAAATGTAATTGCTGTCCTAAATTATACTTATAATTACACTAGGGTGGAAATGGTGGAGCAGAAACTAACAATTCCATGAATCCCATGGAAACAAAGGCAAATGTGTGAGATGTACTGATGTGGAGCACAAATGCTCCAAGAAGCAGTACTTCTCTTGAGTGGTTTTTATTCAGATGAATAATCATTGGATTCAGGTCAAAAGTCTATCACTTGAACTAGTTTCATCACTTAAGACACAAAGTCAGCAGCTTGGCATACTGGCACATGGAAAGGATTAAACATTTAGACTTTCATCAAAGTAATGCTGGCTTGTCCTTTTTCATCAATGTCCTCAAAAAAGCAGGCTGCAGAGCTACTGTGTCTGTGGGGTGACTGTCTCTGGAGGGCTGGCAGGCAGGGGCAAGCAGGGCCTGCAGGCAGGCAGGCAGGCAGGCAGGCCAGCTGGATCAAGCTGTTCTGGGGTCAGGGCTGAAGAGAAGCTGTCCAGCTAGAGAGGGGTAGTCCAGCAAGGGGTCTGTGTGGATCTCACCATCCTCGAGTCTGTTGCATCCTCTGTTGAACTCTGTTGAGCAGGCCTCTGCATGACCCTCCAGACCTGTCAAAGTGAAGAAAGGGTCCATGTCAGTTGTGAAAAATGAAGCTTTTCCCATCTACACTTGATACAGACTTCAGTTTTGACTGTGAAATGCAGTGTCATTACTTGAACTTGAATCCAAATGTGTTGACGTCATGGAGACCCATGCAGTCACTCAAAACACAGGTTCGATTCCAGGCTCTGGCAAGAGTATTTACCTCTAAACTGGTCAATATATACACATCTGACAAAAGACCAGCTCGACCTTTGCTTGTAAACAGTGATTCTGACTGTAAGAGACCTTTAAATAGCCTGACTTACCGAAATTGGCAAAACTAGCCTGGCTAACGTAGGTCGCTTTCTCAGGGCATATGACGAATGAAACAGGCTCGCCTTGAAAAAGTCTCCCTGCCGCATAGGCTTATTACAAAGACTTTCACGCCAAAAATCACCATTATGAGCCGACAGGTCTGTGGGGAATTGCTTTTTCTCCTAAAGGCTGCTCTCCTCGACCTTTTTGATGAACAATTCGCCGAGATGCAAAATGACTCACTAATTAAAAACACAGAGGAAAAAAGCTAGAGCTACAGTAGCTACTTTTCGAGTTTGGTTTTCCGTCACTTCAGAATCACGATCTATAAGGTCTAAAAGTGCTAAACCTTCACCATAATTCAAGAGTAGTGTACTTTCACAAACCCAATCATTAATTCTAGCTTAAAATGTGTAAAACCAGGACTTACCGAAAGTGGCTGCCTCCAACACGGCTTTCACGGGAGACGACTTTCACGGGACACGGGAAACAACAATGGCCGCCGAAAAATAATTTGTATTCGTAACAGCGAGCTGCGATTGGAAGCGAAATGAAACAGGGGCTAAAAAACGAGGGTGGGGGCTTGGTCAGCACACATTTTCAAGAAAGCATGCGTGTGTCAAGGGGCTCTGGCCCCTTGTGTGTGAGAGAATGTGGAGCACGCGCGCACAGGAGCAAAGGGAGAGAGGATTTGGGGAAACAGCCCTAGAAATTAGCCAAGCATGCATGTTTCAAATATTCACTAAAAATCGAGTTTTCATGTTACAGTCAACTTTTTCTCAGATTTGTGTACTCAACATTCTCAAGAGTCTTCATATGAACTAGTGATTGAATCAGAGTATCAGTTTTTGGCCGGCGGATGTGTAAAGCATTATTTTAGCATTAGCAATAAATTCAATTTGCTTTATATCAATCATTTTTAGAGGTATGAAGTTGCCTTTGCACATGGTAACATGTTGTAGTGTCTTCCACGTGACATACCAAGTTTGGTGTTGATATCTCAAAGATTTGCTGAGATTTGACCAAACGTCCTGTTTGGTTGCTTTGTTGCAGATTTTGATTGGCTCTACCGGACAAACGGTTTTGAAAATCAGAAATCCCTACGATAACTTTTGTGAGGCTCAGTCTGGATATCATCTATGGCAATTTTGAAGAAAATTCGACCAAAAATGTAGGAGGAGTAGGGAAAAAACGCGTTTCCTTAATCTTTATTGTACAGACAAATCCAATATGGTGGCCGTTATAGCTTCTTGAGGCTTTTTTATTCCTCATGAGAAATAAGGCATATGTAATGAATTTCAGAATTTTGGGACTTATGGCCTGCAAATGGCATCAATTTGAAAATTGACATATTGGGGCGTGGCCTGTAGCGCCACCTATTGTCTCACATGGCCCATGTTTGGTATGGTAGTTACTAATGGTCTGCAGTTTCAACATGCCAAATTTCACAACTTTTTACGGTACTGGTCTAGGGGCTGCCATTGACTCCCATGGGTAAAAAAGAATAATACCACCAATAACAATAGGGTTCTCCTACCGGAGGAACCCTAAATATAGCTGCAGGCAGCAATGGCGGGTTCCTCCTCAGCATTGCAAACCATTACAAAATTGACATCACACAGACATGTATTTCATACATGTACACAACATTTCAAGACAATTGGATCAATGGCTGATTTGAAGTCATTTTTTGAAATTCTTCACAAATTGTCACTGTAGAGAAATATCCATGCTGCCGACATTATGGGTTCTTGAGACTTATTTGTTCCCCATTGGCAATAAGGCATGCGTACCAACTTTTAGACATGTTGGACTGACAGGGTTAAAATTCCACCCTTTTGAAAGAGACAACTTTGAAGCGTGTTGTGTCAGGCCACCTGTGCTCTGGTCAGGCCCATCATGCAGAGATCCATTCTTTAAAAGCTTTGATTACAACAATAACTTTATGAAAGTGAGGATACACTTCACTAAAGGAAGTGTGTAGGTTATGTACTACTACTGCTTGCTCTGCCCACACACTTTCCCCATCCATGCTGTTTCCCTCTATCCCAGCGCAGGTCATGCCATTAGAAGTAGCCCAAAAAACATACCATACACAGTCACACTGTTTTCAAAACTGAAACTGGTTAGAAGACCATGGCTATTAGAACTCTACCTGAATTGAGCTCTCTCTAGAGTCTCAGTCAAACAACTGTCAAGAGTCATGTAGGGAACTGGACCAAGGTATAGCTAATGTCCAGCTGTTAGCAAGTGTACCTTGTGATGGTACAGCAGCTTAACAATACTTTGTCATGGTCAGACTCTCTGATCCCATTAAACTACACAACATGCACAATCAGGGTGACCAACAGTAGGGGGGGACTGAGGACTGTTAGCAAAGTATTTCTATTCGTGTTTTGTTAGTGATTGAATGGTAATGTCAGCTAGCTAAAAACAATGTTAGTTAGCTTGGCTAAAATGGTTTTCATAGCAACAGATATCAACAAATCAGATCAATCTAACAGGGTGACCAACAGTAGGGGGGGACTGAGGACTGTTAGCAAAGTATTTCTATTCGTGTTTTGTTAGTGATTGAATGGTAATGTCAGCTAGCTAAAAACAATGTTAGTTAGCTTGGCTAAAATGGTTTTCATAGCAACAGATATCAACAAATCAGATCAATCTAACTTAATTCAGAAGGGGGGGGGGGGGGTGGGAACATATAAACTAGAGGTGAAATGGTAGGCATTGTTCTGCCTTGAAGCTGCGTGCGCATCCTCATTGTTTGTAACCACCAACCCATCTATATGTAAAGATAACATCCAAGCTAGCAATTTCGCCAAATTTGACTGCAGATTTTTTACACCATATGTACTTCGTTATGGTTTTTGAGTCAAACAACTTGCTAAATGATTAAATGTCTGTTAAATGTCAAATCCAACTTTAAATGTATAAAAGAGAGAATTAAACCTAGAGGTTTAAAAGGCTACGTTTGTCTAAACTGACATGCACAAACTCAGAGCACTGAGTTTCAACATCCATGTACACATTTTGTCTCTATTTTTTACTCTACTCTTTAACGCATGACTATGTTTAACTTAATGTCAGCACCTCTCTGTCATCAATTGTCTCTGGAGTGGGGGATGGGGGCTTCTTATCCAACAAATTACATCCCTGAACTTTTAAAACATATCAATGGCCTACTACAATTGTAAACATCCTTTGGCCTTCCCATGCTGGGAAGAAAACTACAGTTTTTCTTTGATTAAACGTTGACCTTGAATAAACGCTGCACCAAAAATGAACATTGTGTGATAAATGGCACCTTCGATTAAACGCCTCCCCACAAAAATCAGAAAACGGTTATTTAATTGGTTAAATTAAAACACAGTATTTATTACACAAGTAATTTACAAGTGTAGCATACTATTATCCCATGAAACACTGGCAGGCACAAGTGTCTTTCTTGCTACAGATTTATTTGAAGCTTTTTCTCCAAATCCACCGTTAAAACTAAACTCACGCTGTAATGAGAAAATAAAGACCACATTAGCTTAATATGAACATGCAATGACATGCGCAGCATGTAAATAACATTCACCAAAGTCAAATACAGACACAAAACAACATACTTTGTTGGCTGCATGCTGTAGCCTACACAAGGGAATAGAGGTTTCCTTAGATTGCTAACAACCTCTATAACAACCTTAAACTTATCACTTAGAGTGAATGTGCATAAAGCTCCAGGACCTGACAACATCCCTGGCTGTGTTCTCAAGGCCTGTGCTCCTGAACTGGCAGAGGTGTTCACTGACATCTTTAACCTCTCCCTGTCGCAGTCTGTCGTCCCCAATAGGTTCAAGGGGGCCACCATCATCCCAGTCTCTAAGAAACCATCAGTGAGCTGTCTCAATGATTACCGCCCTGTTGCCCTGTTGTGATGAAATGCTTTGAGACGTTAGTCAAAGATCACATTACATGCTGCCTGTCACCTGCATTAGACCCACTCCAGTTTGCATATAGGCCGAACAGGTCTACAGATGATGTTGTAGCTTTGGCCTTGAACACTGCTCTCTTTCACTTGGATCAGAACAACATATACGTGCGGATGCTCTTCATCGACTTCAGCTCCGTTTTCAACACCATAGTACCATCCAGGCTCATCATAAAACTACAGGACCGGAACATCAGTCCTTCCATGTGCAGCTGGACAGGACACAGGCAGTACGGCTAGGTAACATCACCCCACCAGTCTAACACTCAGCACTGGTGCCCCACAGAGTTGTGTGTTAAGCCCACTGTTGTACTCTCTGTTCACCTATGGTTGTGCAGCCACAAAAAGGTCCAACACTATCATTATGTTTGCTGATGACACCACCATTATCGGCTGCATCAAGAATGGTGATGAGTCTGCCTACAGAGCAGAGGTGGCAACAATGACATCCTGGTGTCAGCATAACAGCCTGTTGCTTAATGTAGCAAAAACCAAGGAGTTGATAGTGGACTACAGGCGGCTGCAGGGAGAACATGCACCCATTCACATCGCGGGCACAGCTGTGGAGAGTCAAAAGTTTCAGATTTTTTGGTATCAACATCAGTGAGGATCTGAGCTGGACCACCATATTGGTGTGGTTACAAGGACAGCGAAACAGAGGCTCTTTTTTCAGCGGCGACTGTGGAAATTTGGCATGGACTGCACTATACTGACCAATTTTTACCGGTGCACCATTGAGAGCATACTGACTGGTGGCATTACAACATGGTTTGGCAACAGCACTGCCCAGGACAGGAAGACACTACAAAGAGTGGTCAAATCTGCACAGCGTATTACAAGGACTGCATTACCATCCATTCAGGACCTTTACAGCCAGCGGTGCAGGAGAAAGGCCAAGTGGATCATTTCTGACCCTAGTCATCCCTGCCACAGTCTTTTCTCCCTCCTGCCTTCTGGAAGGCGATACAAGAGTATAAGGTCCTGTACCAGCAGATACAGGGATAGTTTTCTCACACATGCCATCAGGATGCTGAACTGTCCTTGAAATATCTTTTTGCACTACAATTTTTCTTATTTTTTTCTACCCTTTTTCTCCATTCTTTAGTATTTAATTTTTTTATTCTGAAAGTTGAACGGACATTGAGCACAAAGAATTTCATTACTTATAAATGCTGTTTATGAGTATATGATAATAAACTTGAACTTGAAACTTTTATCAGAGCTTTAAATTGTCTGTGCTTCGCTTGCTGTTAGGTTGTCGACTCTCACTCATGAGCGTCCCAAAAGGCCTTCAAAATAAAGTCACGTAATAATTCTGAATACAATTATATAATTCTAAATTAAGACATTGCTTGAAAAAAATTATACATTATTATAATGCAATTGCGACAATTGCATTCAGGCCTATAGATAGTTATACATATTGTATACAATATGGCGAGGTAGCTGACTTAACCATTCCTGAATGTGCTTTTCATCAACACCAAGTTTGCGTGCTATAGATCTGTTGCTGGTGGTGAGTGCTTTCTGCACAGGTTTCTGTTTGAAAGCTGTAAGAATGTTACGGCATGCTGCGTCAGATTTGTACACAAAGTAGAGACACGCGCGGCATACATTTTACACTGGGCTTTTGTTTGACTTCCTTTTCTATTCTGTATTTGTCTATGGCTGCACTGCAGCTACAATTCACTGAATCTCTCTTACCAATTAAACGTTGCCCTTGAATGAACGCCACCCTCGAATAAACGCTGCACCACTAACTGCTCTATTAAAAGGGTTCACTATGAAGCAAACCATTCTAACAAAATAATAACAACATTTACAATGATTTCAACAAGAAGTCTCTCTGACTTGACAACTCTCTAAACAAGCAACTTTCCAAAGCAAAAAGCAATCTCTGACCAGTGTGGTAATTTTATGTTGACAACTAAACCGCTGATTGGAAGTGCGCAGCTGATTGCCAATCACGAGATAGGGAGACTGATAGCCAACCGCCAACAAACGCTGACTAGACCATACCTGCATGCAGCGAATAGAAAGAAAGAAGGGAGAAAAGAAAAAACACACAACCACAACTATACAGACTGAATTAGGACATTTTAAACATGGGTCCGTAACAAAGACATTGTTAAAAATGCTCATTCACATTAATTTTTCTCAATTTATCTTATCACTTAAACACACTGGTTTAGCATTTTTTCCCACAAGGAAGTCTAACCTCAACAGTGGATCCTTGGTCCCTGGATCTCTTGCTGGAACATGGCATCTAAAAAACACATAGAAAAACCATCAAAAACTATGAAATGTAACATACCACACTACTGCTTAACAATTTCATAGTCTTACATTATCATAACTTCATACTCAACAGTTCTAGTATACAGACCTTTAAGAAAATATTGAAATGGTTAGGATTCTCAAAACACCAATCTCTGTACTTAAAAAAAATATTTAGACATCCATTATTTACCTTTATTCAATTTACACTGTCTACATTCAAATTTAAGTCTGTAAAATGTAAACAGAGAAACGGACTCGACTATAAATACAAATTAAGACCAATTGAGAACAATTTATCTTGCAAATGGTTTTTACTTTAAATTCATGTTTCACCAAAAGAATCATCACAGTTTAACACAAATAACCAAACCTTACTGTTAAAATACTGCCAAGCCACTGACTCACATTAGAAAATTAAAACAAATAAACATAGCCTAGAAGATGTACCTGTAGGTCAATTACATAATCAAGAGCATGGAGTAGGAATGGATGGATGACAAAATACCCCGCCGAGCCCAATCCATTAAATATTTCCTACCCATAAGTTAATTTCCTGAAATGCAATAATTCACCAACATTTTGACAATTTCATGCTCCAAACTTTGTGGGAACAGTTTGGAGATGGCCCCTTCCTGTTCTAACATGACTTTGCAACAGTGCACAAAGCAAGGCCCATAAACACATGGATGAGCGAGATTGGTGTGGACGAACTTGAGTGGCCTGCACACAGTCCTGACCTCAACCCAATACAACACCTTTGGGATGAATTAGAGCAGGGACTGCGAGCCAAACCTTCTTGTTCCACATCAATGTTGGACCTCACAAATGCACTTCTGGAAGAATGGTAAAACATTTCCATAAACCTCTTAAACCTTGTGGAAAGCCTTCCTAGACGAGTTGAAACTATTACAAAGGGTGGTCCGACATCATATCCTATGGTTTAAGAATGAGATGTCACTCACGTTCATGAGCGTGTAAAGGCAACCGAGCGAATACTTTGGCAATTTAGTGTATAAAATTGATACAAATATAAAATGTTATCAAGAGATAGGAAATCGTGCAGCATGGTACAAAATGCCGATTACAAACGTATTGTAGGTCTATAGGCTTTCAATGGAACTCCTAAACGATCAAACCATGAACCCAAACAAAGCTAGCAAGCAAAACAACCATGGTACCATTGCTACTTGCTTATGCTAGGTAGCTCTAACTGTGCAGCAAACTAGGCTACCTAGCTACAGTTTCAAAAAGAATAACTTACAATGTGAAGACCGTCAGAAAAACTTGGAACGAACAAACAAAATTACATCAACAATGACATGTAGCTAAAGATAGAATAACCCAACCGTAGGTAGGTACAGTACATAAATTTGAAACGCCGTCCACAAAAGCAAAAACTAGCCTTAAGGGTTATAGCTTGCTCGGCATTTATCTGACCTCCTTGTCTATTTGTTTGTGTATGGCCGCACTGCAACTACAATTCACTGAATCTGTCTTACTAATTAAACGTTGCCTTCGAATAAAAGCCGCACCACAAATGATCATTGTGTAATACACGCTGCAGTGTTTAATCGAAAGACACATTTGGAACTCACCGTACTAATTTAAATTACATCAACAATGACATGTAAAAATAGAACAACCCAACCGCATAGTCACGCACAGTATACAAATTTCAAACAAGTCTCACAGAAGCAAGTATAATGTTAAAGATTTTACGACTTGCTAGCCTGTAATACTGTCTGTACAAAGAGATATTCTTAGCTCAGCTAGCCTACAGTAGATAGATTAGCTGCTATCCTGTTTACGACAGTATAAAAGTCTTCAAGTTATCATACGAATACAAACGCTAAAATACATGTTTTGTACTGCCATTGTAGGATCTTATTACTCACTGTCAAATGTAACAATGAAAATCTCTGAGGGCTGCAGGAGTTCTCCAACGATAAAATAAAATGGTCGTCTTCTTGTGCGTGTACCAAGCTCGCGCGTGTGTCAAGGGGCTCTGGCCCCTTGTGTGTGAGAATGTGGAGCACGCGCGCACAGGAGCAAAGGGAGAGAGGATTTGGGGAAACAGCCCTAGAAATTAGCCAAGCATGCATGTTTCAAATATTCACTAAAAATCGAGTTTTCATGTTACAGTCAACTTTTTCTCAGATTTGTGTACTCAACATTCTCAAGAGTCTTCATATGAACTAGTGATTGAATCAGAGTATAGTTTTTTGGCTGGCGGATGTGTAAAGCATTATTTTAGCATTAGCAATAAATTCAATTTGCTTTATATCAATCATTTTTTGAGGTATGAAGTTGCCTTTGCACATGGTAACATGTTGTAGTGTCTTCCACGTGACATACCAAGTTTGGTGTTGATATCTCAAAGATTTGCTGAGATTTGACCAAACGTCCTGTTTGGTTGCTTTGTTGCAGATTTTGATTGGCTCTACCGGACAAACGGTTTTGAAAATCAGAAATCCCTACGATAACTTTTGTGAGGCTCAGTCTGGATATCATCTATGGCAATTTTGAAGAAAATTCGACCATAAATGTAGGAGGAGTAGGGAAAAAACGCGTTTCCTTAATCTTTATTGTACAGACAAATTCAATATGGCGGCCGTTATAGCTTCTTGAGGCTTTTTTATTCCTCATGAGAAATAAGGCATATGTAATGAATTTCAGAATTTTGGGACTTATGGCCTGCAAATGGCATCAATTTGAAAATTGACATATTGGGGCGTGGCCTGTAGCGCCACCTATTGTCTCACATGGCCCATGTTTGGTATGGTAGTTACTAATGGTCTGCAGTTTCAACATGCCAAATTTCACAACTTTTTACGGTACTGGTCTAGGGGCTGCCATTGACTCCCATGGGTAAAACATAATAATAATACCACCAAATATAGCTGCAGGCAGCAATGGCGGGTTCCTCCTCAGCATTGCAAACCATTACAAAATTGACATGACACAGACATGTATTTCATACATGTACACAACATTTCAATACAATTGGATCAATGGCTGATTTGAAGTCATTTTTTGAAATTCTTCACAAATTGTCACTGTAGAGAAATATCCATGCTGCCGACATTATGGGTTATTGAGACTTCTTTGTTCCCCATTGGCAATAAGGCATGCGTACCAACTTTTAGACATTTTGGACTGACAGGGTTAAAATGCCACCCTTTTGAAAGTGACAACTTTGAAGCGTGTTCTGTCAGGCCACCTGTGCTCTGGTCAGGCCCATCATGCAGAGATCCATTCTTTAAAAGCTTTGATTACAACAATAACTTTATGAAAGTCAGAATACACTTTAGTAAAGGACGTGTGTAGTTTATGTACTACTACTGCTTGCTCTGCCCACACACTTTCCCCATCCATGCTGTTTCCCTCTTTGCCAGTGCGGGTGGTGCGGTGGCCGCATGAGGTTTAGGTGTAGTCCAAAAGTTGCCTCCCACAATCAAAACATATTAACCGCAACATTGTTTTCAAACTTTCTCAAAGATGGCTTGAAAACCACAGATATTGACTCTCTTCTTGAGTAGATCTCTTTCCAGAATCTCAGTCAATCCAGAATCAAGATTAGCCTCATAGGCAATTGGTCTGGTCTAGGGCACAGCCCACGTTCAGCTCCTTGCAAGTATAGCCTGTGATAGTAAAATGGCCGACTCTCTGTTCCCATTAAACTACACAGCATGCACACTCAAGGTGACCAACAAGATTATATTAACTAACAAACAATGGCCGGGTTTCCCAGATTCGTTAAGAAGCTCTTAACGCTAAGAGCTTCTTAAGAGCGTTCTAAGAACGCTCTAGAACGCTCTTAGAACGCTCCTAAGAAGCTCTTAGCGTTAAGAGCTTCTTAACGAATCTGGGAAACCCGGCCAATAACATTACAAACATCTAACTGAACGAACACAACAACTGAAATCCCTTGCGTAGCTGTTGTTTTTTTAACATGCCGCACTGCATGCTGGGTACCCAAGAGCGCTGACGCTGATTATCTAGCTGTGCTCCGACTGCGTGATATGACGAGATGCTAGTGGTGCGCTGAGGTCTCAGAGTCTCCTGCCCGAGTTCAAGTTCTGCCCGATTAGCAAGCTATTTTTACTAATGTTTTGTTAGCAATTGAATGGTAATGCAAGCTAGCTAAAAACAATGTTAGTTAGCTTGGCTAAACTGGTTTTCATAGCAACAGAAATCAACAAATCAGATCAGTCGAACTTTATTCAGAAATGGGGGGATGGCGGGAACATTAAAGGTGTAGGTACAGTAAAAGTGAAATGGAACGCGTCTTTCTGCCTTGAAGCTGCGTGCGCATCAACAAGACCCCATCTATATGTAAAGATAACATCCAAGCTAACAATTTCGCCAAATCTGACTGCAGCATTGTATACCATATGTACCGTGTTATGGTTGTTTGAGTTAAACAACTTGCTAAATGAATTAAATGTCAAATCCAACTATAAATGTATAAAAGAGAGTTCCAATCAAATCTGAATTTGTTTTAAACCTAGAGGTTTAAAAGGTTACCTTTGCCTAAACTGACATGCACCAACTCAGTTTCAACAGCCATTTACACATTTAGTCTCTATTTGTTACTCTATTCTTAAGGCATGTTTAACTTAATGTCTGCACCTCTCTGTCACCAACTGTCTCTGCAGTGGGGGCTTCACAGGGTGTCTACAGGTATAAACAAGTTAAATGTAAGACCTTTTAATACCACTTCCAAATGAAATTAAAGACCAAACTTGCGATGGAAATACAAATCAAAAGTGGAAATATACAGTCATCTTTCCAAGTAAACACTGATGTCTGTTCAATATGAACAGTATGGTAAAATGACAATAATCGGTTGAGTTTAAGAACATTGACTAAATGTGTGTAATGCGGAAGGATAACACAAAAATGTAATTGCTGTCCTAAATTATACTTATTATTACACTAGGGTGGAAATGGTGGAGCAGAAACTAACAATTCCATGAATCCCATGGAAACAAAGGCAAATGTGTGAGATGTACTGATGTGGAGCACAAATGCTCCAAGAAGCAGTACTTCTCTTGAGTGGTTTTTATTCAGATGAATAATCATTGGATTCAGGTCAAAAGTCTATCACTTGAACTAGTTTCATCACTTAAGACACAAAGTCAGCAGCTTGGCATACTGGCACATGGAAAGGATTAAACATTTAGACTTTCATCAAAGTAATGCTGGCTTGTCCTTTTTCATCAATGTCCTCAAAAAAGCTGGCTGCAGAGCTACTGTGTCTGTGGGGTGACTGTCTCTGGAGGGCTGGCAGGCAGGGGCAAGCAGGGCCTGCAGGCAGGCAGGCAGGCAGGCCAGCTGGATCAAGCTGTTCTGGGGTCAGGGCTGAAGAGAAGCTGTCCAGCTAGAGAGGGGTAGTCCAGCAAGGGGTCTGTGTGGATCTCACCATCCTCGAGTCTGTTGCATCCTCTGTTGAACTCTGTTGAGCAGGCCTCTGCATGACCCTCCAGACCTGTCAAAGTGAAGAAAGGGTCCATGTCAGTTGTGAAAAATGAAGCTTTTCCCATCTACACTTGATACAGACTTCAGTTTTGACTGTGAAATGCAGTGTCATTACTTGAACTTGAATCCAAATGTGTTGACGTCATGGAGACCCATGCAGTCACTCAAAACACAGGTTCGATTCCAGGCTCTGGCAAGAGTATTTACCTCTAAACTGGTCAATATATACACATCTGACAAAAGACCAGCTCGACCTTTGCTTGTAAACAGTGATTCTGACTGTAAGAGACCTTTAAATAGCCTGACTTACCGAAATTGGCAAAACTAGCCTGGCTAACGTAGGTCGCTTTCTCAGGGCATATGACGAATGAAACAGGCTCGCCTTGAAAAAGTCTCCCTGCCGCATAGGCTTATTACAAAGACTTTCACGCCAAAAATCACCATTATGAGCCGACAGGTCTGTGGGGAATTGCTTTTTCTCCTAAAGGCTGCTCTCCTCGACCTTTTTGATGAACAATTCGCCGAGATGCAAAATGACTCACTAATTAAAAACACAGAGGAAAAAAGCTAGAGCTACAGTAGCTACTTTTCGAGTTTGGTTTTCCGTCACTTCAGAATCACGATCTATAAGGTCTAAAAGTGCTAAACCTTCACCATAATTCAAGAGTAGTGTACTTTCACAAACCCAATCATTAATTCTAGCTTAAAATGTGTAAAACCAGGACTTACCGAAAGTGGCTGCCTCCAACACGGCTTTCACGGGAGACGACTTTCACGGGACACGGGAAACAACAATGGCCGCCGAAAAATAATTTGTATTCGTAACAGCGAGCTGCGATTGGAAGCGAAATGAAACAGGGGCTAAAAAACGAGGGTGGGGGCTTGGTCAGCACACATTTTCAAGAAAGCATGCGTGTGTCAAGGGGCTCTGGCCCCTTGTGTGTGAGAGAATGTGGAGCACGCGCGCACAGGAGCAAAGGGAGAGAGGATTTGGGGAAACAGCCCTAGAAATTAGCCAAGCATGCATGTTTCAAATATTCACTAAAAATCGAGTTTTCATGTTACAGTCAACTTTTTCTCAGATTTGTGTACTCAACATTCTCAAGAGTCTTCATATGAACTAGTGATTGAATCAGAGTATCAGTTTTTGGCCGGCGGATGTGTAAAGCATTATTTTAGCATTAGCAATAAATTCAATTTGCTTTATATCAATCATTTTTAGAGGTATGAAGTTGCCTTTGCACATGGTAACATGTTGTAGTGTCTTCCACGTGACATACCAAGTTTGGTGTTGATATCTCAAAGATTTGCTGAGATTTGACCAAACGTCCTGTTTGGTTGCTTTGTTGCAGATTTTGATTGGCTCTACCGGACAAACGGTTTTGAAAATCAGAAATCCCTACGATAACTTTTGTGAGGCTCAGTCTGGATATCATCTATGGCAATTTTGAAGAAAATTCGACCAAAAATGTAGGAGGAGTAGGGAAAAAACGCGTTTCCTTAATCTTTATTGTACAGACAAATCCAATATGGTGGCCGTTATAGCTTCTTGAGGCTTTTTTATTCCTCATGAGAAATAAGGCATATGTAATGAATTTCAGAATTTTGGGACTTATGGCCTGCAAATGGCATCAATTTGAAAATTGACATATTGGGGCGTGGCCTGTAGCGCCACCTATTGTCTCACATGGCCCATGTTTGGTATGGTAGTTACTAATGGTCTGCAGTTTCAACATGCCAAATTTCACAACTTTTTACGGTACTGGTCTAGGGGCTGCCATTGACTCCCATGGGTAAAAAAGAATAATACCACCAATAACAATAGGGTTCTCCTACCGGAGGAACCCTAAATATAGCTGCAGGCAGCAATGGCGGGTTCCTCCTCAGCATTGCAAACCATTACAAAATTGACATCACACAGACATGTATTTCATACATGTACACAACATTTCAAGACAATTGGATCAATGGCTGATTTGAAGTCATTTTTTGAAATTCTTCACAAATTGTCACTGTAGAGAAATATCCATGCTGCCGACATTATGGGTTCTTGAGACTTATTTGTTCCCCATTGGCAATAAGGCATGCGTACCAACTTTTAGACATGTTGGACTGACAGGGTTAAAATTCCACCCTTTTGAAAGAGACAACTTTGAAGCGTGTTGTGTCAGGCCACCTGTGCTCTGGTCAGGCCCATCATGCAGAGATCCATTCTTTAAAAGCTTTGATTACAACAATAACTTTATGAAAGTGAGGATACACTTCACTAAAGGAAGTGTGTAGGTTATGTACTACTACTGCTTGCTCTGCCCACACACTTTCCCCATCCATGCTGTTTCCCTCTATCCCAGCGCAGGTCATGCCATTAGAAGTAGCCCAAAAAACATACCATACACAGTCACACTGTTTTCAAAACTGAAACTGGTTAGAAGACCATGGCTATTAGAACTCTACCTGAATTGAGCTCTCTCTAGAGTCTCAGTCAAACAACTGTCAAGAGTCATGTAGGGAACTGGACCAAGGTATAGCTAATGTCCAGCTGTTAGCAAGTGTACCTTGTGATGGTACAGCAGCTTAACAATACTTTGTCATGGTCAGACTCTCTGATCCCATTAAACTACACAACATGCACAATCAGGGTGACCAACAGTAGGGGGGGACTGAGGACTGTTAGCAAAGTATTTCTATTCGTGTTTTGTTAGTGATTGAATGGTAATGTCAGCTAGCTAAAAACAATGTTAGTTAGCTTGGCTAAAATGGTTTTCATAGCAACAGATATCAACAAATCAGATCAATCTAACAGGGTGACCAACAGTAGGGGGGGACTGAGGACTGTTAGCAAAGTATTTCTATTCGTGTTTTGTTAGTGATTGAATGGTAATGTCAGCTAGCTAAAAACAATGTTAGTTAGCTTGGCTAAAATGGTTTTCATAGCAACAGATATCAACAAATCAGATCAATCTAACTTAATTCAGAAGGGGGGGGGGGGGGTGGGAACATATAAACTAGAGGTGAAATGGTAGGCATTGTTCTGCCTTGAAGCTGCGTGCGCATCCTCATTGTTTGTAACCACCAACCCATCTATATGTAAAGATAACATCCAAGCTAGCAATTTCGCCAAATTTGACTGCAGATTTTTTACACCATATGTACTTCGTTATGGTTTTTGAGTCAAACAACTTGCTAAATGATTAAATGTCTGTTAAATGTCAAATCCAACTTTAAATGTATAAAAGAGAGAATTAAACCTAGAGGTTTAAAAGGCTACGTTTGTCTAAACTGACATGCACAAACTCAGAGCACTGAGTTTCAACATCCATGTACACATTTTGTCTCTATTTTTTACTCTACTCTTTAACGCATGACTATGTTTAACTTAATGTCAGCACCTCTCTGTCATCAATTGTCTCTGGAGTGGGGGATGGGGGCTTCTTATCCAACAAATTACATCCCTGAACTTTTAAAACATATCAATGGCCTACTACAATTGTAAACATCCTTTGGCCTTCCCATGCTGGGAAGAAAACTACAGTTTTTCTTTGATTAAACGTTGACCTTGAATAAACGCTGCACCAAAAATGAACATTGTGTGATAAATGGCACCTTCGATTAAACGCCTCCCCACAAAAATCAGAAAACGGTTATTTAATTGGTTAAATTAAAACACAGTATTTATTACACAAGTAATTTACAAGTGTAGCATACTATTATCCCATGAAACACTGGCAGGCACAAGTGTCTTTCTTGCTACAGATTTATTTGAAGCTTTTTCTCCAAATCCACCGTTAAAACTAAACTCACGCTGTAATGAGAAAATAAAGACCACATTAGCTTAATATGAACATGCAATGACATGCGCAGCATGTAAATAACATTCACCAAAGTCAAATACAGACACAAAACAACATACTTTGTTGGCTGCATGCTGTAGCCTACACAAGGGAATAGAGGTTTCCTTAGATTGCTAACAACCTCTATAACAACCTTAAACTTATCACTTAGAGTGAATGTGCATAAAGCTCCAGGACCTGACAACATCCCTGGCTGTGTTCTCAAGGCCTGTGCTCCTGAACTGGCAGAGGTGTTCACTGACATCTTTAACCTCTCCCTGTCGCAGTCTGTCGTCCCCAATAGGTTCAAGGGGGCCACCATCATCCCAGTCTCTAAGAAACCATCAGTGAGCTGTCTCAATGATTACCGCCCTGTTGCCCTGTTGTGATGAAATGCTTTGAGACGTTAGTCAAAGATCACATTACATGCTGCCTGTCACCTGCATTAGACCCACTCCAGTTTGCATATAGGCCGAACAGGTCTACAGATGATGTTGTAGCTTTGGCCTTGAACACTGCTCTCTTTCACTTGGATCAGAACAACATATACGTGCGGATGCTCTTCATCGACTTCAGCTCCGTTTTCAACACCATAGTACCATCCAGGCTCATCATAAAACTACAGGACCGGAACATCAGTCCTTCCATGTGCAGCTGGACAGGACACAGGCAGTACGGCTAGGTAACATCACCCCACCAGTCTAACACTCAGCACTGGTGCCCCACAGAGTTGTGTGTTAAGCCCACTGTTGTACTCTCTGTTCACCTATGGTTGTGCAGCCACAAAAAGGTCCAACACTATCATTATGTTTGCTGATGACACCACCATTATCGGCTGCATCAAGAATGGTGATGAGTCTGCCTACAGAGCAGAGGTGGCAACAATGACATCCTGGTGTCAGCATAACAGCCTGTTGCTTAATGTAGCAAAAACCAAGGAGTTGATAGTGGACTACAGGCGGCTGCAGGGAGAACATGCACCCATTCACATCGCGGGCACAGCTGTGGAGAGTCAAAAGTTTCAGATTTTTTGGTATCAACATCAGTGAGGATCTGAGCTGGACCACCATATTGGTGTGGTTACAAGGACAGCGAAACAGAGGCTCTTTTTTCAGCGGCGACTGTGGAAATTTGGCATGGACTGCACTATACTGACCAATTTTTACCGGTGCACCATTGAGAGCATACTGACTGGTGGCATTACAACATGGTTTGGCAACAGCACTGCCCAGGACAGGAAGACACTACAAAGAGTGGTCAAATCTGCACAGCGTATTACAAGGACTGCATTACCATCCATTCAGGACCTTTACAGCCAGCGGTGCAGGAGAAAGGCCAAGTGGATCATTTCTGACCCTAGTCATCCCTGCCACAGTCTTTTCTCCCTCCTGCCTTCTGGAAGGCGATACAAGAGTATAAGGTCCTGTACCAGCAGATACAGGGATAGTTTTCTCACACATGCCATCAGGATGCTGAACTGTCCTTGAAATATCTTTTTGCACTACAATTTTTCTTATTTTTTTCTACCCTTTTTCTCCATTCTTTAGTATTTAATTTTTTTATTCTGAAAGTTGAACGGACATTGAGCACAAAGAATTTCATTACTTATAAATGCTGTTTATGAGTATATGATAATAAACTTGAACTTGAAACTTTTATCAGAGCTTTAAATTGTCTGTGCTTCGCTTGCTGTTAGGTTGTCGACTCTCACTCATGAGCGTCCCAAAAGGCCTTCAAAATAAAGTCACGTAATAATTCTGAATACAATTATATAATTCTAAATTAAGACATTGCTTGAAAAAAATTATACATTATTATAATGCAATTGCGACAATTGCATTCAGGCCTATAGATAGTTATACATATTGTATACAATATGGCGAGGTAGCTGACTTAACCATTCCTGAATGTGCTTTTCATCAACACCAAGTTTGCGTGCTATAGATCTGTTGCTGGTGGTGAGTGCTTTCTGCACAGGTTTCTGTTTGAAAGCTGTAAGAATGTTACGGCATGCTGCGTCAGATTTGTACACAAAGTAGAGACACGCGCGGCATACATTTTACACTGGGCTTTTGTTTGACTTCCTTTTCTATTCTGTATTTGTCTATGGCTGCACTGCAGCTACAATTCACTGAATCTCTCTTACCAATTAAACGTTGCCCTTGAATGAACGCCACCCTCGAATAAACGCTGCACCACTAACTGCTCTATTAAAAGGGTTCACTATGAAGCAAACCATTCTAACAAAATAATAACAACATTTACAATGATTTCAACAAGAAGTCTCTCTGACTTGACAACTCTCTAAACAAGCAACTTTCCAAAGCAAAAAGCAATCTCTGACCAGTGTGGTAATTTTATGTTGACAACTAAACCGCTGATTGGAAGTGCGCAGCTGATTGCCAATCACGAGATAGGGAGACTGATAGCCAACCGCCAACAAACGCTGACTAGACCATACCTGCATGCAGCGAATAGAAAGAAAGAAGGGAGAAAAGAAAAAACACACAACCACAACTATACAGACTGAATTAGGACATTTTAAACATGGGTCCGTAACAAAGACATTGTTAAAAATGCTCATTCACATTAATTTTTCTCAATTTATCTTATCACTTAAACACACTGGTTTAGCATTTTTTCCCACAAGGAAGTCTAACCTCAACAGTGGATCCTTGGTCCCTGGATCTCTTGCTGGAACATGGCATCTAAAAAACACATAGAAAAACCATCAAAAACTATGAAATGTAACATACCACACTACTGCTTAACAATTTCATAGTCTTACATTATCATAACTTCATACTCAACAGTTCTAGTATACAGACCTTTAAGAAAATATTGAAATGGTTAGGATTCTCAAAACACCAATCTCTGTACTTAAAAAAAATATTTAGACATCCATTATTTACCTTTATTCAATTTACACTGTCTACATTCAAATTTAAGTCTGTAAAATGTAAACAGAGAAACGGACTCGACTATAAATACAAATTAAGACCAATTGAGAACAATTTATCTTGCAAATGGTTTTTACTTTAAATTCATGTTTCACCAAAAGAATCATCACAGTTTAACACAAATAACCAAACCTTACTGTTAAAATACTGCCAAGCCACTGACTCACATTAGAAAATTAAAACAAATAAACATAGCCTAGAAGATGTACCTGTAGGTCAATTACATAATCAAGAGCATGGAGTAGGAATGGATGGATGACAAAATACCCCGCCGAGCCCAATCCATTAAATATTTCCTACCCATAAGTTAATTTCCTGAAATGCAATAATTCACCAACATTTTGACAATTTCATGCTCCAAACTTTGTGGGAACAGTTTGGAGATGGCCCCTTCCTGTTCTAACATGACTTTGCAACAGTGCACAAAGCAAGGCCCATAAACACATGGATGAGCGAGATTGGTGTGGACGAACTTGAGTGGCCTGCACACAGTCCTGACCTCAACCCAATACAACACCTTTGGGATGAATTAGAGCAGGGACTGCGAGCCAAACCTTCTTGTTCCACATCAATGTTGGACCTCACAAATGCACTTCTGGAAGAATGGTAAAACATTTCCATAAACCTCTTAAACCTTGTGGAAAGCCTTCCTAGACGAGTTGAAACTATTACAAAGGGTGGTCCGACATCATATCCTATGGTTTAAGAATGAGATGTCACTCACGTTCATGAGCGTGTAAAGGCAACCGAGCGAATACTTTGGCAATTTAGTGTATAAAATTGATACAAATATAAAATGTTATCAAGAGATAGGAAATCGTGCAGCATGGTACAAAATGCCGATTACAAACGTATTGTAGGTCTATAGGCTTTCAATGGAACTCCTAAACGATCAAACCATGAACCCAAACAAAGCTAGCAAGCAAAACAACCATGGTACCATTGCTACTTGCTTATGCTAGGTAGCTCTAACTGTGCAGCAAACTAGGCTACCTAGCTACAGTTTCAAAAAGAATAACTTACAATGTGAAGACCGTCAGAAAAACTTGGAACGAACAAACAAAATTACATCAACAATGACATGTAGCTAAAGATAGAATAACCCAACCGTAGGTAGGTACAGTACATAAATTTGAAACGCCGTCCACAAAAGCAAAAACTAGCCTTAAGGGTTATAGCTTGCTCGGCATTTATCTGACCTCCTTGTCTATTTGTTTGTGTATGGCCGCACTGCAACTACAATTCACTGAATCTGTCTTACTAATTAAACGTTGCCTTCGAATAAAAGCCGCACCACAAATGATCATTGTGTAATACACGCTGCAGTGTTTAATCGAAAGACACATTTGGAACTCACCGTACTAATTTAAATTACATCAACAATGACATGTAAAAATAGAACAACCCAACCGCATAGTCACGCACAGTATACAAATTTCAAACAAGTCTCACAGAAGCAAGTATAATGTTAAAGATTTTACGACTTGCTAGCCTGTAATACTGTCTGTACAAAGAGATATTCTTAGCTCAGCTAGCCTACAGTAGATAGATTAGCTGCTATCCTGTTTACGACAGTATAAAAGTCTTCAAGTTATCATACGAATACAAACGCTAAAATACATGTTTTGTACTGCCATTGTAGGATCTTATTACTCACTGTCAAATGTAACAATGAAAATCTCTGAGGGCTGCAGGAGTTCTCCAACGATAAAATAAAATGGTCGTCTTCTTGTGCGTGTACCAAGCTCGCGCGTGTGTCAAGGGGCTCTGGCCCCTTGTGTGTGAGAATGTGGAGCACGCGCGCACAGGAGCAAAGGGAGAGAGGATTTGGGGAAACAGCCCTAGAAATTAGCCAAGCATGCATGTTTCAAATATTCACTAAAAATCGAGTTTTCATGTTACAGTCAACTTTTTCTCAGATTTGTGTACTCAACATTCTCAAGAGTCTTCATATGAACTAGTGATTGAATCAGAGTATAGTTTTTTGGCTGGCGGATGTGTAAAGCATTATTTTAGCATTAGCAATAAATTCAATTTGCTTTATATCAATCATTTTTTGAGGTATGAAGTTGCCTTTGCACATGGTAACATGTTGTAGTGTCTTCCACGTGACATACCAAGTTTGGTGTTGATATCTCAAAGATTTGCTGAGATTTGACCAAACGTCCTGTTTGGTTGCTTTGTTGCAGATTTTGATTGGCTCTACCGGACAAACGGTTTTGAAAATCAGAAATCCCTACGATAACTTTTGTGAGGCTCAGTCTGGATATCATCTATGGCAATTTTGAAGAAAATTCGACCATAAATGTAGGAGGAGTAGGGAAAAAACGCGTTTCCTTAATCTTTATTGTACAGACAAATTCAATATGGCGGCCGTTATAGCTTCTTGAGGCTTTTTTATTCCTCATGAGAAATAAGGCATATGTAATGAATTTCAGAATTTTGGGACTTATGGCCTGCAAATGGCATCAATTTGAAAATTGACATATTGGGGCGTGGCCTGTAGCGCCACCTATTGTCTCACATGGCCCATGTTTGGTATGGTAGTTACTAATGGTCTGCAGTTTCAACATGCCAAATTTCACAACTTTTTACGGTACTGGTCTAGGGGCTGCCATTGACTCCCATGGGTAAAACATAATAATAATACCACCAAATATAGCTGCAGGCAGCAATGGCGGGTTCCTCCTCAGCATTGCAAACCATTACAAAATTGACATGACACAGACATGTATTTCATACATGTACACAACATTTCAATACAATTGGATCAATGGCTGATTTGAAGTCATTTTTTGAAATTCTTCACAAATTGTCACTGTAGAGAAATATCCATGCTGCCGACATTATGGGTTATTGAGACTTCTTTGTTCCCCATTGGCAATAAGGCATGCGTACCAACTTTTAGACATTTTGGACTGACAGGGTTAAAATGCCACCCTTTTGAAAGTGACAACTTTGAAGCGTGTTCTGTCAGGCCACCTGTGCTCTGGTCAGGCCCATCATGCAGAGATCCATTCTTTAAAAGCTTTGATTACAACAATAACTTTATGAAAGTCAGAATACACTTTAGTAAAGGACGTGTGTAGTTTATGTACTACTACTGCTTGCTCTGCCCACACACTTTCCCCATCCATGCTGTTTCCCTCTTTGCCAGTGCGGGTGGTGCGGTGGCCGCATGAGGTTTAGGTGTAGTCCAAAAGTTGCCTCCCACAATCAAAACATATTAACCGCAACATTGTTTTCAAACTTTCTCAAAGATGGCTTGAAAACCACAGATATTGACTCTCTTCTTGAGTAGATCTCTTTCCAGAATCTCAGTCAATCCAGAATCAAGATTAGCCTCATAGGCAATTGGTCTGGTCTAGGGCACAGCCCACGTTCAGCTCCTTGCAAGTATAGCCTGTGATAGTAAAATGGCCGACTCTCTGTTCCCATTAAACTACACAGCATGCACACTCAAGGTGACCAACAAGATTATATTAACTAACAAACAATGGCCGGGTTTCCCAGATTCGTTAAGAAGCTCTTAACGCTAAGAGCTTCTTAAGAGCGTTCTAAGAACGCTCTAGAACGCTCTTAGAACGCTCCTAAGAAGCTCTTAGCGTTAAGAGCTTCTTAACGAATCTGGGAAACCCGGCCAATAACATTACAAACATCTAACTGAACGAACACAACAACTGAAATCCCTTGCGTAGCTGTTGTTTTTTTAACATGCCGCACTGCATGCTGGGTACCCAAGAGCGCTGACGCTGATTATCTAGCTGTGCTCCGACTGCGTGATATGACGAGATGCTAGTGGTGCGCTGAGGTCTCAGAGTCTCCTGCCCGAGTTCAAGTTCTGCCCGATTAGCAAGCTATTTTTACTAATGTTTTGTTAGCAATTGAATGGTAATGCAAGCTAGCTAAAAACAATGTTAGTTAGCTTGGCTAAACTGGTTTTCATAGCAACAGAAATCAACAAATCAGATCAGTCGAACTTTATTCAGAAATGGGGGGATGGCGGGAACATTAAAGGTGTAGGTACAGTAAAAGTGAAATGGAACGCGTCTTTCTGCCTTGAAGCTGCGTGCGCATCAACAAGACCCCATCTATATGTAAAGATAACATCCAAGCTAACAATTTCGCCAAATCTGACTGCAGCATTGTATACCATATGTACCGTGTTATGGTTGTTTGAGTTAAACAACTTGCTAAATGAATTAAATGTCAAATCCAACTATAAATGTATAAAAGAGAGTTCCAATCAAATCTGAATTTGTTTTAAACCTAGAGGTTTAAAAGGTTACCTTTGCCTAAACTGACATGCACCAACTCAGTTTCAACAGCCATTTACACATTTAGTCTCTATTTGTTACTCTATTCTTAAGGCATGTTTAACTTAATGTCTGCACCTCTCTGTCACCAACTGTCTCTGCAGTGGGGGCTTCACAGGGTGTCTACAGGTATAAACAAGTTAAATGTAAGACCTTTTAATACCACTTCCAAATGAAATTAAAGACCAAACTTACGATGGAAATACAAATCAAAAGTGGAAATATACAGTCATCTTTCCAAGTAAACACTGATGTCTGTTCAATATGAACAGTATGGTAAAATGACAATAATCGGTTGAGTTTAAGAACATTGACTAAATGTGTGTAATGCGGAAGGATAACACAAAAATGTAATTGCTGTCCTAAATTATACTTATTATTACACTAGGGTGGAAATGGTGGAGCAGAAACTAACAATTCCATGAATCCCATGGAAACAAAGGCAAATGTGTGAGATGTACTGATGTGGAGCACAAATGCTCCAAGAAGCAGTACTTCTCTTGAGTGGTTTTTATTCAGATGAATAATCATTGGATTCAGGTCAAAAGTCTATCACTTGAACTAGTTTCATCACTTAAGACACAAAGTCAGCAGCTTGGCATACTGGCACATGGAAAGGATTAAACATTTAGACTTTCATCAAAGTAATGCTGGCTTGTCCTTTTTCATCAATGTCCTCAAAAAAGCTGGCTGCAGAGCTACTGTGTCTGTGGGGTGACTGTCTCTGGAGGGCTGGCAGGCAGGGGCAAGCAGGGCCTGCAGGCAGGCAGGCAGGCAGGCCAGCTGGATCAAGCTGTTCTGGGGTCAGGGCTGAAGAGAAGCTGTCCAGCTAGAGAGGGGTAGTCCAGCAAGGGGTCTGTGTGGATCTCACCATCCTCGAGTCTGTTGCATCCTCTGTTGAACTCTGTTGAGCAGGCCTCTGCATGACCCTCCAGACCTGTCAAAGTGAAGAAAGGGTCCATGTCAGTTGTGAAAAATGAAGCTTTTCCCATCTACACTTGATACAGACTTCAGTTTTGACTGTGAAATGCAGTGTCATTACTTGAACTTGAATCCAAATGTGTTGACGTCATGGAGACCCATGCAGTCACTCAAAACACAGGTTCGATTCCAGGCTCTGGCAAGAGTATTTACCTCTAAACTGGTCAATATATACACATCTGACAAAAGACCAGCTCGACCTTTGCTTGTAAACAGTGATTCTGACTGTAAGAGACCTTTAAATAGCCTGACTTACCGAAATTGGCAAAACTAGCCTGGCTAACGTAGGTCGCTTTCTCAGGGCATATGACGAATGAAACAGGCTCGCCTTGAAAAAGTCTCCCTGCCGCATAGGCTTATTACAAAGACTTTCACGCCAAAAATCACCATTATGAGCCGACAGGTCTGTGGGGAATTGCTTTTTCTCCTAAAGGCTGCTCTCCTCGACCTTTTTGATGAACAATTCGCCGAGATGCAAAATGACTCACTAATTAAAAACACAGAGGAAAAAAGCTAGAGCTACAGTAGCTACTTTTCGAGTTTGGTTTTCCGTCACTTCAGAATCACGATCTATAAGGTCTAAAAGTGCTAAACCTTCACCATAATTCAAGAGTAGTGTACTTTCACAAACCCAATCATTAATTCTAGCTTAAAATGTGTAAAACCAGGACTTACCGAAAGTGGCTGCCTCCAACACGGCTTTCACGGGAGACGACTTTCACGGGACACGGGAAACAACAATGGCCGCCGAAAAATAATTTGTATTCGTAACAGCGAGCTGCGATTGGAAGCGAAATGAAACAGGGGCTAAAAAACGAGGGTGGGGGCTTGGTCAGCACACATTTTCAAGAAAGCATGCGTGTGTCAAGGGGCTCTGGCCCCTTGTGTGTGAGAGAATGTGGAGCACGCGCGCACAGGAGCAAAGGGAGAGAGGATTTGGGGAAACAGCCCTAGAAATTAGCCAAGCATGCATGTTTCAAATATTCACTAAAAATCGAGTTTTCATGTTACAGTCAACTTTTTCTCAGATTTGTGTACTCAACATTCTCAAGAGTCTTCATATGAACTAGTGATTGAATCAGAGTATCAGTTTTTGGCCGGCGGATGTGTAAAGCATTATTTTAGCATTAGCAATAAATTCAATTTGCTTTATATCAATCATTTTTAGAGGTATGAAGTTGCCTTTGCACATGGTAACATGTTGTAGTGTCTTCCACGTGACATACCAAGTTTGGTGTTGATATCTCAAAGATTTGCTGAGATTTGACCAAACGTCCTGTTTGGTTGCTTTGTTGCAGATTTTGATTGGCTCTACCGGACAAACGGTTTTGAAAATCAGAAATCCCTACGATAACTTTTGTGAGGCTCAGTCTGGATATCATCTATGGCAATTTTGAAGAAAATTCGACCAAAAATGTAGGAGGAGTAGGGAAAAAACGCGTTTCCTTAATCTTTATTGTACAGACAAATCCAATATGGTGGCCGTTATAGCTTCTTGAGGCTTTTTTATTCCTCATGAGAAATAAGGCATATGTAATGAATTTCAGAATTTTGGGACTTATGGCCTGCAAATGGCATCAATTTGAAAATTGACATATTGGGGCGTGGCCTGTAGCGCCACCTATTGTCTCACATGGCCCATGTTTGGTATGGTAGTTACTAATGGTCTGCAGTTTCAACATGCCAAATTTCACAACTTTTTACGGTACTGGTCTAGGGGCTGCCATTGACTCCCATGGGTAAAAAATAATAATACCACCAATAACAATAGGGTTCTCCTACCGGAGGAACCCTAATTACATCAACAATGACATGTAAAAATAGAACAACCCAACCGCATAGTCACGCACAGTATACAAATTTCAAACGCGTCTCACAGAAGCAAGTATAATGTTAAAGATTTTACGATTTGCTAGCCTGAAATACTGTCTGTACAAAGAGATATTCTTAGCTCAGCTAGCCTACAGTAGATAGATTAGCTGCTATCCTGTTTACGACAGTATAAAAGTCTTCAAGTTATCATACGAATACAAACGCTAAAATACATGTTTTGTACTGCCATTGTAGGATCTTATTACTCACTGTCAAATGTAACAATGAAAATCTCTGAGGGCTGCAGGAGTTCTCCAACGATAAAATAAAATGGTCGTCTTCTTGTGCGTGTACCAAGCTCGCGCGTGTGTCAAGGGGCTCTGGCCCCTTGTGTGTGAGAATGTGGAGCACGCGCGCACAGGAGCAAAGGGAGAGAGGATTTGGGGAAACAGCCCTAGAAATTAGCCAAGCATGCATGTTTCAAATATTCACTAAAAATCGAGTTTTCATGTTACAGTCAACTTTTTCTCAGATTTGTGTACTCAACATTCTCAAGAGTCTTCATATGAACTAGTGATTGAATCAGAGTATAGTTTTTTGGCCGGCGGATGTGTAAAGCATTATTTTAGCATTAGCAATAAATTCAATTTGCTTTATATCAATCATTTTTAGAGGTATGAAGTTGCCTTTGCACATGGTAACATGTTGTAGTGTCTTCCACGTGACATACCAAGTTTGGTGTTGATATCTCAAAGATTTGCTGAGATTTGACCAAACGTCCTGTTTGGTTGCTTTGTTGCAGATTTTGATTGGCTCTACCGGACAAACGGTTTTGAAAATCAGAAATCCCTACGATAACTTTTGTGAGGCTCAGTCTGGATATCATCTATGGCAATTTTGAAGAAAATTCGACCAAAAATGTAGGAGGAGTAGGGAAAAAACGCGTTTCCTTAATCTTTATTGTACAGACAAATTCAATATGGCGGCCGTTATAGCTTCTTGAGGCTTTTTTATTCCTCATGAGAAATAAGGCATATGTAATGAATTTCAGAATTTTGGGACTTATGGCCTGCAAATGGCATCAATTTGAAAATTGACATATTGGGGCGTGGCCTGTAGCGCCACCTATTGTCTCACATGGCCCATGTTTGGTATGGTAGTTACTAATGGTCTGCAGTTTCAACATGCCAAATTTCACAACTTTTTACGGTACTGGCTGCCATTGACTCCCATGGGTAAAACATAATAATACCACCAATAACAATAGGGTTCTCCTACCGGAGGAACCCTAATAATACCACCAATAACAATAGGGTTCTCCTACCGGAGGAACCCTAATAATAATAAAACTAACAATAACAATAGGTTTCCTCCTTACGGAGGAATCCTAATAAACGGATAGATCCGTTGAGCTAGCATGCCCGTAGATGTTTTGTTTGTTTGAGAGAAACAAGTTGTCACGCGTTGCACACAACACACAAGCAGACATAGCCTACCGAGAGAGAACCCCCAAGTAGATTTCTAAAATCAGCATCAAATGAATTCTCAAAGTTGAAAAGCACAGGGAGTTGTTGTATGTCAGCAACAATTTTACAAGGACAACGTAGATAAGGATCAATGCTGGGATATAGCCAAAGGGAGTTAGATTAACTAACTAAAGTTCGGGAGGAAGATAGCGCACCAAGACTCCTCCTCTACTCCAATCAAGCAAATCTCAAAAGCACGGAAGAATGCGCACCAACTCCAATCAACTTCATACGCATCAGCCTAGCGAAAGCACGGAAGAATGCGACCAAACTCCACGTATCAATTACGAGGCTTGTATAAAGTGTCTTCCGTTGCTCTGATCCTTGTGCTAGCATGTTTTTGTCACCCTCCCTCCCTCCCCTTTTCTCTGCTTCTCCCTGTCTATCCAGGCTCCCCGGGGGATCCGGTTGAGCCGCTGCTCGGCCGTGACCCTTAAGGACTCTCCGCCACACCCCGAGTCCATACCCGGTAACTATTCATGAACCATCCCCATCACCTCCCCGGTAACTATACATGCACCATCCACATCACTTCCACCATCTCTGCATCCCCTAATCACACTCTCATCCTCCCAGGAACCCAGGCCCGGCTCTGCTACCGGCCTCCATCAGCACCAGGCTCGGACCTGCTACCAGCCTACACCAACCGCCTCAGGCTCGGCTCTGCTACCAGCCTCAGGCTCGGCTCTGCTACCAGCCTGCGACACCCTGCTTTAGGCTTGGCTCTGCTACCAGCCTCAGGCTTGGTTCTGCTACCAGCCTGTACCACAATGCATTAGGCTTGGCTTTGCTACCAGCCCAGCTTCAATAAAAGCTATCTATTCAATCGATGGTGTGATTTACTGAACTTGTGAATGCCATGTTTATGTACCATGTCAGCGTAAAGGAAAGCTCAGAGTAGCTGAAAGGCTTGGTGACCGGCGCGGAGAAATGCGCGTCTGGTGTGAACAGCTTTTGCTCAGTCGTAGCCGATCGTGGCGCGGCACGTCCAGGCGCTTCGCAGCCAGTGTGTCCCAGGCGTAAGACTATTTGGTCTACCGGGCGACATGCTCACTCAAATTTCAAGACTTTCGTAATCCAAATCAAAATTCTGATGTGACAGATCAATGGGGAATCGCTTTAAAGGCTGTCCTCCTCGACCTTTTTGGTCTTTTTAAATCGAACTATTTGTATAATCCGTGTACTTCTCTAGCCATTATAAAGGCTATCCTTTCCCGGTTTTCTGCAGCCACATTGCGCGCGCATCCCGAATGTTTACAAACAAATAATTGGTCTATAGACCTTTTTTGGAACGTAAACAATAACAGATCAGTTTAGAACGCAAGGCCCATCCGGCTAGCGCGTTTCCTACATTATCGCTATTCCATCGAGTTAACATGACTAGCGCATATTACCATCAACCAGAAAGTGCATTTCCTCCAGAAAATGCGTTGGAATGCTGAAAGATGAATTATTTGTTTTTAAATTGCTGAAAATAGGCTACAGAAATTAGAAAATACCCGCAAGCTGAAAACTGAAATGAATTTCATAAATGTGTGAGTCACACAAAAGAGGCAGTGTGGAAGCTGAACTGCATCATCTAACAAAGCAACAGAGCTTAAATAGCCTACAATGCGGGAGAAGCTGAAAGCTGAACTGTTAAACAGAAGAAGTAGGCTAGCTAGTCATAACAAGAATATTATAGCTTTAACAGCTGAAATTATAGTTGGAGTAGTAATAGCTGTAGCCTATCAGTGAGTGCGTTTACTCGGCTTTCTTAGTAGGATTCAATGTGTTGATTGAATGAAACATACAGCAGTAGGGCCGATACAGGAAGACACGGCGACACTTTGCAGAAGGATGATGGTGCAAGTTTTGTCTGTGGAGCATACAACGATTAATAAAAAGAATCATGTAGACGCGTTTATTGAGTAATCGCATAATTAACTAGAGAGGGTACAATTTCTGGGGAAATTGTAGGGTGTGCTTGCTTGCGTCGGTTGCACAGGGGTCCGTTTTTGAATGACATTTTTACAACTGATATATCTGTATATTTTATATTAAAATGCATACTTATTATTTATAAACATTACATAGATTTAAAAGCATTTTTTTGGGTGCTGCTCATTTACAACTGAAAATACGAGTGAAGTGTAGAATTAAATATGATGTCTTCTCATTTCCCCTGCAAGAGGTAGCCTCATAGCTGAATCAAAACGAATAAATTTGGCAGACCGGTGTAAAAATGGACCTAATCTCTATGACTTAAATGTCCTTTTAAGTTTTCCCTTCTCGTGATATTTTCAGGCATTTAGCCTACTCATATTGCATTCATTCATTTATAAAGAACCCCCTTTGAAGATTATTCTACGACGTTACCGGCAGTAGAAGATGGAATCGCGATTCAAACAGTACCATCTGCTAACTGAAAATATGCCCCCAAAAACGTAAATAAGCTTGACATTTATTTAGTGGAAAATCGCTCATTCATAAAAAGCTCACTGGTAGCGATCATTGTCAGTAACAACGCAAAATGCGATATAGCCCTGTGTGGAGAAGCTGCCCCGGTAAATTCTACTACTACAGTACAGTACTAGACTACTGCTGTGTTTGTCTTGGTAGCGATTGTGTTGGTTGAATTGGATTTAACGTTCCGTTGTACGGTTTAGGCTGAAATTAATTATTTTCATGAACAGATTGACAAAGTTTAGGCTGTGGCAATGAAGTTCAGGTTAGTAGTTAGACTTTTGATTTAAGTAAGGGGAGTGCCGAACATGTTGTGTAGATGTTTTTGTAGTGTCTCGCGTAGGCTACAGCGTTGCAGTGAGCTACACTGGTTTGAAACCACAGGTAATGATAATTTCACCCACAAATCGTTTACTTGTAATGTAATGTCATGATAAATCCTACAACGAAAATGTATTTGTGAGGAATGTTTATTTTAAAGATTAAAAACAGATGCATCATAGACCACTGTAGTATGTGTTGCCCGGGCAACAGAGGCTAATGTCATGATGCTAATGCTTCAGTGAAATAGTAGACTACCGTTTCCAAAAGTAGATGTGGGCCCCTTCCTTAATAATATCAGCTAATATTGTACATTACATTTCATAATTGTGTTTCACATCACAAAGTAAAATGAGTAAATAGTTATCACCCTGGCCTCTTTGCTTGTGGCGTTCCTGCAGCTGCCTTGCAGTAAAGCTATAGTTAGCCTAGCTATCCCCCATGTTAACAGACGTGAAACGAATGTTCTGCTACAGGTAGTCACGTGTGTTTTCGTGACGTTAGTGACGTAGTGACGTTAGTAACGTCAGTGACTGTGGCTAGCAAATTAGCCACCGTTAGCTTCATTTTTCACCATAAAAACGCAATTTCTACTTAAACCATGCAACGGAACGTAAATAAAAATACAACCAACGCAATCGCTACCAAGACGAACCTTTTGACACCGCCGTTGTGTATGTAGTCCAAATATTGACTGATCCTTAGGGGGGCGAAAATAAACAATAATAAATAAATAAATAAATATATATGTGAGAGAACAAAGGTTTTGCTCTCGCCGAAGGCTTGAGCACACCCAATTACACATGTAAACGGAGTAATCGTATTATTGGCATAAACCGACAATTGCTAGTAATCGGGTTTCTCATGGTCAAGTAAACGCACTCAGTGGAATAAAACAGAATAAAACAGTTCCATTAGCAATAGTAGTAAAACAGATATTAGCAGCACCTGGGGGGTATTCGTCGGAGCTCGCTAAGCGGTTTAGCGAGCTAATTTTCAGGCTAAGATAAAAAACGCCCCTGTTTTTGGTTCGTGGAAGCACCTTTCGATAAATCACCATAGTAACATATCAATTAGCACTAACCTGCTCCAGAGCAGGCTAACGTAAGTGTAGCTGGATAAGCTTGCCACACCCCCGTAAAATAACATGGCAGCTCCCTTTTTGAGAGACACAGTTGACCAAGGAGCTATATTTTAGTTTGATTAGCTTTCCATACCAATAGAGTTCTTCGCGATTGCCAAGATCCTTTATTTCACACGGATGAGCACGGATAAGCTCATAATAAAGCATAAAGTTTTCTGCGGTGTGTGATATTTGCAATGTACGGCCCGAGGTCTTGCAAATAAATGAGTCCTTGTCGGCTGAATCGATATCGCTCAAACAAGAACTAATCCGGTTTCACATACACACCCATGTAAATCTCAGAAACGGTTTGAAAAACTCATGAAACACAATCAGTGATATTAAAAAAAGTTGAATAGATATCAAAAAGCTGAATTTAAGAGTTTACGAGTTTAAGTTTAAGAGGATTGAGAGGATTAGAAAAAAAACTCAATTGGAAAACCATGTTAAAAATATTATGAATATTGATTTATATTAATTCAAGCATAAGAGGTACAAAGCTGAAAAGTCATAGCACCCATGGCCTTAAACTGCTGAATCTTTTGATAGCAGAACGGTTTTAATAGCTGAAGATTTGAAGGCGCTGAAAGGTGTCGCGGAAGAAATAGAATAATATTAATATGAAGAAGTTGAATAAAGATTCAAAGAACAATACTTGGAATGCTGAAGCAGCATTCCAACAATAATAATAAAGAGAAACAGGAAAATAATAATAATAAAGAGAAACAGGAAAACAATAGTGAGAATGCTTAACAGCATTCTCACAATAATAATATATATGTGAGAGAACAAATGTGCTCTTGCCGAAGGCAAGCACACCCAATAAATATATATGTGAGAGAACAAAGGTTGTGCTCTCGCCGAAGGCTTGAGCACACCCAATGAGCAAATAGTTATCACCCAGGCGTTTGTGGCGTTTCTGCAGCTGCCTTGCAGTAAAGCAGTTAGCCTAGCTATCTCCCAGAAGTTAACGAGCTGCTAAACTAATGTTCTGCTAGAGATAGTGTTAAAGATCCTGTAAAGTAAATTCCATGTTTTTCTTCTAAGTACATTATATACGTGTGAAATGAGTACCTGAAAGCATGTGCAAAGCGCTAAAACTTTGTCACACTGAAATGTGGAGTTAAACCGAAGAACAGTTTCTCTTCCGTTTTCAGATCAGGTTTTAATGGGCGGAGCCAAAAAATGCCCTATCTACGTCATTTCGCCCTATCTACGTCAGATCACTGAATGGCTCCTCCTGCTGTACTGTTATTGTAGCCTACATCAGCTTGCTAGCTAGCTTCTGGATGTCTCCCACCACCCGCAACTGCATCTTCCCTGGATGCAAGAACTCCAGCTGCGCTGCAACGCCATTTAAGTTCCCTATTGATAATGAAAGGAAAAATAGGTGGATAGATTTTGTGAAGAGCCACGCTCATGGAAAGCTTCGGATAAACTCCAACAGCCGCCTCTGCACTGACCATTTCACAGCGGACAGTTTTAACATGGACCAGAGACCGACGGGGTTCACCAACACACGGCTTCTCTTGCAGCGCGGAGTCGTACCGAGCATCGCCCCTCCGGCCGTTCATCCTCCGGTCGCACCTGGACCATCCACCACCGCCAGCAGTTCATCACTCAGTTCTGTGTGCTTGTTATAATTATACTAGATAACTTTTCCAGAGGTATCTCTGCTATGAGTTAGTGCAAACCGCTAAATTGATATTAGGCTACTCGGTGTAGAATGATGGTATTTTGGTGAAATGGTAGCTAATGTGTTAGAAGTAGCCTAGTTGGAGAGCTCACTGTCTGCTGTCTCTGGTGTCCATTTTTACTGTCACAGCTCACGGGAACATTTCATTTATATGCATCTGTATGTTTCACTCATTGAACAAATAAATTCTAAATCTATACGGTTTTGTTCGGCTTGACATAGCGTCCATTATCTGGGTCGGAGATAGGCACTAGGCAGCGAGGGGCGGAGCTTCAGCTCCTTCAGGCGACACGCCCCCCCAGTCTCAAGCAGAGAAGACTGCTGATTTTTTCACGATTTCAAAGCCTAATTTAACATACTTGTCGGCGTTATTTTTTCATTCGAATTTGGATGAGTAGTTAATAACACATTATTCTGTGGTGTGGCGAACTTAAAACTCGTTTCCAGGTCCACTTTACAGGATCTTTAAGGATTGTGTAACTGGGTAGTGGAGATTAATACAAGGTTAAATATCGGACCAAGTTATTTGTAGTTTAATGTAAGTAATGATGCAATCACAAGATACACAATGAAAACAACACAAGATGTTCGTAGTCTAGTAAAATGAATCAGTCGATGATGCAACAGCAGTCTCACAGAAACAGAGTCTCAGAATAGTACAAACGAAGGCCTTCGTTGAGAAAGTGGTCGTGACAGAGATCAGAGAGAGTTCTGCCCACACCAAGTTCTGTCTCCCTGTCCTCGGGAGACAGGTCTTCTACCCCCCCCCCAGAGAGGGATGTCTGTGACAGGCGATTGGTCAGAAGACCGTGGGGTGGGAATGTGGTTGTCCAATTAAATGTCCAGGGCGTTCATGGTGGCACAAGGTGGGCAGTCCAAGGATCTGGTGATGTTCGGAGAGGGAGGGGGCAGAGAAGACCCACAGGTCTACTCAGGGAGGGGGGCAAACAAGACATTTACATTTACATTTTAGTCATTTAGCAAACGCTCTTATCCAGAGCGACTTACAGTAAGTACAGGGACATTCTCCCGAGGCAAGTAGGGTGAAGTGCCTTGCCCAAGGACACAACGTCATTTGGCACAGCCGGGAATCGAACCAGCGACCTTCGGATTACTAGCCCGATTCCCTAACCGCTCAGCCACCTGACTCCCTTGACCCACAGGTCTGAGGTAATCCAAGGGAGGGGGGCTCCAGGGAAGGGAGTAGATTGCCCCAAGGTCCTGATGGCGTGCAGGGAGATGGGAGCTGCGCCTCCAAGGAAAGGGGGGGGTCGTGTCTCCAGGAGAAGGGGTGAGGCAGACCAGGCCAGGGTCGATGATGTATGGGGGAAGGTGGGGCAGGGTCTCTAAGGAGATGCAGGTGGGGCAGGGTCTCCAAGGGGAGGGGTAGTGTGAAAGGGGGGACAGGGGCAGGGTCTCCAAGGGGATGCAGGTGGGGCAGGGTCTCCAAGGGGAGGGGTAGTGTGAAAGGGGGGACAGGGGCAGGGTCTTTTCAGCACGACCTTACTTGCACAGAAAGCATCCTGTTGCATGATCTCATATGTTCTTTATTAAATCAATTGATCACAATTGGATACATGTTTTAGTATAGAGCATTACATAATATATGTGTATATATGTATATAAGGTAGTGATTGGTATAGCAGCATTTATTAGCAGTATAGTTATCATTCCTTCACAATAGTCACGCGAGTTTTCGTGACGTTAGTGACGTCAGTGACTGTGGCTAGCAAGTTAGCCACTGTTAGCTTCACTTTTCGCCACAAAAACTTAATTTCTACTTAAACCGTGCAACGGAACGTAAATACAAATACAAGCAACTCAATCGCTACCAAGACGCAGTTGGACTTTTGACACCTACGTTGTCTATGTAGTCCAAATATTGACTGAGGCTTAAGGGTGGGAAAAGAAAGAATAATAATATATATGTGAGAGAACAAAGGTTGTGCCCTTGCCAAAGTCAAAGCACACCCAATGATAATAATAATAATAATATGTAGAAACACTTAAGGTGGCTTGGCCACCAAAAATATCCCATTACTGAGTACACAATGTTGACATACAATTCAACAATAATGATGAGACTATGCAGCGTGGCCAAGTGGTGAGGACACCCTGGACACAGTGGGAAAACCCTAATGATGTTATAGGGGAAAACCCACCGTCACTCCGCAGAGTGGACATTCGACATCCATGTATCCACGGCAGACCTGGACATACTCACAGGCCCCCTTCACCACATACATACAACTTTAGCCAAGCTTTTAGAATTGTAATAAAATAAAATAAATTCGAAACAAATAGAAAAACCAGAAATTAGACAGGATATTTGACAGTTTTCATAAGATCCCTCCTTTCATTGATAACTATAATCAATACCCAATCTCCTCGTTTGACTCCTCCACTCTTTGGTTTACTGCTTCACCTGGAACAGAATTTAGCAGAAGACACCTCTTTTCTAGTGAGCATTAGGTTTACGTTGTGGAATTATGATCTTCGATAAGTCAATTCAAATGTTGTTAATGCATCTAGTACAGGACTGGGAAAGACTTCAATCCACTGTAAACATATCTATAATTACCAGGCAGTATTGACCCTTCAGTTTTCTTATTGTTGAGCAAACACATGTAACAGCATCTAATAAGACAATATATCATCATTTGATATTCAACTCCTATTAGTCATGCCTAAAAATGACTGTTTCTGATCTGTTTCTTTGTTCCCTTCTTTAGAAAATCAACTGTTAGTCTAATTTTTTTCACTCCAAAAAACCTTTTCTGTCTTTTAAAACAGTTAAGTTTAAGACCTATATTGTTTTAGATTCAATATTTTACCAAATCACACCTGTTATGTTTTGAGTTTGTTGCTGTTATGTTTTGAGTTTGTTGCTGGGCTAGCGGCCAGTGGCACAGAGTCGAGGATGAGATACAGGCTGGACAGACTGGTCAGGAAGGCGTGATTGTTGTGAAGATCAAGATACGGATGCGGGGCAAGCTCTTGGCCATCGTGGGCGGTGTCGATCATCTCCGCCGTGTCCTGGCAGGACAGTCCAGCAAGCTCCGTAGCGGGCAGCTTAGCTATTAGCTACTGCATCTTATCTACACTGTACATCATGGCCTTGTTGTGTTGTCTGTTTGTATTGTATCGTGTTGTCTGTAGCCTACATATTGTCTGTGGTTGTGGTATGAGAGCTGTGAGAGATACCTGACCATACCTGAATTTCCCCACGGGATTAATAAAGTATTTATCTATCTATCTACCTAAACCATCATAACCACAATTTATCAGACTTGATGAGTCTTCCCAAATTATTTCAGAACTGAATGTTATAATAACCCTCTTCATAATACTAATACCATTTATTAATACAACATTATCACAGTCTAACTGTTTATCCCAAACAGTATGCCAGGCTCTGATAAAACTCAAATAAAACTTAAAACCAAATTACAATTAAACTCCAAATAAAAATACATTTAGTTATTTTCTCTTTCTCATTATTTAACCAAATTACATCTAATACCTTTATCAAAACTCTTAAAAACCCTAGATTTGACTATTTTGACTTAAAATGTTATCCCATATACCTTCAAAGTATATTCATAGATTCCTCTTCAAAACATCAGTGTTTAAACCAATCACCTCTTCACATCCACAAAACGTTCTCTTGTTTCATTTCATAACCTTCCATGATCCTCTCCAAACCAATCTTTTATGTAACTTTCTAATCGCTTCCTCATTATTTTTCACATACATTTCCTCAAACCATTCTTTGACCAACACAGCTGGTTAGCGTTTACCGTCTATTCACTTAATTTTGCTCTAGTATAACTCTTCCAATTGCATTAGAATCAATGTATAAGCCAGGGGTTCAATTTCTGCATTTTTACTGAATACCATCACACATCACAGATTTTCCGCCTATAAATACAAGTTCTGGTCGGAAAGGCTTAAAAAAAAAAACTCCCTGTTTGGCTAGGAATGATAACAAATGTTGATCACGCATTTGTTAACCACCAAACTTGGAATTCATCTAAACGAACACATCTCTCAGCATTAATACTCACATAATTATGCAGAACTATACCCTCTGGGATCACCTTTGTAAGATCTCAAGTAACGGGACTCTTTTAGCCCCCACCTTTCTCCATCTCTCCTCGGGATTTCTTTAACTTCTTGGTCAAAGAAAAAACCACACCACACTCCTCTCTATTTTTATTCAACTCAATCTGACTCCACACAAATATTACAGTTCAGGGACTCTAATCCTTTTAGGACTTTAGAGGACACTTAACCTCAGGGACTCTAACCCTTTACACAAAACAAGTTCAGGGACTAACCCTTGGAGTAGATTTTAACTCTCCTTTTTTATAAACACAAAACACGTAGGCCTACAGGGACTCTCACCCTTTTTGGAGAGGACTCTAACCTCTCCTTGACAAAGACAAACCACGTGTTAGGACTCTCACCCTTTTGGAGAGGACTCTAACCTCTCCTTGACAAAGACAAAACACGTACAGGGACTCTCACCCTTTTGGAGAGGACTCTAACCTCTTCTTGACAAAGACAAAACACGTACAGGGACTCTCACCCTTTTGGAGAGGACTCTAACCTCTCCTTGACAAAGACAAACCACATGTTAGGACTCTCACCCTTTTGGATAGGACTGTAACCTCTCCTTGACAAAGACAAAACATGTATAGGGACTCTCACCCTTTTGGAGAGGACTCTAACCTCTCCTTGACAAAGACAAAACACAAAAACGGTTGATTTCCCACCACTGTTGGTTTTATTAGGTACGATGAAACATAGTGATCGTCTAAATTTGGTTCTAAGTTCTGAATAGCAGTACTTTTTTAACAGGTGTCTGCTTACCTTTTTTATATTGAGGCACGCCCGACGATTACGTCTGCCTCCTCGTACCGGTGTATGGGTCTCTCTCCCGATCTGTCGGTCGGGCCGGAACCCTCTGGACTCCCTCTTTTCAGCGTCGGGGTCACCATTTGAAGGACTTAAATTATTTGTGTTGATTCCAATATGAAATGATGGTATTCAATGACACAAGTCTAGAAAGAGTGGTCTGGAGTCGCAGAGGTCCCATAATATCAGCTTTAATGCAGCAGTTGGAAATCAACAAGTACAGAGCTCTGGGGTTGTCTACGTTTCCCTACCCTAGTTTGGGTTGGTTCATGAAGTCCAACTGGCTATCTTTCCCTCCCCAGCATATATTATACAGTGCAATTAAAACACAAAGATGAAAAGAGGGTTGAGCTTGTTCTCTCGTGCATCAGGGAGTTGTTCTTGCCTACGCGTCCCACCTGCTCCGGTGCCATTTCCACCCGGTTTCAAGGTTGTTTCTGAACTGGAGAGATTAAGACACAAAGAACAGCCTGCTTCCCACACCCTGTGTGAGACACCATGTTTAAGCCTGAGCACACTTCTAATTTTCATGTCTTAACTTTAATAAGCACAATACATAACTTTAAGACATGCATCCTTCATAAAGTCGTACGAACATTGTTCCTGTTGTTATATTCACTCGTGCACAGCGCCCGTGATGCATTCGGTGATTAAGATGCCACAAATATTAATAAATGGAGTTAGGCCTGAAAGGGTTAACTAAAGTTCGGGAGGAAGGTGGCACACCAAGACTCCTCCTTCTCCAATCAAACTAATACGCATCAGCCCAGTAAAGCACGGAAGAATGCGACCAAACTCCCTTTGGTCAATTAAGAGTTCTGTATAAAGTATCTTCCATTCCTCTGGTCCCTGTGCTAGCATGTTGTTGTCACTTCGACCTTCCGTGCACCCTGTTGTTGCTATCACCCTGCCTGCCTGGCTGCCTGCCCGCTCCGCTCCGCTGCTGTTCTGCTCGCCCCGGCTCCCGCTGTTCGCCTCCCGGCCTCGTCTTCTGCGTTGGGGGCTGGACGTCCTGGACCTCCACCCGGTCGACCACGGGTTTCCCTCCCGGATGGTGAGACGGTCCTGCCCACGGCGTTCTGGCTGCGTACCCGAGTGGTGCTGCTCCGGGCTCCTCTGATTCCTTGGGTCCCACAGTTCCACCTCCTGGTCCCGGGCCTCGGCCTGGCCATCCCCCGTGGTCTCCGCCTACCGGGCCTTCTACCTGGAATCGCTCCGGGTGTCGCTCCTGGGCCGGTCGGCTGCCCGTGCTGGCCCCGGATTCTCCTCCTCTCCTCGGTGTTCCCGTCCTCACCTCCTCCGCCGGCTCTTCACGCTGCTCCCTGTCTTCTGCTTCGCGGCGACTGGCTCCGCCCGCTCCACGCCTCCCGGTGCTGCCTTCGGTTTGGACCGTCGCCGGCCTGCGCCGCCTCCTCCGGGCTCGGGGGATCCATTCCGCCGGTCTGTCTGACGGCCAGGCTGTTCGCCCTCTGTACACCTCGGGCCTCCCGGCGCTGCCTTCAAATTGGACCGTCGCTGGCCTACAGCACCTCCTCTGGGCTCGGGATCCGTTTCAGGCCAGGCTGTTCTCTCTCCGTTTCGGGGAGTCTGGGGGCAGTACCTCCCCGCTCCCCCCCCGCACTGCCCCTCCACTGCTGCCGGGCGCTGGGCCGCGCCCCACGGGTTCCTGCACCCTGCCTCGCCCGCCTCTCCCTGCATCGGGCTCCCGCCCTCGCTGATTTCCTGCCCTGTTCCCGGCGTTTCTCGCCTCCGGGCCACGCCTCCCTGTCCGTGTCCTGTGCTTTTTCCCCTGCCGGCGCCCAGCAGCGCCCTGCCAGCCAGGGCAGGGAGCCCTGATGCCCTTTTCCCATTGGGTCCCTGCCCGCTCCTGCCTCCGCCTTCACGCTGGCCACGCGCCTCCCCCCACTCGCTCCTGCCTCCTGGCCTTTCCCTGTGTCTCCCTCCCTCTGGGCCGCTATCCTCATGGGCGGCTCCGCTCTGGACCGCCCGCCCCTTCCGGCTGCTGCCCATCCCGTCGGTGCCCTGCCCGCTCCTGGCCTGCCTCTCCCGCTGCTGGGCGCCGGGCCGCGCCTGGCAGGTTCCTGCCTCTTGCCTAGCCCATGCCCCCTGTTCTCCTGCCTCGGCTACTGCCCTTGCCGGCCTTCCTGCCGTTGCGGCGTTCGTCGCCTCCCGAGGCGCTCCGGCCCCGCCCTGTTCCTGCCCCTGCTCGCTCCGGTCTGACCCTGCCCCCTCAGGGCTGCGCCCCTCTAACCTTGCCCTGTGCCTCCTTCCTGCAGGTGGCTCCGGGCCGCCCGCCCGCTCCGGCTGCTGCCGTTCCCGTCAGATCCCTGCCTGCTCCCGCCTCCTGCTCCCGCCCCGCCTCTCCCGCTGCCGGGCGCTGGGCTGTGCCTGGCGGATTGCTGCCTCGCCCCCGGCCCCTGTTCCCCTGGTCCGGCTCTTGCCCTCGTTGACCTTCCTGCCCTGTTTGCGGTGTTCGTCGCCTCCATGGGCTCCCCACCGCCCCTCTGCTCTGCGCCTGGCCTTGCCCCGCCCCGCCGCCTGGCCCAGCCCCTGCTTGCTCTGGACTGGCCCTGCCTCCTCCGAGCTGCGCCCCTCTGCCCTTGCCCTGTGCCTTCCCTCCTGCAGGTGGCTCCGCTCCGGCCATCCTGCCCGCCCCGGCTGCTGCCTTTCCTGACGGGGCCCTGTCACCCCTGCCTTTGCGGCGCTGCCCGCTCCGTGGACCCCTCTGCCTCCGGGCCTCCCCCCCCCCCCCCGTGTCTGCCTCCCTCCGGGTGGCCATCCCCCAGGGTGATTATGTGGTCCTGGCCGTCCTTCTTCTCCCGTCCCGGGTTGCTGCCCCCCGCACCAATGCCGTGCGCCGTGGCCCTGTCCTCCTCTGTTGTCGGCTTTCGCTGTCCGCCCTTCACCCGCTCTCCTTCCTGTCCGGCCCTGGGGTGTTCGGTCCCGGCCCCCGCCCCTGGCTCCCGCCTGGCCCCCTTTCGTCTCCTCCGGCCCTCCTTCCCCTGCCCCTCCCTGCAGCCCCTCCTGTCCGGACCCGTGGGCACTGACCCTGGTGGGCCGTCGCGATTTCGATGGCTGCTCTTTGTCTGCCTGCCGGAGCCTCAGTGCATGCTCTTCTGCGGCGGGACCCACCCTCGCTCCTCCTGCTCCCTCGACCCAGCCGGCCTGCGGGCCTTGGGACCGCGTTCGAGGCCCTCCCATCCACCCGCCTTTCTGGGTTTTCTTGGGGTTCACTGGCAGGACTCAAACTGCTTGCTTGTCCGCCTGGCATTGGATGCAAAAGCAGGCCGTGCATCTTCGTGTTTCTTGAAGCACTCCGCTGGATCCTCCTCAAGAGTCCCCTCCTCCATCTCCTGGACGACTTCCTCACTATCGGCCCCCCTTCATCTCCACTGGCGCAAGGCCCCCACACTGCATCAGGCTTGGCTCTGCTACCAGCCTCCACCAACCACATCAGGCATGGCTCTGCTACCAGCCTACACCACACTGCATTAGGCTCGGCTCTGCTACCGGCCTCCACCACACTGAATTAGGCTTGGCTCTGCTACCGGCCTCCACCACACTGAATTAGGGTTGGCTCTGCTACCAGCCTCAGGCTTGACTCTGCTACCAGCCTCCACGAACCACAACAGGCTTGGTTCCGCTACCAGCCTCCTTCACACCGCATTAGGTTTGGCTCTGCTACCAGCCTCTACCACACCGCATCAGGCTTGGCTCTGCTACCAGCCTCTACCACACTGCATCAGGCTTGGCTCTGCTACCAGCCTCTACCACACTGCATCAGGCTTGGCTCTGCTACCAGCCTTTATGAACCACAACAGGCTTGGCTCTGCTACCAGCCTCTACCTCACTGCATTGGGCTCGGCTCTGCTACCAGCCTCTACCACACCACATCAGGCTTGGCTCTGCTACCAGCCTCTACACTGCATCAGGCTTGGCTCTGCTACCAGCCTCTACACTGCATCAGGCTTGGCTCTGCTTCCAGCCTCTACCACACTGCATCAGGCTTGGCTCTGCTACCAGCCTCTACCACACTGCATCAGGCTTGGCTCTGCTACCAGCCTCTACCACACCACATCAGGCTTGGCTCTGCTACCAGCCTCTACACTGCATTAGGCTTGGCTCTGCTTCCAGCCTCTACCACACTGCATCAGGCTTGGCTCTGCTACCAGCCTCTACCACACTGCATCATGTTCGGCTCTGCTACCAGCTTCCTCCACCATCAGGCTTGGCCTGCTACCAGCCTCCACCAACCGCCTACACCAACCACATCAGGCTGTTCTCTACCAGCCCCTCCTCGCTATTACAATAACTCCCCCTCCCGTCTCTCCATCCAGAAATTGCCTCTTGGCACAAGAGGGGGACCACTTCCTATTTCCGGATCCTCCGTTTTCCTGTACCATCATCCCATGACGGCACCCCTCCACAACCTTCACTCCACACCCAAGAGGCCATCCTCCAAGCTTCATTCCACGCACACATACACCTCTCCATCCGCACTTCCACTATCCTGTACCTTGGCAGCATCGGCTTCATCAACTTCTTCTGCAAGTTGCTCCCCCTCACTACCGACCTGCTAGCTGCCTGCATACACACCGCGCACTGGCTACTCCTCCCCTTCCACCGATTCCACCCAAGAGGCCATGCTCCACCTGGCCTTCTTTGGCTCCCTGAGGTGCTTGAGTTCACGTCCACCTTCAACCCCTACGCTCACCCATGCGTCTCTGGCATCACGTTACATTCCCCAGACAAATTCATCTTCACCCTAAAACGCAGCAAATCAGAACAGGCCAGCTGTTCCGATCTTCCTCTTCTGCCTTAACTCTCCCCTCAGCCCCTATGAGTCCCTGGATAATCTGGCTCTCTCCAAACCAAGAAGCCATGCCTTCCCCTCCAGCCCACCATTCCTCACGGAATCAGGACATGTCGCCTCCCGCTTCTGGTTCCACCATCATCCTCGCCAAATCAGGTATTGACCCTTCACACTATTCCGCACATTCATTCAGGATCGGTACGGCCTCCTCTGCTTCCAGCCAGGGCGTTGCTGACCACACCATCCAGCTCCTGGGTCGCTGGTCCTCCCCAGGCATACCGCTCATACGTCAGGACCAACATCCCCGACCTTCACCACAGTCAGGCTTGCATCAGCCTCGCTGCAGCCCGTAGGTGAGTCTTCCTTTTGGGGATCTGCTTGAGCTGCTGCTCGGCCGTGACCCATTAGGACTCTCCGCCACACCCCGAGTCCATGCCCGGACACCAGGCCCGGCTCTCCTACCGGCCTCCTCCACCATCGGGCTTGGCTCTGCTACCAGCTCTGCTTCAATAAAAGCTATCTATTCAATCTATGGTGTGATTACTGAACTCGTGAACTGGGATTATAGATAGTGCCGTGCCCGTGATGCAGCTGGTGATTACAGTTCTAGAATTGTACTGTATTATACATTCTTTACTACTCAGTGTATTTTTTATTGCATTTAAAGTAGTACAAAAACAAGTAGGCCTATTACAAACTGCGTTCCCTCTGCTTCTGCATTTCCCCCCTGTGTCTATGTTCAGTGAGTGGCGAAAGCCGGAGCGGCACATTCCGTGACCGCACTGTAGCTGACATACAGGGGAATGAGCTGCGCATGTCCACGCAGTGTTGCCACGGACCAAATTGACCAAATTGGATCTTTGGCGTGATTGGCTGATTAATAAAAATGTTGACATGTTTCCCAACTGACTGTGTACAAGAGACTGGGATAAATATCTCTCATTTGATTTATACAGTCGCTCAACATGTTGAAGGGCTGAAACAACAATTCAGCCGTTATTTCATTGAGGATTTTACCTCATTTGCTTGGGTCAGGGATCCCTTCAGTTGTCCAGGAAAATACCTTTAAGTTGCCATGGAGGTCGGATTAAAGTCGAATTAAAGAGCGACACCAGATTGCGACACCTCTTTAGCTCTTGCTCTCTGCCTTCGTTTTGTTTGCGTGTGATGACTGAATATCCTCAGTTGACTGATGCCGCTGTAAAATTGCTTCTTCCATTTGCCTCGACTTATCTGTGCGAGGCAGGGTTTTCAAAATTGACTGCCTTCAGTCAATTTTGAAGTACAGAAAACGTCTCCAGGTGGAGGATGACATCAGGCTTGTGCTGTCTGGCATCGAACCGAGAATTCTTTGTAAAAACAAGCACGCGCAGGTGTCCCACTGATAACATATTGTATTGGCCAACGAGACAGGCCACTCTCCTATAACTTGTACGCGAACGCTTTTAGAACCTAGAGTTCTCTTGTTGACAGTAGTTCAGAAGCATTTTTTATCATTTAAGAGCATGTTTCATACCTGTCTGTTATACATTTACATTTAGTCATTTAGCAGACGCTCTTATCCAGAGCGACTTACAGTAAGTACAGGGACATTCCCCCCGAGGCATGTAGGGTGAAGTGCCTTGCCCAAGGACACAACGTCAATTGACACGGCCGGGAAACGAACTGGCAACCTTCAGATTACTAGCCCGACTCCCTCACCGCTCAGCCATCTGACTCCTCCCTTATAGTTATAGTTTTATCAAAGTTCTCAAATCAAAAAAAAAATCTAGATCTATCTATCCATCCATCCATTCACCTACCTACCCATTCAGCCACACCCACCTACCCACCCATCCATCTATCTATCTATTATCAATATCGTGTGTTTGTGTATGGGGGGGTGGGGGCGTGACACATGATGTGGAAGGCTTGGGGGGGCTTTAGTTCCAAAACGTTGAGAACCACTGGTCTAGAACATCCCCTAGTTGCAAATCAAATCAAGAAAAGAGCCTTTTCATAAGGCCCAGGGGCGGACTTATGCTATCTGAGGCCGTCAAATGTCAGCACTGATGGAATGCCTCTTGTCCGATGAAAGTAGACCTACTTGGTTGTATGTGGACAAAGCCGCCCTCCTAAGTGCATTCACTCTGGTTCAGTCATGGTTCATAAGAAGATATTTGTACGTTTTTCAAAATGTTCACCGTACATGGCGGACTGTATGGGTCACCACTGTATGGTTTCCCATGATAAATGAGGCATGTATAGTTTCCGACATTTTAGACTCATGGAGTGGAAATGAGAATTTGAGAACTTTTTACCACTGCATACAAAATCGGAAATGCAATAACACCAAGGTCCACAAGGGCCTATGCTAAAAACCAAGGAGTGAGGGTGGGGGCTTGGTCAGCCCACAATTTCCAGAAAAGATGTGTGTGCGTCTCGCCAAGCTTGCGCGTGTGTCAAGGGGCAGGATGAGTCTGAGAATTTGGAGCGTGTGCGCTGTGGAGCAATTCAATTGAATTCAATCATATGTTGACATATCAAGGTGAAATTGCGTATGGTACTTCAAAATGATGTAATCTTGAAGCCAATAAGGTTTGAAAAACCATCAGTCAAAATTATATTTGATTTATTGACACAAAGATATTGAAGCAATGTGGACATTTACATAAATACACCCCTTTCAGCCATTTTGTATTGCATTTCTTATTACATTTCACCCTATATAAGGACATGTATTCTACACATCTGTAACAACTTTCAAGTCGATTGGATTGATGGTTCATGAGGAGAATGGTTTTTAAGGTTGTACCAAATTTGGACAGTACAGCTAAATCTATCATGGCGGACCTTGATGGGTCCCCTTTTTGTTCCCCATGAGCAATAAGGCATGTATACAAATTTTCTGGCATTTTGGAGAAATGGGGCGCAGGGAAAATCACGTAGACTTTGGGCGAGGCTTGTAGCGCCTCCTATGGGCGTACGTGGGCCATTAGCGGTCTCGGAGTAGTGAGTGACCTGCCAAATTTGAAAAAATTGGGTAGAGGACTTTGAGCACTATTGAGCCATATCATGGAGAAGAGGAAAAAGAATAATAATAGGAATACTAATAATGGCCGCGTTTCCCAGATTATTTAAGAAGCTCTTAAGGGCTAAGAAGCTCTTAACGAATCAATAACAATTAGGGCTGGGAAAGTTAACGCGTTAATCTTGGCGATTCATTTGAAATGTTTAACACGTAAAAAATAATTGAGAGCAATTAGCGCAAGACCATTTTTGCGTCTATGGAACCCGAAAATGCTCAAACCATTATTTTCAACTGGAAACGTGTATTCCTATTTTTTATTTTATTTCAACTACTAATAATCGTGTCTTGGATAAACCTCATAGACTGCGTCCTGCGATAGCCTACTGCATATGTCCTACGCTGTAACAGCCTGGATAGCACTATAGCTAGCTAACCTTCACACTCAGTGTGAACAATAGAACTAAGCAAACTAACGTCCAACACAACATATACCAAAATAAACACAAGTTTAACAATAGAAACTTAAACATATCTTTCCGTCAATAAAATTAACCTCACAACTGTCCTACCGCAAGCCATGCTGAAAACCAAAAGCGTAGTTGCGACCCTACATGAACACCGTTGCGAATACAACATTAAAAACTAAATTTCCCATTAATGAGTAGTTTAAACCCATCCACCACAGAGGACCTCATTCGGATCAGTACAGAGGCGCCCTCCCTGGAAATGTTTGATGCCTCTAAATGTGCTGAAAACTGTCTGTCAGCTGGAAAAAGATCAAGACTCCCATGCTACAAAGCTTGGCCAAGCCAGTCAGTTTGAAACAGTGTTACAATGAATACAAAAAGTAATAAATGAATATGTAATGAACAAATAAATAAACTGACTGTACCCCTAAATTTGGTGCTCCAGCAAAAAAAGTTAGCGTAGAGTCCTGTCCAGTATTTTTGATAACCTTCAGGGTTTAAACTTTAAATAGTCAATGTGCGCTTAAACACTTTGTTGTTTATAAAGTTGCTGAATATATTTGGTGGGAATGACTATTCTGTAGTTCCCAGGAGAGACTGTTTACAGTTCACGAGATGTAATAAAATGTTCTATTTAAAATATACCTAATGATTTAATTCAGTGTTTTACATGATGATAATGAGCTTGGGGAAAATGTGATTAATCACAGCATATTGTTCCTCAGCCTCCCTGGGAAAGTCTATTCAGGGGTGCTGGAGAGGAGGGTCCGTCGGATTGTCGAACCTTGGATTCAGGAGGAGCAATGTGGTTTTCGTCCTGGCCGTGGAACTGTGGACCAGCTCTATACCCTCGGCAGGGTTCTGGAGGGTGCATGGGAGTTCGCCCAACCAGTCTACACATGTTTTGTGGATTTGGAAAAGGCGTTCGACCGTGTCCCTCGGGGGCTCATGTGGGGGGTGCTCCGGGAGTACGGGGTACCGGACTCCCTGATCGGGGCTGTTCGGTCCCTGTATGACCGGTGCCAGAGTTTGGTCCGCATTGCCGGTAGTAAGTCGAACTTGTTCCCGGTGAGGGTTGGACTCCGCCAGGGCTGCCCTTTGTCACCGATTCTGTTCATAACTTATATGGACAGAATTTCTAGGCGCAGCCAGGGCGTTGAGGGGGTCCGGTTTGGGGACCTCAGGATCGGGTCGCTGCTTTTTGCGGATGATGTGGTCCTGTTGGCTTCATCGGGCCGTGACCTCCAGCTCTCACTGGAGCGGTTCGCAACCGAATGCGAAGCGGCTGGGATGGGAATCAGCGCCTCCAAATCTGAGGCCATGGTTATCGACCGGAAAAAGGTGGAGTGCAATCTCCGGGTCGGGGAGGAGATCTTGTCCCAAGCGGAGGAGTTCAAGTATCTCGGGGTCTTGTTCACGAGTGAGGGAAGGATGGAGCGCGAGATCGACAGGCGGATCGGTGCGGCGTCCGCAGTGATGCGGGCTCTGCATCGGTCCGTTGTGGTGAAGAAGGAGCTGAGTCGAAAGGCGAAGCTCTCTATTTACCAGTCGATCTACGTTCCTACCCTCACCTATGGTCACGAACTGTGGGTAGTGACCGAAAGAACGAGATCGCGAATACAAGCGGACGAAATGAGTTTTCTCCGCAGGGTGTCCGGGCTCTCCCTTAGAGATAGGGTGAGAAGCTCGGTCATCCGGGAGGGGCTCAGAGTAGAACCGCTGCTCCTCCGCGTCGAGAGGGGCCAGTTGAGGTGGCTCGGGCATCTGATAAGGATGCCTCCTGGACGCCTCCCTGGTGAGGTGTTCTGGGCACGTCCCACTGGGAAGAGGCCCCGGGGAAGACCCAGGACACGCTGGAGGGACTATGTCTCTCGGCTGGCCTGGGAACGCCTCGGGGTCCCCCAGGAAGAGCTGGTGGAAGTGGCCGGGGAGAGGAAAGTCTGGGCCTCCCTGCTTAGGTTGCTGCCCCCGCGACCCGACCCCCGGACAAGCGGAAGATGATGGATGGATGGATTGTGCGATTAATTAGTTAATTTGAAATTGAATTGAACACAGGAAATGGGTGTAAAAAGATGTAAGGGAAGCAAAAAATAGGAGGTGGGAGAATAAGGAAAGGGAATAGGAAGGAGGGATAGAGATAGTGCTGAGTGTTCAGGCTGGTTGCTACTGAGTGATCAGGCAAGTTGCTGCCTTGAGTGTTCTGGTTAAAAAAAGGCTAAAGAAGTTAAATCCTTGGCAAGGCTAGAAGAACATTGAGCTTGTGTGTGTGTGATTGTGATATGTTAGGTGAAACTGGAGCAGTGGAAATAGAGAGAGCATAACTCTCTATTTATCTCTCTTTCTTTCTCTATTGATGTCAGTTTCTCCCTCAACCCTAACCCAGCAAGCATTAGCTGACTTTGCTCAAGCCTTTGCTTTTCTAATGTGAGCAACATGAACAGAAAGAGGTTAGCTGTGTGTCTCGATGACATTCTGCCGTTCAGCAGGACTCACTCCAAGCCTTCTTTTGACCTATCATAGTGTAGTCTCTTCACTTAGATAGACACAGCTATTTTGTAATAACTATCTGTCTGTCTCCAGCTCTGTGAATGAGTCTACCAGCCTGTCTGCCTGCCAGTCTGTGTCCTTCCTCTGACCATTGATTGTATGTAAACTTATCCACTTCTCTTGAATGCATTTGATTACAAGCTGTGTCACTGAGTCAGCAAGCTAATGTCCTGTCTCCGTCCTCCGTCTTCTCCTCTGCCTCCTCCCTTTTTTACACTTTCTCTCTCTTTACAGTTCCATTTCCAAACATCCTCCTGACATAGCCCCACTGAAAAGAAAGGAGAGAAAGAGACCAGGGCAAAATGAAAGATGGAGGGCATCAGCTGTTAGGATAGAATGAAGGGTGGAATGGAGCCCAATCCAAGCCAAGGAGAGTGGAGGATAGGGGAGGAGAAAGGAGAACAAAAGATGAGGAGAAAGGAGAGGAGTGGACAGAGAATACAGGAAAAGGAAAAGGTGAGAGAAGGAGGTGGAAGAGAAGTAGAAGGATGGTTTCTGAAGAAAATAATTTAGCTCGGTGATTAAACTTTTGTTTTCTAATGGCAAAGCTCTATCCCTGATAGCCGGAGATTTATGTACTGGCACTGAATGTAAGATTATCACTTAGTATGAATACACTTTAAACCTTATACCCTGAAATTTGGCTTCAGCTGTCTCAGATCTAGAGCAGATTAAAGGGGAGATGGAGGAAGGGAGTGAAAAGAGAGGAGACTGTAAAGAGGGAGAGATCAGGACAAAGATCATGAAATAGAGTTGCAGGGACCCAAAGAAATCGCACAGTGAGATGTAGAAAGAGGGAGACAGATAAGGAGGGAGGAGGAAGAAGATAAGATATCTCCCCTCAGGGATGATGTTGGTTTAAAGTTGGTTATATTTATTAATCCACTGTGGACAAAGAGGTCTTTGACTACAGAACTAGTCCGATCACTTAAAACTACAACTCCTATTGTCATTGGGGGTATTTTCCAAGCCATGTTACCTGCCAAATTACACATACACATTGCATACATTACACAATCATACTATGATACAGACTATCATAGTCCTACACATAGAACTAGCTAGTCACTGGTGTTCAGTATGAGTCATGACATGACTGTTTTTCCAGGGTGCAATCATCACCTCCAGATAGCAGCGGTGAACTGAGAGGTTAATGACCTCACATAAGAACAGTAGGGGTACATGTGAGGAACATAGGGGAACAGTAGGGAAAATTTAGAGGAACATCCGCCTTACATGAGAAACATTCAGGGTGGAGAACATATGGGTAACGTAAGGAACATTATTGGAACAGTAGAGGAACGTGAGAAATAAAGGGAAGGAGAGAGAGATAGAAAGAGAGAGACAGAGAGATGAGAGAGAGTGAGACTCGAAGAGACAGAGAGAGATAGTTAGACAGAAAGAGAAACACTGAGAAAGAGAGAATGTGAAACAGAGTGAGAAAGAGATAGAAAGGGGCAGAGGTGTTTCATGTGAAAGGTCAATCGTTCTTTGGTCTGTCCTGTTTGATCTCTCTTTCTCTCTCACTTTCAACTCCACAAACTGGAAAATGTGGTCCATGAAATCCACATAAACATACCAACACACACACCTTTCTTCCCCAACACACACACAGACTCAGTTGGGGCTATCACATGTTTATACTCAGTCATTCAACCAGTCAGTTAGTCAGTCAGTTGATGAAAGTCTGGTAGAAATCCTGTTTTACGGTTTGTTTGGTTGCGGTTACAACAGGTCCTTATTGCCATGGGAGCAGTCATGGCTGCTCTTTCTATGGAAGCGAGGCGACGGCTCTCTCGTCCCACTTGCTTGTCCCATTGTGGCCAGAGCACTGCCAGATACCATCGCTCAGGTAGGCTTGCACTTCTGGCTGCCTGTGTTTTGCAATACTTCATCTCTTCAGAATGTGGTGTCAGCAGCTTTGAGCCTACCTTTTTAAAAACCTGTTAGAGGCAGCATGGCCTGCATACACACACACTCCTACGCACGCACACACACACACACACACACACTCATAGACACATACACACATCAATGCAGCTTGTCTTTTGTTCCTCTGTCTTTGGTGGTGGGGTTGGCAGGAGTTCGGGTTAGTAGGGAATAGATCTCAACAAACCAAATGTGGGACAAAAAGTATGCTTGTGTGGGACACGTTACCAATGCTGAGAGGTAGTAAAAAAGTGATATATTATGATGTCCAACTTAAAAAATTACAATTTATATTCTGCCCCCCCTTAACTCATGAGATCTATGCTTTGCCCTCTGGTTGATTCAGTAACACACAATAGACTATGCAAGTTACAGGACTTTTATTTGAAATCAACTTAAGAAAAGCAATTAATTATCATTAGCATCTATGATAATGACCCCTCCCTGAGTCACCACCTTACCGCGGTGGAGGGGTTTGCGTGTCCTAATGATCCTGGAAGCTATGTTGTCGGGGGCTTTATGCCCCTGGTAGGGTCACCCAAGGCAAACAGGTTCCAGGCGAAGGATCAGACAAAGCGTGGCTCAAAAAACTACCATGAAGAAAACTAACAATGGTTCTCAGTTGCCCCTGCCCGGAAGCGGGTCACCGGGGCCCCCCCCCCTGGAGCCAGGCCCGGGGGTGGGGCTCGATGGCGAGCGCCTGGTGGCCGGGCCTTTTCCCATGGGGCCCGGTCGGGCACAGCCCGAAGAGACAACGTGGGACCCCCTTCCAGTGGGCTCACCATCCGCAGGAGGGGTCATGGGGGTCGGGTGCAGTGCGAGACGGGCGGCGGCCGAAGGCGGGGGCCTTGGCGGTCCGATTCTCGGCTGCAGAAGCTAGCTCTAGGGACGTGGAACGTCACCTCGCTGGCGGGAAAGGAGCCGGAGCTGGTGCGCGAGGTAGAGAAGTTCCGGCTAGATATAGTCGGCCTCGCCTCGACGCACAGCATCGGCTCCGGAACCAGTCTCCTTGAGAGGGGCTGGACTCTCTTACACTCTGGAGTTGCCCTCGGTGAGAGGCGTCGAGCTGGGGTGGGAATACTTGTTTCCCCTCGGTTCGGCGCCTGTACGTTGGGGTTCACCCCGGTGGACGAGAGGGTAGCCTCCCTCCACCTTCGGGTGGGGGGACGGGTCCTCACTGTTGTTTGTGCTTATGCACCAAATGGCAGTGCAGAGTACCCACCCTTTTTGGAGTCTCTGGGAGGGGTGCTGGAAAGCGCTCCTCCCGGAGATTCCCTCGTCCTCCTGGGGGACTTCAATGCTCATGTGGGCAATGACAGTGAGACCTGGAGGGGCGTGATTGGGAGGAACGGCCCCCCCAATCTGAACCCGAGCGGTGTTTTGTTGTTGGACTTCTGTGCTAGACACGGCTTGTCCATAACGAACACCATGTTCAAGCATAAGGGTGTCCATATGTGCACTTGGCACCAGGACACCCGAGGTCTCAGTTCGATGATAGACTTTGTAGTCGTGTCATCGGATCTGAGGCCGAATGTCTTGGACACTCGGGTGAGGAGAGGGGCGGAGCTGTCAACTGATCACCACCTGGTGGTGAGTTGGCTACGATGGTGGGGGAAGATGCCGGTCAGGCCTGGCAGGCCCAAACGTAATGTGAGGGTCTGCTGGGAAAGGCTGTCAGAATCCCCTGTCAGAAGGAGCTTCAACTCCCACCTCCGGGAGAGCTTCGACCATGTCTCGGGGGAGGCCGGGGACATTGAGTCCGAATGGGCCATGTTCCGGGCCTCCATTGTTGAGGCGGCTGACCGGAGCTGCGGACGGGGGTCCGGTTTGGGGACCTCAGGATCGGGTCGCTGCTTTTTGCGGATGATGTGGTCCTGTTGGCTTCATCGGGCCGTGACCTCCAGCTCTCACTGGAGCGGTTCGCAACCGAATGCGAAGCGGCTGGGATGGGAATCAGCACCTCCAAATCTGAGGCCATGGTTATCGACCGGAAAAAGGTGGAGTGCAATCTCCGGGTCGGGGAGGAGATCTTGTCCCAAGCGGAGGAGTTCAAGTATCTCGGGGTCTTGTTCACGAGTGAGGGAAGGATGGAGCGCGAGATCGACAGGCGGATCGGTGCGGCGTCCGCAGTGATGCGGGCTCTGCATCGGTCCGTTGTGGTGAAGAAGGAGCTGAGTCGAAAGGCGAAGCTCTCTATTTACCAGTCGATCTACGTTCCTACCCTCACCTATGGTCACGAACTGTGGGTAGTGACCGAAAGAACGAGATCGCGAATACAAGCGGCCGAAATGAGTTTTTTCCGCAGGGTGTCCGGGCTCTCCCTTAGAGATAGGGTGAGAAGCTCGGTCATCCGGGAGGGGCTCAGAGTAGAACCGCTGCTCCTCCACGTCGAGAGGGGCCAGTTGAGGTGGCTCGGGAATCTGATAAGGATGCCTCCTGGACGCCTCCCTGGTGAGGTGTTCTGGGCACGTCCCACTGGGAAGAGGCCCTGGGGAAGACCCAGGACACGCTGGAGGGACTATGTCTCTCGGCTGGCCTGGGAACGCCTCGGGGTCCCCCAGGAAGAGTTGGTGGAAGTGGCCGGGGAGACGGAAGTCTGGGCCTCCCTGCTTAGGTTGCTGCCCCCGCGACCCGACCCCCAGAAAAGCCGCAGATGATGGATGGATGGATGCCTTTCCTGCTTTCCCTTCGACTCCTTGCTCAAAGGCCCTGATGAATGCCCTATACTGGAGAGGATCCCCTTCAAATATGGGAATTTCTCGGGGTGGTAGGGATGATGTGTGCTGTTGTTGCACCAAGAGCAGCAGTTATATCATTTTGCCTCTGCATAATGGAAAAGAGGTCACTAGATGAATATTGACCAACGGGTTGATGATTGTTGTGATGTTCCCGTATTTTCCTGCCAATGTTCATTTGGGTTACACCACTGCCTTGGGATGGCTTTGTGCCACTGTTCTGCTTTCTTTTTACGCATATCCAATGGTGGTGGATCGTTAAATGATGGAAATTCCTTTGATAGGTCAAGTGGCTGTTGTTCACCAACATACCACTGTCTTGAAGCAGCCTTGCACTGTCGATCCATTTCCTTTCTCTGCATATCCGGTAATGGTGGGTTGTTTGACAGTACTGGTCTCCTTGACATGTTGGTTTGTTGCTGCTCATTGGACTTATTCCACTGGGTTGAGGCTGCCTTACACCATCTCTGTCTCCTTCCTCCTCACATCCAGTGGTAGTGGGTCGTTGGGTAGTAATGATTGGTTGGTGATGTTGATTTCCAGGGTTCTGCATTAAATTCATTTGCTGAAGGGTTCAAGATGCTGACAGGTTGCTGTTTACATTTTTCCTTTTCATGCCATTTGTGGGTGCTCGAGAACAACTTTTCACATCTGAGAACTGCAACACAGCCAACTTAGCAGTGGATGCAGCTAAATCAGTTTCCATGTCAAGCTGCTCCCTTCTTCTTCTCAGCTGTTGTTCCAGCTCTTCCAAGGCATGTCTTTCCTTCAAGACTGTGGCACAAGCAATGAGTGCCGCTCTTTCTGCCTCAGCCCTTATCCTTGCTGAGGAAGTGGTGCTTACTTTACTCATGCCACTCTTTCGACTTGAGCAGTTGCTTGCAACATTGGAAATACTGTCATCTGGATTTACCTCATCCTCAACACCTTTGTGCACAACGCTGGACACATTGTTGTGTGTAAGCATTTTTGAGACAAAACTGGTTTGACTGGGAATATTGATTGGATCAACATTGAGCCCATTATTTTGCATATTTTCACACACACTTTGTTGTTCCACAATAACACTTTGATGGATGTTACTAGAGACAGCATTAGTTGAAACAACATTCCCATTTTGACTGTTGCTATGAGACATCCACAAATTTGCATTAGCAATACACTCATCATTAGACAACATTTTCGCTTTAAACCATATTACATGGTTTTTTTTTTCATCAGAAGGCAGCAGTTGCAACAAAGATTCATGTATACATTGTATTTCATTGCATAAATCAACTAATTCATTGAGATCATTCTCTACCTGTGTTTTCTCATTTTTTACCATGTAATTTCGCATTGATTTTCTAATGAAGTTTGCCTTATTCAATTTGGCCTTTCTATCAGTTTGTAACATCCAATTTCTCAGCAAGTGCCTTGGCAGTGAGTTTAACAACTCGTTTCTGAGTCGGAGTTTCAGCAACGTCAGTCACGTCAGTTTTGGAACTACTAGCAGTTTGTACGTCAGTCCCTTCAACGTTAATAGTCTCGTTTGTCGCTTTGCACAGCTCCATGATAATCAGTTCAATCGAACGATAGCGCTAGTCCTCCAAACAAACGACGCGAGCAGTCAATACAGAGTTTTAGCGAACCCACGAATACCAATGCATTGGATTTTCCCCGGTATGTGTTCACACAAAATTAAATGGCCATGAAACAATGTAGCGCTACACTCGGGTTACCTTGTACGTTGGGCGCCGTAGTAGCATAGACCAAGAAGTAGGTCAACAAGCATCCTCAGCTCCAGCTTCGACCATTCAATTCCTCGGTCTCCAAGCAGCTCTAGGACTCCGTCGAATTCCGCAGAAACTTCCAATTAGCGGCAGGTTTTGACTGTGTGAGAGCACAGTATAATACTGAACTACTGGGTTGTTGTTCCCCAGGAATAACCAGGTTGACGCGCTTAGATTAGATGATTTTCGTCAGCGAGATAAATTCCATTGAAGTCTTGATTGAGTTTAAAACAGTTCTCCATTTATTGTGTATATCCATTAAAATGCGGAGCAACACACTCGCGTCAACCTTCTTTTGCTATCGCCAGCAAAGTGTAAGTAGTATTATTTTAGGCATACCAAACAATCTACATGTAAAATTTCATGAACATTTATGGACGTTTACATGTCTAAATAATATAGGAAAGTTACTTTGGCCGAAAGACCACTCGGCGACGCTTGGGCGACGATCTTTACTCTGACAAGTGTGTCTGTGTTGTCATCGTACTGCTACTATGGGTTAGCATATGAGTGTATTTCAATGCTAGCTTAACACTACTTTGTCTTGCCAATGAAAATACACGATCATGTGTGACGTGATCTGTAGTCGAGGGGAGGAAGGGATGGGGGCTAGCAAACTTTGAGAAGAGTTCAACAAAACATCCAGCAGGTGGTGGTATACAGTCAAATTGAGATTTTATTGCATAGTTTGGAGATGTTGAAGCGTGATATCTTATTGTGGAGGACATAACTACGTCCCCGGATATGTTGACAGCATTGATGGTCAGTTTGGTGACCCTGGATCAAGTTAATATCCCCAGAAAAACAGCAGCGGCCAGTGTTTAGAAGTGCGGTTGGGTTTGGACAAGGGTAGCGCACGGCTAATTTACCGGCGACAGCGTCTTTTGACCGGCTCTAGTAAAGCCTAAGCTAACTCTAAATTTTTAAACAATATTTAGCTCAAAAGGTAAGAAGTTAAAGATTAACGTGAAATCAGTAAATCAGCTGAAAACGTGATACGATTATTTTATCAATATTTGAAGTGGCATTTTATCAGAATGTTAGCTAAAAACCGGTCGGGATTGGACACAGTGACGCTAAAGTTTAGCTGTGGCATTGAAGACAGTACTACACACTGCCAGTGGGCGAGCCGAGTCTGACTGAGGCTAACGTCAAAACAAGCCGCGGTGTCACTCAAATTCCAAGTTTGACACAAATCACAAAAATATGCTGACCCGCTGGCTATCTTCGCAATCGCCATATCATACCAACACTGCCCTCCTTCTGATTTTTGATGTAGAATTGACCCTGGTACGAAATTAAGAAAATACTCATCAGAGATCGACAACAGCTGACGCAATCGTCAATGGAGGCTGACGGGGCTCTCACGTAGCAAACCAATCAAAGTTTTTACAGCAACCTACATTAAAATCTCACCATCTGGCTGTCTTCACAATAGTCATATCGTCATAACATTGCCCTCCTTCTGTTTTTTGGTGTAGAATTGACCGAACTATAAAATTACGAAAATACTAAACTACTATGCATGCATGGCTGCCGCCTAGGCAGTCTCACGGGCGACCCGCACTCGCTCAAATTACAAAGACTTTCACGACCTAAATAAAAAATCCGAGATGGCAGTTCCACTCGAAATTGCTTTCTCAACAAAACCCAATGGTTGGTAATTTTGGGGGTTGGCATTTTTCACTCATAATCCAAGCTCCAATTTGCGTGCTAGAACGTCTCTATCACGTTGTATCCATGCGTTGTTGCTAACGTGTGCTGACGTAGTGACGTAGGCTGGCTATGGCAGGCCTACTATGGGGCATGATTAGTGCCCTCACACACTCGGACAACATACACTGCGTACTAGCTTTGCCCACAATGTGCGTGTCGTCTCAGCCTTTTTATCATTGGTTCTCAATGGGGGTGATGGCGGCGACGTGGCGATGTAGTACGTGAGGGAACTTTGATAGCGGCGACGTATATGGCAACGTTATCTTTGTAAACGTTACATTAGTGCGTGTGACATGTAGCCGGTCTATGGGGCGTGATTAGTGCCCTCACACACTTGGACAACATACACTGCGTACTAGCTTTGCCCACAATGTGCGTGTCGTCTCAGCCTTTTTATCATTGGTTCTCAATGGGGGTGATGGCGGCGACGTGGCAACGTAGTACGTGAGGGAACTTTGATAGCGGCGACGTATATGGCGACGTTATCTTTGTAAACGTTACATTAGTGCGTGTGACGTGTAGCCCGTCTGACAATCATGGAGGCCGCTACGCCAAGCGTCTGCAATCATGGAGGCCGCTACGCCAAGCGTCTGCAATCACAGACGCCGCTACGCCAAGCGTCTGACAATCACGGACGCCGCTACGCCAAGCGTCTGACAATCACGGACGCCGCTACGCCAAGCGTCTGACAATCACGGACGCCGCTACGCCAAGCGTCTGCAATCACGGACGCCGCTACGCCAAGCGTCTGACATTATGTGGATAGCTAGGAAGATAAGCAGCTAGCTCACCATTATGCCATATCGGTATTATCATCTCGTGAGACCGGAAGTGACCATGTGAGGAGATCCTTCGATTAAAGTCAAGTTTTTTTAACATCTGTTGTCAATTTTGTCAATTAAAAGTTGTAACTAACAAATAAGTTTCACACATTCGTTTTTACTTTGTAACTATAGTTTTAAACGCCTTCAGCAAACTGTGCAACTGGCTGGCTAGGCATGCTAGCTGTCATTGGTTTTTGCCATTCCTCACATCCCATTCCCCAATCGAAGTTGTCAGTTTGCCTGTGTTATCGAATATGATAGTTTGGAGAAAAGTACAAATGTGTATCGATATATCCTTCTCAATTACACTAAATTGTTAGTTTACTTGCTGTGCCAACTAGCACTAAACCCCATATTTGTATGTCACTTTGTATAAAAGTGTCTGCTAATATCAATGAATACAATGTCTAAGAGTCTTATGACTCATGAATTTTCCATTAAAATATGACCATTCTATGAATGTACATCTATACCTCCTGGGGACCCAGACCAGATCAAGACCCATCTAACACGGCACACAATACCCAAACCCAAATATTCTAATTCATGTAATTCTTCAATATTGAATCAAACAACTATAACCACTCCTGACTTGTTTCAGTTTTTTGTATTGAAATAATGATGCCTACACATTTAAGTAATTGTAGGCCTATAAATGCTATTATTGTATGTTCTAAAAGTAACAACAAATAAATCAACAATAACAATTGTTAATAACAATAATAGTCTGATTTTAACCTTTTTATATTTAGCTGAGACATCTTTAACCTCTCCCTCAGCCTGTCTGTACTCCCCACTTGCTTCAAGAGGACCACCATCGTCCCTGTGCCCAAAAACACCAAGGTCACCTGCATGAACGACTATCGCCCGATAGCACTGACCTCTGTCATCATGAAGTGCTTCAAGCGGCTAGTCAAAACATTAATTTGCTCATCGCTGTTTCCCACCCTGGACCCTATGCAGTTTGTATACCGGTCCAACAGGTCTACAGACGATGCCATCACCCTGACTATGCACACCGCTCTCTCCCACCTGGACAAAGGAATATGTATGTGAGGATGCTGTTCATTGACTACAGCTCAGCATTCAATACCATCATCCCCTCCAGACTCGTCTCCAAGCTTGTGGACCTGGGACTAAGCACCTCCCTTTGCAAGTGCATCTTCAACTTCCTGACGGGGAGGCCACAGGTGGTGAGAATCAGTGACCGCACCTCATCCACATTGATCACCAACACAGGCACCCTCCAGGGCTGTGTGTTCAGCTCTCTCCTGCTCTCCTTGCAACGCACAGTTCCAACCTCCTCGTTAAGTTTGCTGACGACACTACCATTGTGGGCCTCATCTCTGACAGTGACGAGTCAACCTACAGAGAGGAGGTTGATACCCTGACATCATGGTGCCAGGACAATAACCTCTCAATGTCAGCAAGACTAAGGAGATTATTGTGGACTATAGGAGGCGGCAGGAGGAGGAGCATGCTGCTTCAGGTCAGCTGCAAGCAGGTCAGCTGCTTCAGGTTCCTCGGGGTGAACATCAGCAATGATCTCACCTGCTCACACGGTAGTTAAAGCTGCCCGGAAACGCCTGTTCTTCCTGAGGAGACTGAAGAAGTTTGGCATGGAGTCATCCTCACTAACTTTTACATTTAGTCATTTAGCAGACACTCTTATCCAGAGATACAGATGCACAATAGAGAGCATACTGACTGGTTGCATCACAGTGTGGTATGGGGTCTGCACAGACAAGGACCACAAGGTCCTACGTAGTGTGGTCAGGTCTGCTGAGTTCATCATCGGCAGGAAGCTCCCAGCCCTACAGGACACCTACCACACACGATGCCTCAGGAAAGATGGCTGGATTCAAAGACACTGTTACCACCCATCCTTCAGTCTTTTTACCCCGCTGCTTTCTGGCGGGCAATACTGAAGCATTCGGTCTCGCACACGCAGACTGGAGAATAGTTTCTTTCCCAGGGCCATCAGGCTTCTGAATGGACACATTCTCACCACTTTCTTACTAACCACTTTACACACTGTCACTTTCAGCTACTGGTTGTACTATCAGCAATATTGCACTAATTGTTACCCCACTTGTCTTTAGGTTAGTATAGGTTTATACGGTTAGTATAGGTTAATATGTGTATTACAGGTTTAGTATACTGTATTGTATATTATTTTGTATATTTAGGAGTTTTTATTTTATTTTATTACCATAGATGTAATCTATGTTCAGAGTACTTATATGTTATGCCAGGTTGCTTTGTCTTGTCCTAAGAATTTCAGTGCCCAGTCTGACCTTGTGTTGTTCTGTGCATCTGACAATAAAAGGCTTGAACTGGAACTCAGCTAACAATCAGACTAAATGGTAGAACAGTGGTGAAAACCAATCCTCCTGTGGACACAAAACAAGTTAAAATACATTAAATGGTATTACATTTTAAAACCAGCACATACAACTCATATTCACCTCTTGTTTGTCAGGGACACATAAAAAGGCTCTCTCTTGATAGTGACTTAGGACTCCAGCAAATAATATTGTCCAAACATTGAAAGCAGGCACAAGGACAAGTAACTTTAAATGCAAAAACATAGTTTATTATCAAAATAGTAAGATAATAAATACATTATGACAATGTAACAAAATCAATACAGAAACAAACGCTACCTTCAGAGCAAACAATAACAAAGGTATTTTAAATGCAAATAAACATAGCGCACCTAACCTGAGCAAGTATAGGAGGCTAATCAAACTCAGTGATTGGTTTAGCTTCTCCTTTTGTAAACCATCCTGCATACTAAAATAGCGACGCCGGCTATATGAAGAAACAATTGCCTGACACATACAAATTCAAATGGTCCATCACCGGTACTTAGCTGCAGTAAGCCAAATATGCCTTTGCAAGACAAGAGAATATGTAAACACATTTTGGGCCTCTGCACGACAAAACTCTAGGCTATCAAACCAGCAAATATACATTTTACAACACTACTAGACACTAAAGATTAAGAATCCTTCAAACGTGATGCATTAAATACGAAATTAATACCAAACATGACATGAAAACTTGCTTCAAACTATATTTACACACAACACAATTTTCTATGGTAATTTCGGAGTCTAATTCAGGTCTGTCAATACAGCCCAACACTAGCTAGCTGAAATTGCCACACTTGATCATGTACTTTCATGTTTTTCTCCCATTGATAGCTAGCTAGCCACATAATAGCATTGCTAACTTACCACATAACGCTTGGCGTAGCGGCGTCCATGATTGTCAGACGCTTGGCGTAGCGGCGTCCATGATTGTCAGATGCTTGGCATAGCGGCGTCCATGATTGCAGACGCTTGGCGTAGCGGCCTCCATGATTGTCAGACGGGCTACACGTCACACGCACTAATGTAACGTTTACAAAGATAACGTCGCCATATACGTCGCCGCTATCAAAGTTCCCTCACGTACTACGTTGCCACGTCGCCGCCATCACCCCCATTGAGAACCAATGATAAAAAGGCTGAGACGACACGCACATTGTGGGCAAAGCTAGTACGCAGTGTATGTTGTCCAAGTGTGTGAGGGCACTAATCACGCCCCATAGACCGGCTACATGTCACACGCACTAATGTAACGTTTACAAAGATAACGTCGCCATATACGTCGGATACAACGTGATAGAGACGTTCTAGCACGCAAATTGGAGCTTGGATTATGAGTGAAAAATGCCAACCCCCAAAATTACCAACCATTGGGTTTTGTTGAGAAAGCAATTTCGAGTGGAACTGCCATCTCGGATTTTTTATTTAGGTCGTGAAAGTCTTTGTAATTTGAGCGAGTGCGGGTCGCCCGTGAGACTGCCTAGGCGGCAGCCATGCATGCATAGTAGTTTAGTATTTTCGTAATTTTATAGTTCGGTCAATTCTACACCAAAAAACAGAAGGAGGGCAATGTTATGACGATATGACTATTGTGAAGACAGCCAGATGGTGAGATTTTAATGTAGGTTGCTGTAAAAACTTTGATTGGTTTGCTACGTGAGAGCCCCGTCAGCCTCCATTGACGATTGCGTCAGCTGTTGTCGATCTCTGATGAGTATTTTCTTAATTTCGTACCAGGGTCAATTCTACATAAAAAATCAGAAGGAGGGCAGTGTTGGTATGATATGGCGATTGCGAAGATAGCCAGCGGGTCAGCATATTTTTGTGATTTGTGTCAAACTTGGAATTTGAGTGACACCGCGGCTTGTTTTGACGTTAGCCTCAGTCAGACTCGGCTCGCCCACTGGCAGTGTGTAGTACTGTCTTCAATGCCACAGCTAAACTTTAGCGTCACTGTGTCCAATCCCGACCGGTTTTTAGCTAACATTCTGATAAAATGCCACTTCAAATATTGATAAAATAATCGTATCACGTTTTCAGCTGATTTACTGATTTCACGTTAATCTTTAACTTCTTACCTTTTGAGCTAAATATTGTTTAAAAATTTAGAGTTAGCTTAGGCTTTACTAGAGCCGGTCAAAAGACGCTGTCGCCGGTAAATTAGCCGTGCGCTACCCTTGTCCAAACCCAACCGCACTTCTAAACACTGGCCGCTGCTGTTTTTCTGGGGATATTAACTTGATCCAGGGTCACCAAACTGACCATCAATGCTGTCAACATATCCGGGGACGTAGTTATGTCCTCCACAATAAGATATCACGCTTCAACATCTCCAAACTATGCAATAAAATCTCAATTTGACTGTATACCACCACCTGCTGGATGTTTTGTTGAACTCTTCTCAAAGTTTGCTAGCCCCCATCCCTTCCTCCCCTCGACTACAGATCACGTCACACATGATCGTGTATTTTCATTGGCAAGACAAAGTAGTGTTAAGCTAGCATTGAAATACACTCATATGCTAACCCATAGTAGCAGTACGATGACAACACAGACACACTTGTCAGAGTAAAGATCGTCGCCCAAGCGTCGCCGAGTGGTCTTTCGGCCAAAGTAACTTTCCTATATTATTTAGACATGTAAACGTCCATATATGTTCATGAAATTTTACATGTAGATTGTTTGGTATGCCTAAAATAATACTACTTACACTTTGCTGGCGATAGCAAAAGAAGGTTGACGCGAGTGTGTTGCTCCGCATTTTAATGGATATACACAATAAATGGAGAACTGTTTTAAACTCAATCAAGACTTCAATGGAATTTATCTCGCTGACGAAAATCATCTAATCTAAGCGCGTCAACCTGGTTATTCCTGGGGAACAACAACCCAGTAGTTCAGTATTATACTGTGCTCTCACACAGTCAAAACCTGCCGCTAATTGGAAGTTTCTGCGGAATTCGACGGAGTCCTAGAGCTGCTTGGAGACCGAGGAATTGAATGGTCGAAGCTGGAGCTGAGGATGCTTGTTGACCTACTTCTTGGTCTATGCTACTACGGCGCCCAACGTACAAGGTAACCCGAGTGTAGCGCTACATTGTTTCATGGCCATTTAATTTTGTGTGAACACATACCGGGGAAAATCCAATGCATTGGTATTCGTGGGTTCGCTAAAACTCTGTATTGACTGCTCGCGTCGTTTGTTTGGAGGACTAGCGCTATCGTTCGATTGAACTGATTATCATGGAGCTGTGCAAAGCGACAAACGAGACTATTAACGTTGAAGGGACTGACGTACAAACTGCTAGTAGTTCCAAAACTGACGTGACTGACGTTGCTGAAACTCCGACTCAGAAACGAGTTGTTAAACTCACTGCCAAGGCACTTGCTGAGAAATTGGATGTTACAAACTGATAGAAAGGCCAAATTGAATAAGGCAAACTTCATTAGAAAATCAATGCGAAATTACATGGTAAAAAATGAGAAAACACAGGTAGAGAATGATCTCAATGAATTAGTTGATTTATGCAATGAAATACAATGTATACATGAATCTTTGTTGCAACTGCTGCCTTCTGATGAAAAAAAAAACCATGTAATATGGTTTAAAGCGAAAATGTTGTCTAATGATGAGTGTATTGCTAATGCAAATTTGTGGATGTCTCATAGCAACAGTCAAAATGGGAATGTTGTTTCAACTAATGCTGTCTCTAGTAACATCCATCAAAGTGTTATTGTGGAACAACAAAGTGTGTGTGAAAATATGCAAAATAATGGGCTCAATGTTGATCCAATCAATATTCCCAGTCAAACCAGTTTTGTCTCAAAAATGCTTACACACAACAATGTGTCCAGCGTTGTGCACAAAGGTGTTGAGGATGAGGTAAATCCAGATGACAGTATTTCCAATGTTGCAAGCAACTGCTCAAGTCGAAAGAGTGGCATGAGTAAAGTAAGCACCACTTCCTCAGCAAGGATAAGGGCTGAGGCAGAAAGAGCGGCACTCATTGCTTGTGCCACAGTCTTGAAGGAAAGACATGCCTTGGAAGAGCTGGAACAACAGCTGAGAAGAAGAAGGGAGCAGCTTGACATGGAAACTGATTTAGCTGCGTCCACTGCTAAGTTGGCTGTGTTGCAGTTCTCAGATGTGAAAAGTTGTTCTCGAGCACCCACAAATGGCATGAACTCCTATCTGGAAAAGGAAAAATGTAAACAGCAACCTGTCAGCATCTTGAACCCTTCAGCAAATGAATTTAATGCAGAACCCTGGAAATCAACATCACCAACCAATCATTACTACCCAACGACCCACTACCACTGGATGTGAGGAGGAAGGAGACAGAGATGGTGTAAGGCAGCCTCAACCCAGTGGAATAAGTCCAATGAGCAGCAACAAACCGACATGTCAAGGAGACCAGTACTGTCAAACAACCCACCATTACCGGATATGCAGAGAAAGGAAATGGATCGACAGTGCAAGGCTGCTTCAAGACAGTGGTATGTTGGTGAACAACAGCCACTTGACCTATCAAAGGAATTTCCATCATTTAACGATCCACCACCATTGGATGTGCGTAAAAAGAAAGCAGAACAGTGGCACAAAGCCATCCCAAGGCAGTGGTGTAACCCAAATGAACATTGGCAGGAAAATACGGGAACATCACAACAATCATCAATTGGTCAATATTCATCTAGTGACCTCTTTTCCATTATGCAGAGGCAAAATGATATAACTGCTGCTCTTGGTGCAACAACAGCACACATCATCCCTACCACCCCGAGAAATTCCCATATTTGAAGGGGATCCTCTCCAGTATAGGGCATTCATCAGGGCCTTTGAGCAAGGAGTCGAAGGGAAAGCAGGAAAGGCATCCATCCATCCATCATCTGCGGCTTTTCTGGGGGTCGGGTCGCGGGGGCAGCAACCTAAGCAGGGAGGCCCAGACTTCCGTCTCCCCGGCCACTTCCACCAACTCTTCCTGGGGGACCCCGAGGCGTTCCCAGGCCAGCCGAGAGACATAGTCCCTCCAGCGTGTCCTGGGTCTTCCCCAGGGCCTCTTCCCAGTGGGACGTGCCCAGAACACCTCACCAGGGAGGCGTCCAGGAGGCATCCTTATCAGATGCCCGAGCCACCTCAACTGGCCCCTCTCGACGCGGAGGAGCAGCGGTTCTACTCTGAGCCCCTCCCGGATGACCGAGCTTCTCACCCTATCTCTAAGGGAGAGCCCGGACACCCTGCGGAGAAAACTCATTTTGGCCGCTTGTATTCGCGATCTCGTTCTTTCGGTCACTACCCACAGTTCGTGACCATAGGTGAGGGTAGGAACGTAGATCGACTGGTAAATAGAGAGCTTCGCCTTTCTACTCAGCTCCTTCTTCACCACGACGGACCGATGCAGAGCCCGCATCACTGCGGACGCCGCACCGATCCGCCTGTCGATCTCACGCTCCATTCTTCCCTCACTCGTGAACAAGACCCCGAGATACTTGAACTCCTCCGCTTGGGTCAAGATCTCCTCCCCGACCCGGAGATTGCACTCCACCCTTTTCCGGTCGATAACCATGGCCTCAGATTTGGAGGTGCTGATTCCCATCCCAGCCGCTTTGCATTCGGTTGCGAACCTCTCCAGTGAGAGCTGAAGGTCACGGCCCGATGAAGCCATCAGGACCACATCATCCGCAAAAAGCAGCGACCCGATCCTGAGGTCACCAAACTGGACCCCCTCAACGCCCTGGCTGCGCCTAGAAATTCTGTCCATATAAGTTATGAACAGAATCGGTGACAAAGGGCAGCCCTGGCGGAGTCCAACCCTCACCGGGAACAGGTTCGACTTACTGCCGGCAATGCGGACCAAACTCTGGCACCGGTCGTACAGGGACCGGACAGCCCCGATCAGGGAATCCGGTACCCCGTACTCCCGGAGCACCCTCCACATGAGCCCCAGAGGGACACGGTCGAACGCCTTTTCCAAATCCACAAAACATGTGTAGACTGGTTGGGCGAACTCCCATGCACCCTCCAGGACCGTGCCGAGGGTGTAGAGCTGATCCACAGTTCCACGGCCAGGACGAAAACCACATTGCTCCTCCTGAATCCGAGGTTCGACAATCCGACGGACCCTCCTCTCCAGAACCCCTGAATAGACTTTCCCAGGGAGGCTGAGGAGTGTGATCCCCCTTAAGTTGGAGCACACCCTCCGGTCCCCCTTTTTAAAGAGGGGAACCACCACCCCGGTCTGCCAGTCCAGAGGCACTGTCCCCAATGTCCACGCGATGTTGCAGAGTCGTGTCAACCAAGACAGCCCTACAACATATAGAGCCTTAAGGAACTCCGGGCGGACCTCATCCACCCCAGGGGCCCTGCCACCGCGGAGCTTTTCAACCACCTCGGCGACCTCAGCCCCAGAGATAGAAGGGCCCCCCCCAATGTCTCCAGACTCTGCCTCCACGTCGGAAAGCGTGTTGGTGGGATTAAGGAGGTCTTTAAAGTATTCCTTCCACCGGTCCAAGACGTCCCCCATCGAGGTCAGCAGCGCACCATCCCCACCATATACAGCGTTGACAGTGCACTGCTTCCCCCTCCTGAGTCACCGGATGGTGGTCCAGAACCTTTTCGAAGCCGTTCGGAAGTCATTCTCCATGGCCTCGCCGAACTCCTCCCACGCCCGGGTTTTTGCCTCCGCGACCGCCAAAGCCGCATTCCGCTTGGCCTGCCGGTACACATCAGCTGCCTCTGGAGTCCTACCAGCCAATAAAGTCCGATAGGCCTCCTTCTTCAGCTTGACGGCTTCCCTCACCTCCGGCGTCCACCACCGGGTCCGAGGGTTACCGCCGCAACATGCACCGACCGCCTTGCGTCCGCAGCTCCGGTCAGCCGCCTCAACAATGGAGGCCCGGAACATGGCCCATTCGGACTCAATGTCCCCGGCCTCCCCCGAGACATGATCGAAGCTCTCCCAGAGGTGGGAGTTGAAGCTCCTTCTGACAGGGGATTCTGCCAGCCGTTCCCAGCAGACCCTCACATTACGTTTGGGCCTGCCAGGCCTGACCGGCGTCTTCCCCCACCATCGTAGCCAACTCACCACCAGGTGGTGATCAGTTGACAGCTCCGCCCCTCTCCTCACCCGAGTGTCCAAGACATTCTGCCTCAGATCCGACGACACGACTACAAAGTCTATCATCGAACTGAGACCTCGGGTGTCCTGGTGCCAAGTGCACATATGAACAGCCTTATGCTTGAACGTGGTGTTCGTTATGGACAAGCCGTGTCTAGCACAGAAGTCCAACAACAAAACACCGCTCGTGTTCAGACCGGGGGGGCCGTTCCTCCCAATCACGCCCCTCCAGGTCTCACTGTCATTGCCCACATGAGCATTGAAGTCCCCCAGGAGGACGAGGGCATCTCCGGGAGGAGCGCTTTCCAGCACCCCTCCCAGAGATTCCAAAAAGGGTGGGTACTCTGCGCTGCCGTTTGGTGCGTAAGCACAAACAACAGTGAGGACCCGTCCCCCCACCCGAAGGCGGAGGGAGGCTACCCTCTCGTCCACCGGGGTGAACCCCAACGTACAGCGCCGAACCTAGGGGAAACAAGTATTCCCACCCCAGCTCGACGCCTCTCACCGAGGGCAACTCCAGAGTGTAAGAGAGTCCAGCCCCTCTCAAGGAGACTGGTTCCGGAGCCGATGCTGTGCGTCGAGGCGAGGCCGACTATATCTAGCCGGAACTTCTCTACCTCGCGCACCAGCTCCGGCTCCTTTCCCGCCAGCGAGGTGACGTTCCACGTCCCTAGAGCTAGCTTCTGCAGCCGAGGATCGGACCGCCAAGGCCCCCGCCTTCGGCCGCCGCCTGTCTCACACTGCACCCGACCCCCATGACCCCTCCTGCGGATGGTGAGCCCACTGGAAGGGGGTCCCACGTTGTCTCTTTTGGCTGTGCCCGGCCGGGCCCCATGGGAAAAGGCCCGGCCACCAGGCGCTCGCCATCGAGGCCCACCCCCGGGCCTGGCTCCAGGGGGGGGGCCCCGGTGACCTGCTTCCGGGCAGGGGCAACTGAGAACCATTGCTTGTTTTCTTCATGGTAGGTTTTTGAGCCACGCTTTGTCTGGTCCTTTGCCTGGAACCGGTTTGCCTTGGGTGACCCTAACAGGGGCATAAAGCCCCCGACAACATAGCTTCCAGGATCACTAGGACACGCAAAGCCCTTCACCGCGGTAAGATGGTGACTCAGGGAGGAGCAGGAAAGTAAGTAAGTAAGTAATACTTTATTTATATAGCACTTTTCATACAAGAATTGCAGCTCAAAGCTTTACATAAAATCAACAAACAATAATACAAGTGTTGATCTAAACTAGCCGCACTCTATCTGCGGTCTCTCGAATCCATCTTAGATCCGAGCTGCCACTTGCAGTTTCTAATACACAAACATGACAAGGGGGTAGACAGGACAAGACAAGGTAAACATGAGGAGAGAGGAGGAAAAAAGGCAACACCCAGACAATGCTCCTAGAGGAGTACAGTGTGGGAACAGACAAAAACCTCAGCACATAAGTACAACAACATTTACAAAAACAGGCGAAGGCGTTGGATGGGGGTGGGGGGGTGGTGATATCTGTAGTAGGTGAAAGTTAATGTGTGAGTAGGTCTGGGTTGGCGCCCTCGACCTAGGCCACAATCAGTCCGATTCTCCCTATGCAGATTGTGTTGGCCAGGAGACATCCTTGGTCATGACCCAGGCAGAGACCAAACCACAGATGTCGGTGGGGGGGGGGGGGGAAGGGAGGAGCAAGATAGTCTCGCTTCAGCGCTCTCCAGGGGAGTTGTTTTCCAGCGACGGCCTTGGCCAAGGCCTGTGCTGGTTACGGGGCCGAAAGTGGATAAGATTGGGGTAGTTGTTTTGACGAGTAGCCGCAACTCAATTTTCACGTCCACCCTTCAGGAATGTCTCCATGTCCTCCATCTTCCTTTGCAGAGCCGCAAACTTATCCCTGTTGCAATCAATGCTGCGTTGTAAGTTCACAGTCTGAGCTCCAACAGCTCTGCCCAACGCATCAATCAACGCATCAATTATGTCGGGCAGCCTAACGGGGCTTTTGATGGCTGCAGCCGTTTCCTTGATTTTCCGATATACAAAGCCAGCGCTTATTCCAAACAGCAGAAAGCCTGTAATCATGGTACCGAATATGAAGATGTCTTCAACGTCCTCCACGGAAAGCGCCGCTAGACACACGACACGCCAATTCTCCCACGCGTCCATCGTGTAGCCAGCTGCGAACGTCCCGTCCGGACAGTTGGGTTCCCCCGAACCCGAGCTTCTCTTCGAGAAGATGGTGTCAATAGCATTGAGAGACCAGCTAATTAATTCCATGCTTCTAGTTTCGGAGAGTGATGATGAGAGAGTATCTTGAGACAAGACAAGACACAGCCAAGCAGGGAAGGTCAGGGAGGGGAGGAGAGAAAAATGCGACCACCTTCGTCGAGAAAGGCAGACTGTCTATATTACTTGGAACAGTTTACAAGAGGACGACCGCAGGAATTAGTGCGCAGCACATGAATCCCGAACGAGGCTTTTCTGTGGCAAAAGAGCTCTTGCAGGAACCCTTTGGCAATCCATCCAAAATTGCAGTTGCCTATATGGAGAAAGCTCTAGCATGGGAAATGATCAAATCCGAGGATACCAAATCCCTTCAAACATACTGCTTATTCCTGCGGGCTGCTGTAATGTAATGGAAGAGTTGCCATACGTCCAGGAACTGGATATGCCGGTGAATATGAGAACTATCCTCGCAACAATCCATCAACGTATGTAAAGACACTGCGTGGCCATACAGGGGCCGGTGAGGGACACACTGCAATACAGGAACATTCGAGGGAACAATCCAGGAATCAGTCGACTTCACTCAAACTCTGTGGCCATACAGGGGCATGTCAGGATCGATGCGCATTATCCATTATACCTGTGCAAGTGAAATCAGCTAAAGGGAATCGGATCATAAGTACATATGCCTTCTTGGACGCTGGTAGCTCTGCTACTTTTTGCTCAGAACACCTGATGCAGAAGTTGAACATTACAGGCAGAAGGACTAACTTTCTGATGCGGACTATGGGCTAAGAAAAGGTTGTTCCAGTTTATTCCCTCACTGGGTTAGAGATTACTGGTCTGAACAGTAATGATTTTCACATCCTTCCAGAAGTTCTTACCCAGAAAAACATGCCGGTCACTGTACATGACATGGTAAGTGCAGAAGAGTTGGATAAATGGCCCCATCTGTCTAAGGTGCATATACCTAGAATCAAGGCAAATGTTGACCTGCTGATAGGTCCCAATGCTCCTTGGATATTGGAACCCTGGGAAGTCATAAACAGTTGTGGAAATGGCCCATATGCAATCAGGACACTGCTCGGATGGGCCATCAATGGTCCCTTGACTAAACACGACGAACCCTTGGAGCGACAACTTCCCTCTGCTACAGTGAACAGGATTTCAATTTGTAAATTGGAAAAAATGCTGACTGATCAGTACAACCATGATTTTAATGAAAACCTCAGAGAAGAGAAGGAAATGTCAAGAGAAGACCACAGTTTCCTGGAAATAGCAGAAAAATCAGCTGTTCTCCAGAACGGGAGTTATTGCCTGAAATGGCCTTTTAAGAAGAAAGAGGTATTTTTACCTAATAACTTTGCGATAGCCAAGCAAAGGATTCAGGGCTTAAAGAAAAGGTTTCTGAACAACAAAGGCTTCCACACAGAATATGCCGAATACATGAACAAGCTCCTCAGAAAGAACTATGCTGAACAAGTACCATGGCAACAATTGTCTGGTGAAAGTGGGAAGGTGTGGTACATCCCACATCATGGGGTCCACCATCCAAGAAAGGGTGGCCTGCGGGTAGTGTTCGACTGGGGGACCCCCTTCCAAGGAGTGTGTCTGAATGGTCAGCTCCTGCAGGGTCCCAATCTCACCAGTTCATTGTTAGGAGTGCTTACTCGCTTCAGAGAGGAGCCAGTGGCATTCATGGGAGACATTCAAGCCATGTTTCACCAGGTCAGAGTTGCTAAGGAAGATCAGGATTTCCTTCGTTTTCTATGGTGGCCAAATGGAGATACCACTGAAGACCTCCTGAAGTATCGAATGACCGTACACCTCTTTGGCGCCGTTTCCTCTCCCAGTTGCGCGTCTTACGCCCTAAGAATAACTGCAGATGACAACCAATCCCAGTGTTCAGCCGAAGCGCTACAAGCTGTTAAACACAACTTCTATGTGGATGATTGCTTAAAAAGTTCAGCTACAGCACAAAAGGCCATCCATATGATTGAAGAGCTCACTGCTTTATGTGCAAAAGGGGGTTTTCTCCTGGAAAAATGGATTAGCAACAGTCGCAGTGTTTTGCAGGCCATTGCAGCTGATCAGAGGGCTCAAGACATAAAAGCGCTGGACCTAGACCGTGACCAGTTACCAGTGGAAAGAGCTTTAGGGTTGCAGTGGTGTGTAGAGACAGACTCCTTCAAATTTAAAATGGAGATGAAACTTACCCCTTACAAGACGTGATGTTGTCACTTACCAGCTCAGTGTATGATCCCCTAGGATTCCTGGCACCAGTCCCTCTACAGGCTAAAATGATGCAGCAGGAACTCTGTAGGAGGAAATACGGTTGGGACGACAACCTACCCCATGACATCCTACATCAGTGGAAAGAGTGGCTGAAAGACTTGGACCTGCTGGCAGTATTCAGTGTGACCAGGTGTATCAAGCCTGAAGGGTTTGGTATGATCGAACATGCTCAGCTACATCATTTTACAGACGCCAGTGAAGGCGGATATGGAACTGCAACATATGTTAAACCAATGCGGTGACATTCATCAAGGCTCGAGTGACTCCACTGAAGGCTGTTACCATCCCCCCGGTTGGAGTTGACCGCAGCGGTCCTTGCCGTCAGAGTGGACTTGATGTTAAGGGCAGAGCTTAAACTCCAGCTTGATGGTTCAATCTTTTGGACGGACAGCACTGCAGTGTTGAAGTATAGCCACAATGAAGACAGGCGTTTTCAGACATTCGTGGCAAATCGAATCTCAACCATAAGAGAAGCATCTGAGCCATTGCAGTGGCGGCATGTTCGCACCAAAGACAATCCAGCAGATGAGGCATCAAGAGGGTTGAAACTTGCTGATGACAGGTGGCTGGAAGGGCCTGCATTTTTTTGGAAAGGTGAGGAGAATTGGCCCAACTTAGCATTGGACGCCAATGATCCAGAGGTTAGACGCCCCCTGGAGTTTTCAGGCCTCATGACCAATACATGAAAAGACGATGGAGACAGATTCAGTACATCTCAGATCTTTTCTGGAAGCGATGGGTGCGAGAATACTTGCCCTTACTTCAAGAGAGGCAAAAATGGAACCAGAAGAAAAGAAGTTTGAGCAGGGGTGACATTGTAGTGGTGATGGACTCTTCAGCCCCTCGAGGTTCCTGGCCATTGGGCAAAATTTGTGAGGTCTTTCCAGATAAAAAGGATCATGTATGTTCTGTAAGACTACAAACCAAATATAATATAATTGAAAGACCAGTAAAAAAGCTGTGTTTAGTGCATGAGGTTTGAATTATTAAGTACTATCATGTTTGGGCTTATTGTAACATGTTTGTTTGTTTTGTTCATTGAATTGTTATGTCTGCCTGCCATTAACAAATAGAGAGGGTACAATTTCTGGGGAAATTGTAGGGTGTGCTTGCTTGCGTCGGTTGCACAGGGGTCCGTTTTTGAATGACATTTTTACAACCGATTTCTGTATATTTTATATGAAAATGCATAGTTATTATTTATAAAGATTAAATAGATAAAACAGACAAAAATGCTGCTCATTTACAACTGAAAATACGAGTGAAGTGTAGAATGAAATAGATGTCTTCTCATTTCCCCTGCAAGAGGCAGCCTCATCATTGAATCAAAACGAATACATTTGGCAGACCGGTGTAAAAATTGACCTAATCTCTATGACTTAAACGTCATTTTAAGTTTTTCCCTTCTCGTGATATTTTCAGGCATGTAGCCTACTCATTGCATTCATTCATTAATAAAGAACCCCCTTTGAAGATTATTCTACGACGTTACCCGGCAGTAGAAGATAGAATTGCGATTCAAACAGTACCATCTGCAAACTGAAAATATGCCCCCCAAAACGTAAATAAGCTTGACATTTATTTAGTGGAAAATCGCTCATTCATAAAAAGCTCACTGGTAGCGACCATTGTCAGTAACAACGCAAAATGCGATATAGCCCTGTGTGGAGAAGCTGCCCCGGTAAATTGTACTACTACGGTACAGTACTAGTAGACTACTGCTGTGTTCGTCTTGGTAGCGATTGCGTTGGTTGAATTGGATTTAACGTTCCGTTGTATGGTTTAGGCTGAAATTAATTATTTTCATGAACAGATTGACAACGTTTAGGCTGTGGCAATGAAGTTCAGGTTAGTAGTTAGACTTTAGATTTAAGTAAGGAGAGTGCCGAACATGTTCTGTCGCCGTTTGACTTCCTAAACAGCTGTGTACTGTAGATGTTTTTGTAGTGTGTCTCGCGTAAGCTACAGCGTTGCAGTTGGCTACACTGGTTTGAAACCACAGGTAATGGTAATTTCACCAACAAATCGTTTACTAATGTCAGAATAAAGTTTTAGGGGGGCAAAAAGAAATAAAAATAATAATAATAATAATATATATGTGAGAGAACAAAGGTTGTGCTCTCGCCGAAGGCTTGAGCACACCCAATTAGGGGCCGGTATGTAGCAGCCAAATGGGTTGCTACAGCCAAAAGTGTAATGTCCCTGTTGTACACTGGGTGCCGCTGTTAATTGCACAGGTGTTTTAGGCATATATAGGTAGGAAGCCTACTGTTGTAGTTAGGTGTTGACCCCGGAAGGGCAAAAGGTTTTGACCGCTATACCACTAAGGTTTGAAGCGAGTATGTGTTGCTCCGCATTTTAATGGATATACACAATAAATGGAGAACTGTTTTATACTCAATAAAGACTTTAATGGAATTTATCTCGCTGACGGAAATCATCTAATCTAAGCGCGTCAACCTGGTTATTCCTGGGGAACAACAACCCAGTAGCTCAGTATTATAATGTGTTTCACACTAGTTATTATTGGGTGTGCTTTGCCTTCGGCAAGGGCACAACCTTTGTTCTCTCACATATATATTATTATTTATTTATTGTTTATTTTCACCCCCCTAAGGATCAGTCAATATTTGGACTACATAAACGACCTAGGTGTCAAAAGTTTCGTATTGGTAGCGATTGCGTTGGTTGTATTTTTATTTACGTTCCGTTGAATGGTTTAAGTAGAAATTGCGTTTTTGTGGTGAAAAGTGAAGCTAACGGTGGCTAATTTGCTAGCCACAGTCACTGACGTTACTAACGTCACAAAAACACGCGTGACTACCTGTAGCAGAACATTCGTTTCGCATCTGTTAACTTGGGGGATAGCTAGGCTAACTATAGCTTTACTGCAAGGCAGCTGCAGGAACGCCACAACAAAGACCAGGGTGATAACTATTTACTCATTTTACTTTGTGATGTGAAACACAATTGTGAAATGTAATGTACAATATTAGCTGATATTATTAAGGAAGTAGGCCCACATCTACTTTCGGAAACGGTAGTCTACTATTTCATTGAAGCATTAGCATCATGACATTAGCCTCTGTTGCACGGGCAACACATACTACAGTGGTCTATGATGCATCTGTTTTCAATCGTTAAAATAAACATTCCTCACAAATACATTTTCGTTGTAGGATTTATTATGACATTACATTACAAGTAAACGATTTTTGGGTGAAATGATCATTACGTGTGGTTTCAAACCAGTGTTGCTCACTGCAACGCTGTAGCCTACGCAAGACACTACAAAAACATCTACACAGCTGTTTAGGATGTCAAATGGCGACAGAACATGTTCGGCACTCCCCTTACTTAAATCAAAAGTCTATCTAACTACTAACCTTAACTTCATTGCCACAGGTTAAACTTGTCAATCTGTTCATGAAAATAATTAATTTCAGCCTGAACCGTACAACGGAACGTTCAATCCAATTCAACCAACGCAATCGCTACCAAGACGAACACAGCAGTAGTCTACTGTACTGTAGTAGTACAATTTACCGGGGCAGCTTCTCCACACAGGGCTATATCGCACTTTGCGTTGTTACTGACAATGATCGCTACCAGCAAGCTTTTTATGAAAGCGATTTTCCACTAAATAAATGTCAAGCTTATTTACGTTTTTTGGGGCATATTTTCAGTTAGCAGATGGTACTGTTTGAATCGCGATTCCATCTTCTACTGCCGGTAACGTAGTAGAATAATCTTCAAAGGGGGTTCTTTATTCATGAATGAATGCATTCTTTAGGCTAAATGCCCTAAAATATAACGAGAAGGGAAAAACTTAAAAGGACGTTTAAGTCATAGAGATTAGGTAAATTTTTACACCGGTCTGCCAAATGTATTTGTTTGATTCAACTATGAGGCTGCCTCTTGCAGGGGAAATGAGAAGACATCCATTTCATTCTACACTTCACTCTTAGTATTTTGAGTTGTAAATGAGCAGCAAAAAATATATGTTTTTAAATCTATGTAATCTTTATAAATAATAACTATGCATTTTTATATAAAATATACAGAAATATCAGTTGTAAAAATTTCATAAAAAAACAGACCCCCATGTGCAACCGACGCAAGCAAGCACACCCTACAATTTCACCAGAAATTGTACCCTCTCTAGTTACACATCTTCTTCCATGGGAGTCTATGGCAGCCCCTAGAACCGCATGGTCAGAAGTTGTGAAATTTGGCACACTCTTTGGGACCAGTCCCCTCATCAATTTCACCAAGTTTCATGTCTCCCATTCCAACCATCTAGCGCCACCAATGGGTCAAGGTTGAAGGTGTATTTACACACGTTACTTTTGAACCATATGCCGCATTTTACAAATGAAGGTATTGTTGGATTCCCTGGATCAAGACGAGTTCAATGCACTCTATGACATCATACCCAGTTATATAGATTATCCGCCATTTTGAATGTTAAGGAAAAAGTTTTCACTACTCCTCCTACAATTCTTGTAAAATCTTCTTCAAAATTGCCAGAGATAATCTTCAGACCAAGCCTCACAAAAGTTATCCCATGGCGTTTTGATTTTCGCAAATCTTTGTTAGTTACAGCCAATCAAATTGAGCAACTGATCCGGAAAAAGGGAAGTGAGGTCATATCTTAGCCAATCTTTGATGGATTGACTCCAAACTTGGTGTATGGACTCAGGACCCTCTTATTAAGAGGTCTGAGACAGGTATTGTCATTTGACCTCTAGGGGGCACTACAATAGGCAGGATTGTGTGTTGACCAATAACTGTTGATTTGTTTGTCTTATTTAAGTGATCCTTTGTCTCGTGATATCTTAGTAGATCCCGTGTCTGACACATGTTAACTTGTGATACCAGCCGAATTGATGTGGCCGCCTTTTTGAATGAATAGAAAGTTTTTTCGCTACCTCTTTTATAAAGTTTATCCAATCTTAACCACATTTGGCACAGATCATCTTCAGACCAAGACTCACAAAAGACATCAAGTTTTTTTGATTTTCTAAACCTTTTGACTGGAACAGCCTATCAAAGTCGTCAAACAAGCCACCATAAAAGAAGCGAAGTCCTATCTCAGCACCTCTTTACTGCATTGACACCAAATTTGGTATAGGGACTAGGGACCCTGTTCTAAAGAGGTTCAAAATAGGTCATGCCATTTCACCTCTAGGTGGCGCTGCAATAAGCAAAATTTGGCACCTATTATCTTCAGATCAAGCCTCACAAACGTTTTCACATGGTTTTTGATTTTCAAAACTGTTTTTCCGGTAAAGCTGATGAATGTCGGTGATGAAGCCACCAAAACAGTTAGTGAGATCATATCTCAGGAAATATTTGCTGAATTTACATCAAACTTGGTACAGGTGCTCGGGACCCTGTTCCAAAGAGGTCCACAAAAGGTTGTGTCATCTAACCGCTAGGGGGCGATTCCGTGTCTGACACGTTAAATTGTGATACCAGCTGAATTGATGCGGCCGCCATATTGAATGAATGAATAAAACGTTTTTGTCCTACTTCGCACAGATTATCTTCAGACCACAATCACCTTGACTTGTCGAAATAGGACTGAATTACGGCTGTTTAAACTTGGGCCAAATCTGACAACCGCTTGCCACAGGAAAAACTGCTTATATTTTTACCCAGTAACTGAACTCTGATTTCCAGCACTGAGAATAGCTCATTAGGATAAATTGGTGTCCTGGCAACGTCAGAGGTTCTAATCCAGCCAAAGCCGACAAGTTTGTCATGTCTCAGATTCTCTGTGTGGCGAGTGTGGGTGCAGCCTAGCTTAGCCCATTAGCTTAGGACCTCAAAGTTCTTTCTTACTCGACACCAAAGTTCAGAAACAAAAGTCTGTAATCCGAAATTCTTCTTTTGAAAGTTTACTTAAAATGATTTAAGTAATACAGTATAAAATTCTGGATAATAGAAATGCATAGGTCTTTATAATCTCTGTGCCTTTCCTGTGTTTTATCTGCACAGGTACAATGGGTAGAATACCGTCACTTTTCCCGGCCCCGGTATGTTCATCTCCTCTACATCCTGCAGACACGAGAGCATTTGTTGCTTGTCTTGTGCCCTGCGAGCTATGGTTCGCCCCAATCCGCTCTGAAGCGGCATTTTCCTGCAAGATGGCTGGGTGCTTGAGTGAACAATCCGAGCATGAGGCCTTCTTCCTACAGTCCTTGGACATATGACCTGCTGTCAGACATCCAAAGCAAAGACCGTTTGTTTTCAGGAACTGTATTCTTTCTTTCAGAGGCTGTTCACGGATCTTGTGCATGGTTCTTCTGACAGTACAGACAAGGACTTTGGAAAACACTCACCGACTTAGCTGAAAGAGTTCTCCTCTCAGGCTGGCCTCCAGTGACGTCCTTTTCCCTTGCAGACGTGTTCACAGCAAAGCTGCTTTTCCTAGGCTCACCTTTTGCACTGCTGAGTTTCTTCTGGAAGATCTTTTGACTATCAGCAGTGGAGTCCAGGATGTCTCCAAACAATGGGTCATTGGCAACTTTTGCTTGACGATAGACAAACTCTACAAGATCAGGAAATCTGTCTCTTTTTCTTCTTCTTTCTTGGATGTCATACGCATAACTTCTCCATCTTTCCTTCAATTTGAATGGAAGTTTAGACAAGACGCACTTCATGTTGGTGGGGTTGTTAATTTCATCCATGTAATCCACATCATTCACTGTGTTACAACATCCAATCAAGAACAAAGCAAAGGCGTTCAATCCCTTCCTGTCTTCTGGTTTTATCTGAGGCCATTCCATTGCTTTCTTGATGTAAGCTGTGGCGATGGCAGGGCTCCAGACTAACTTTTTCCCTTGGTTGCACTGGTGCGCCTAACTTTTTTATTTAGGTGCAACAGCACAAAATTTAGGTGCACCCAAATTTTTCCTTGCGTCGCCACAATTTCAAGGTCACCTTTTTATCACGCTCCATATACATTCATATATATTATGTAAATGACCTTAAACAAGAATAAGGTGTAGGTAAATATTGGTTTTATTTGACGCACAATTAAACTGTATATAAAAATATTTTAAGTGCTTCACTGAGCTGCCAAACTAAAACATTGCAAGCCAAATAAAACATTTTAAAATAGAAAGTGCTACTGTTTAAAGTGCTTCCCTGAACTGAGACCTAACATTTCATGGCTCAAAGTCTTATAGCGGGTCCCCCCTTGCTGTCGCATGCCCTTCAGATGGCCAACACCTGTAATTTGGCTTTCTTGCCCTTTGGCCTTGGCTAAACCAGTTTGCCACACTCTCCCTAGCATCAAAATCATAGCTCCATGGGTTAGCTCCATGGCCCAGCTCCATAACTCAGGGGTGGGCAATTAATTTTGACATGGTGCCACATGAGAAACCTGAAATGTGTTGGAGGGCCGCATCAACGATAACTTGAACTTAATTCTGCTCACTATTCATTTTCCACCATTGTAAAAAGCACTAAAGTATATATTTTGATTAGCTGCTACTGGTTATCAGAAGAATAAGGATATTCTGTAAATATTTATATAAATATTTTACATGTTGGTCAACTAGGAAAAGACTATCGAAGTAACAGTAAAAACGAAAATAATCATTACATCAGTCTTTCATTTTATTTGTAACTAGTTAATCTTCACCAACACTGAAAAGTACGTTAAAGATATGCAATTGATCAACTTCATACAAAAAGCAATACTTTTTTGCAGTTCATTTTGTTATGTGAGAGGAATCCAGTGGGCTTGAACAAGTGCATCGAAATCTGGCTGAATGTCTGAGGTGGATATGCGAAGGACAGCTAACAGGTGATGATCCGAGTGTGCAATTTAACTAGCAAACCATCAGCCCGCGCCCACTGAATCAGTCAAGTTCTTATTATGTCCGCGTTAGTTTTTTTCTTGAGTCCCTTAGTGCCGATTCAAATTGTAATCCTTCAACACAGCGACCTGTTCTCCAAAACTAAGAACACAGCTTTGACTTTGACCTCAGTAAACAGATACTTAGAAGTCCTTGTTAAAAACTCTACATTCTGTATCAACCTTTCGTTTTTCATTTTCGAGGGATAACCAACAGCTAACTCTCCTGTCGGTGAGGTTGCGCAAGCGCACATATGTAAATTGCCTGATCACTAGTGTTTCAGGACTACATATTTACAACCGCTCAACACATTTATTTATTTTTTGATTTACCTCACGCGGGCCGGATTGGAACAGCCTGTGGGCCGGTTGTGGCCCTGTGGGCCGTACAATGCCCTGGTCTGCCATAACTGATTCTCTGGTGCTCAGGTCGTAATTTCAATCACACAGCACGGAGCAGTGTAGGCCTACAGGAATATCTGGACCACAGCCTATCAGAGGCAAAGACCCGCCCCATCTCTGTCTCTGATTAGTTTAGACCACGATATGATCCAACCATGAGTGCGAGTTCCGTCAAAGAAGAAACAAACGCTTCGTTGCTGGAGAGGCAGCGGATGCGAGGAGGTTAGGTGCACCGGTGCGACCTAGTAAAAATTTTAGTCGCACCCGTACAAATTTTGGTCGCATATGCGACCAAATTGGTCGCACTCTAGAGCCCTGGATGGTCAATTCATCTCCGTAGTGACGATCAAGCAACGTTCTAGCTTCCTCATAAGCTCTGTCAGGTCTCATGTGCTCACAGCTGCGAATGAGATCAAGTGGCTCTCCACTTGTGAACTGTTCGAGGTAATACAACCGATCTTGATGGCTGTCTGTCTTACTGTCAATGGCATGCTCGAAAGCCCTTGTGAATGATCTGTAAGTCATAGGATCTCCTGCAAACGTTGGTATGTCTCGGTGAGGCAATTGAGACAAACTCTGCTGTTTGATGAGCATCTCAGTGACTTCATTCTGACGCTGTAGCACTTCAAACAGGCTGCCTGTAGAAGGATCAGTGTGATAATGACGTTCAGGGCGTGGAGTATTGCTGTCTGTGACAAGCCTTGATGATGGCTCTCTTCTATCTGAAGCACCAACTTGAACAGATGGCTTTGGATTGAAAGTAAGAGAGGGCTTACCAGCTCCACAACGCACATAATCATCAACACTGCCAAGGTTTTCTTGCCTACATATCAGCGGTTCAGCTCTAGATCTTGTAGTTGGCTCAAAGAAATCATCCACTGACTCATGAACGTCTTCAAATTCTTCATACGCCTTAAATTTGGCATCTGAAGCAGCAAGCTCAATTTCAATTTCCAATTGTTCCTTCCTTAACCTCAAGCGAGTTTCTTCCTGCTCTATTGCTTCTCTCTTTTTCATTGCTGCAGCTCTTGCCAACAACGCAATGTCTTTCATGACTTTTGCAATCCAATTATTTACTTTTTCAATAAACCTCTTGAATTCAGAATATCTATTCACAAAAGTATCTTGATCCACTTTGTTATCCTCTTCATCTATCAATTCACACAATTCTTCATTAATGCGATCATACTCTCCTAAGTATCTTTCAAACATCAGTAATGCTTCATCTTTAATGAATTTAACATTGTGTTCATTTTCCATAAATTGTTCCAAGTCATTTTTCTGTTTGGTTAACTGTGCCAACTTTCCCTTGCGTTCGCATGTCAGCCTTTTAATTTTCTCTTCTACAGCCTTCCCCGTGGGTTTTGGCGCCCTCTTGTGCTCGACACGCGTAGCTCCGCTTTTAGCTGCCATTTCATTTAACTTCAGATATCTTCACACACAAACTGTCACAATTCCTCGAATTATCCACAGCTTCTTACTGTTCTAATACATTCACAGACACTTGTGAAAAGAGTTACTGGATGTGTAGGACTTCTTGAATTAAAGATCGATGACTTTCTGAACAGAATATTGACTGGGTATCTAATCTTCACTTTTAGACGATGCGCTAGCAGGTTAGCGTTAGCATGGCCAGGAGGCTAATACAGTCAAAAGAAAATGTCAGACCTGTTCCTGGGAAAGCTTCACTCCGCCGACGGTTGGCACTGATGGTACGTCTAATTTTCTTAATGAATTGATCTCCGATTCCGTTTTCAGCGTCTCAGTCTTATTGCTTCGCTAGCAACTAGCTTAGCACAACTGCTCTTCGCTAGCTCTTCACTAGCGTAGCCCAGTGGAATGCCTCAGTGCCGTTGGTGCGCTCGGCTTCACGAGCGAAGTCTTTTGACTTGAGCAGTCTTTTTACTTGGTTGTGGGTGCAGCCTAGCTTAGCCCATTATCTTAGGACCTCAAAGTTCTTTCTTACTCGACACCAAAGTTCAGAAACAAAAGTCTGTAATCCGAAATTCTTCTTTTGAAAGTTTACTTAAAATGATTTAAGTAATACAGTATAAAATTCAGGATAATACTTTTCTAACAAGTTAACTGGCATTAGTGTAGGTAAAAAGACTGTGTTGCTCCAAGGTCCAATAGCTTCTGACTGCTTCGCGGTGTTTCTTGTTCTTTCATATCAAATCAAACAGCCAATCAAATTACATTATTCTTAGCGTCACTGATAAACTATCAATATTTTTCATTTCTACATTACACATGCAACACAATTTCTTATAGTTCTCAAACACTATTCAATCTTAAATTCTCAATTTACAATTATTATTCAAAACTATTATTTCCACAGAAATGGCTTCAACAGCGAGACTGTAAGCCACTGCAAAGGAAGCCAGGTACACCGCAGTCGTTAGCTACCTGTAGTCAAGCTGTATATAGTGAATGCAATCCTACACAAACTAAAGATAAAATCCAAGCTAAGAATTTCGCCAAATCTGACTGCAGCTTTGTATATCATATGTACTGTGTTATGGTTGTTTGAGTTAAACAACTTGCTAAATGAATTAGATGTCTGTTAAATGTCAAATCCAACTATAAATGTATAAAAGAGAGAGTTCCAATCAAATCAGAATTTTTTTTAAACCTAGAGGTTTAAAAGGCTACCTTTGCCTAAACTGACATGCACCAACTCAGAGCACTGAGTTTCAACATCCATTTACACATTTAAACTCTATTTTTTACTCTACTCTTAACGCATGACTATGTTTAACTTAATGTCTGCACCTCTCTGTCACCAACTGTCTCTGGAGTGGGGGGTGGGGGCTTCAAGATCCTGTAAAGCAAATTCCATGATTTGCTTCTCATTACATTATATACGTGTGAAATTAGTTCCTGAAAGCATGCGCAAAGCGCGAAAACTTCGTCGCACTGAAATGTGGAGTTAGACCATCAAACGGTTTCTTTTCCGTTTTCAGATCAGGTTGTAATGGGCGGAGCCAAAAAATGACCGATCTACGTCACTTTGACCGATCTACGTCAGATCACTGAATGGCTCCTCCTGCTGTACTGTTATTGTAGCTTACATCGGCTAGCTAGCTAGCTTCAGGATGTCTCCCTCCACCCGCAACCTCATCTTCCCTGGATGCAAGAACTTCAGCTGCGCTGCAACGCTATTTAATTTCCCTATTTATGAGGAAAGGAAAAATAGGTGGATTGATTTTGTGAAGAGCCACGCTGATGGAAAGCTTCGGATAAACTCCAACAGCCGCCTCTGCAGTGACCATTTCATGGCACAGATAGTTTTAACATGGACCAGAGACAGACGGGGTTCACGGACACACGGCTTCTCTTGCAGCGCGGAGCCATACCGAGCATCGCCCTCCCGGCTGTTCCTCCTCCGGTCGCACCTGGACCATCCACCGCCGCCAGCAGTTCATCACTCAGTTCTGTGTGCTTGCTATAATTATACTAGAAAACTTTTCCAGAGGTGTCTCTGCTATGAGTTAGTGCAAACCGCTAACTTGATATTAGATCTAAATATATCTCATGGACTTCTACAATTGTAAACATCCTATGGCTCCTTCTCTAATTGGGTCTCGATACAATGCCATCTAATATCTTCTGCCCATTCTGCACCGTTTTGGGGGACTTTCCACACCAGCACCCTTTGCCCAGTTCCTCTATTCTGCCCTACTATATGTGTTTTCCAACACCAGTTACAATCTCTGGCGGCGCCAGAGAATTTTTAATGCAGGTGCTGAGGTGGGGGAACCGCCCGTTATTCTCCTTTTGGAAGAGGAGGGTGAGGAGGATGTTCAGGAGGAAGATGTAAACACCAGGCCCCTGTGAAAAGAGGATTTAGTGACTCCTTTCTGGCCAAATGGAAGTGCATCCACAGGCGATTCCAGTTGAAAACAACAATGGCCGCCAAAAAATAATTTATATTTGTAACGGCGAGCTGCGATTGGAAGCAAAATGAAACAGGAGCAAGGAGTGAGGGTGGGGTCTTGGTCAGCCCACAATTTCCAGAAAGGATGTGTGTGTGTCTCGCCAAGCTCACGCGTGTGTCAAGGGGCAGGATGAGTTTGCACGCTCTGTGGAGCAATTCAATTTAATTCAATCATATTTTGACATATCAAGGTGAAATTGCGTATGGTACTTCAGAATGATGTCATCTTGAAGCCAATAAGGTTTGAAAAACCATCAGTCAAAATAATATTTGATTTATTAACACAAAGATATTGTGGCAATGTGGACATTTACATAAATACACTTCTTTCAGCCATGTTGCATTGCATCCCTTATTCAATGTGACCCTAGGAATCGAACTGGCAACCTTCAGATCACTAGCCCGATTCCCTAACCGCTCAGCCACCTGACTCCCTGAAAACCCCCCAAATAGTCGTTGAAAAGTCCTTGAATTTAATTATACAGTATCTGTACGAACCCTGTAGCTAGCTCAACTAGATAACATGGATAGTTTGTTTCTAGCAAGGTTGTTCCTTGGTTAATTCAGTCATTACACACAGTTTGTGCATCAATGATCCCGTCTTTTGGTCTGGGCACTCTGCCAGCTATCTCCGCTCAATGCACCCCTGTTTGTGAACCATGCTTTAAGCTTTGATTAAACAGTTGTATTTGATTCAAAAGACTACTCGTGCCTCCTTGAAAACCTTCTGAATTTGGCTCCCACACATTTACAAGCTTGCAACATTACACTCCATGATAATGATGTTTCTTATATACTAGTGTAATAATTGGACCAATACGCTGTTCCTATTGGTCCAGAAGACGTTCTCAAAAGTTAATAAATCTGTTTATATACCTCCTGAAAGTTCGCAAAGGTACATAAACGTTTTTACGGACCTAGCAACAAGCGGTTGCCTTGGAGATGTAGCAACTGACCTTAACAACGTGGCATCTGCTCGGCAACAAAGTAGCCTAAATTGCCTAAAAAACCCTAAAACAACCAAATATGGTTTTTGCACAGGTCCGCAAACGCCCCGCAATCACTTCCCGTTTTAAAGAAGTATCTGAAGCAGACAGAAGACGAATTGATGTTGTTGATATGTTGCCTTGGTAGTGACGTCACCAGTGCAAGTGCAGCTGATTGCTCTGACAACATGGCGTCTGCTCCAGATTCGACGTATTTGATTTGGGATCTTCCCACGTATTGTTGTAGTCTATAAGAAACCAAATGTTTACTCCTCGACAGGTCAGCAAACGCTTTGTCGCCTCGATTTGTTAAAACGTTTGTTAACCGAGACCGTAGGTCGAGGTTTACAAACAAATCGTTTTCAAACAACAAATCTCGGTTTACAAAGGCGTTTGCAGACCTGTCGAGGAGTAAACATTTGCAGTTTATTGTTGTAATCCATATCTTAAACTGGTCACGCGCTATACAGGACTGCTTTGTCTGCGCATGCATTGTCCAGAACTGCTTTTCCTAAATTGTGCATGTATTGGCCAGAACTGCCTGTCTCCAAGCCTGCAGCCAAATGATATAGGCTTGTTGAGCGGCATTGTGTCTGTGTGCATGTGTGTGAGCGAGGGTGTCTGTGTGTAGATCTAAGGATGTCGTCCTGATGTCTATCCACATCTCTTATGTTTTAGGAATGTTGAAGTCAAGAGATGAGTTTTGAAGTGTGACAGAGCCCAGGGGATCTATCAGAGGTATTACTGTCATACTGCATGACTGTGTAGCGCTGCTTCAGTGGCATGCTGTCCGTTGAGTGCTGGCTTCATTCTGTGGTAATGAACTGAGGGGAGGCAGGGGAGCAATCAGACAGGAACTGGATCACAGAGGCATCTGAGGATTGGGGACGCCTGCTCTGGTGTTACCTCCACTTTAATGGCAGATCAGTTCAATACCACACAATACCTCTGTCCAGGGAGAAAGAGAAATATAATCCCTGATACAGGATGTAATCTCTGATATAGGACGTAATATTTGATAAAGAATGTTATCCTTGATACAGGATGTAATGTTTGAAACAGGTTTTAATCCTTGATATAGGATGCAATCTATATCTATACAAGATGTAACCTATGGAGCAGAAAGTCAGTTATCTAGGATCTATCTTCTGTAACACTGACACTCCATAGGGAGGTAGAAGGGAGGGGGAGGGAGGGATATGAGTAAAGAATTAGAAAGACGTAGAGGGAGGGAGAAGGAAGGCTAAGTGAACGGAGGGAGGTGTTTGGAGAGATTATTGTGATATGTAATGATCGTGTGAGAATGTAGACGTTCAGTCATTTAGTAGAGGAATCGGTTTCCACTCCATTTCTGCCTGAACTGGGACACTACGACAAGACAAGAGAGCAGGGAGAGAAACAACAGAAAGAGCTAAAAACTGACTGAGAGAACTGAAAGAGTATTTAAAAAAGAGGCAGAGAGAGAGCAAGCAAAGGAAGAGAGGGAGAGAAGGAAGAGAGGTAGAGAAGGAGTGATAGTGTTATAGGAGGTGTAAAGGAGGTTAAGAGGAGTGGTAGAGATGGTGTAAAGGTGTAGAGGAGGTGCAAACGTGTAGCAGTGGTAGAACAGGTGTAGAGAAGTGGTAGAGGAGATGTTGAGAAGTGGTAGAGGAGTGATATAAGTGTTAAGGTGTAGAGGAGTGGTAAGGGAGTGGTAAAGGAAGTGTATAGACCGGTTTGAGGCTGAGTGAGGGGGAGACCCAGACGGAGGAGGAGAAGATGAGTGTGAGGTGGGAGACGGAAGGACTGCAGACAGTGGGCATCGTCTGTCTGGTCTTCATGTTCCTGAAACTGATGCACCTGCTGGGCCTCATTGACATCACAGAGACGGGTGAGGGGATGGGGAGTTCAGAAGGCTTTGTTCAGAAGGAATATTAAGTAAGAGGGTTGAAAAGGAGGGTTCTGTAGGTATGTTCAGTCGGATTATCTAGGGGGAGTGTATAGGAGGACTGGAGGAGTGTTCAGTAGTGTTAAGTAGGAGTGTATAGAATGAAAGTGTTCAGTATGAATGTATAGGAAGAGTCTTCAGTAGGAGTGTTAAGGGGGTGTTCAGTAGGAGTTTTAATTAAGATGCAAGTGAGAAGTTTTCAGTAGAAGTGTATAAAAAGAGTCTTCAGTAAGAGTACATATGAGGAGTATTCAATAAGAGTGTTTCGGTTAGGAGTATTCAGGACAAGACTACATGACTTCAACCTGCTATTTCTTTACTGTTCAATTCTGCTTCTCTTATAAGTGTCAGTGTCACTTCAACGACACTGTGCTGTAACATGTAGATGCGTATCTCTGACTCTCCCTTTCTATGTTCTTTTCATACCCTCTCTATTCTCTCCATCCCTCATTCTGCCCTCTTTGTATTCATACCTTCCTTCTCTCTACTCTCTCCATTTCTATGATATCTCCTAAATCTCTTCCTCAATGTCTGACTGGACACTGACAATTTACTCTGTTTTTCCCATCTTCTACCTTGCTGCTTTTTCTCTCTACCTCTCTCTCTATATATTCCTTTCTTACTCTCTCTCTCCACTGTGTGTGAAGATGGTGAGTATGTCCTCATTACAAGTTATTGTCTTGCTAGAAGAACCCTCCCTTAATGTGGTTGAAGGTTTTTACTCCCCACAAAGTGCTTTCTCTGGGAGTGGATAATTCCTACTTTATGATGTTGAGAAGTTTAACATCTTTATAGGAAGGATTGCAAGATGAACTTGAACCAACCTGGCTACTTAAATAAATTATAATAATATATATATATGTGTGTGTGTATATAGATTGATATTTGATTTTTGGACAGTGACAGTTAGAGTCAGGAAAATATATGGTAGTGAGCCAGAAACAAACCCCAGCTGCTGCATGTGGGCCTCATTCCACATGGTACTCACTCTACCCAGTGAGCTACCATGGCACCTCCAATCTGGCTATTTGATTGTCTGGTTACAATCTGGCTAATACTTAGTTATATACCAATCCTAACAATATTACATATTAAATGAAAAACGCTAAATGGAATGTATTTCCTCCAGTCTACCTCTATACCCTCTGCTCTCTTTCTGCTGTTCTCGCTACCTCTCTCCTCTGCTCTCTACTTCTCTAGTCTGCTTTCTCTCCTGTTTTCTCTCTACCCCTCACCTTCTCTCTCTCTAACTCTTTTGCCTACTGTCTCTTCCCTGCTCTCTCTCACTCTCGCTATATATATCCCCTGATTTCTCTCTCCCTCTAACCCCTACTCTCTACACTGCTCTATTACACTTGACCACCTATCTCTTGGTTTGACTCATTCGATAATCCCTCCTTTTTCTTTGTGCATCCCTTTCTACCCCATTTTTAATCCCTCCTCTTTCTTTGTGCATCCCTTTCTACCCCATTTCTCTCCACTCTCTCTTGTCTGTCTCTCCTTCTCCCCCTGTCTCCCTTTTGCAGACAGCAGTGACAGTGATCTAGAGTTGTCCACAGTGCGTCACCAGCCGGAGGGGCTGGACCAGCTGCAGACTCAGACCAAGTTCACCAAGAAGGAGCTGCAGTCTCTTTACAGAGGGTTCAAGAATGTATGTTTGGGGCTGGAGGACTGGAGCAGCAGGGCTGTAGGGATGGATGGTTAGGGCTGGAAGTTTGGGGGACTGGAGGGTTAGGGCTTGAGGGCTGTAGGTTTTAAGAGCTGGGGATGGAGGGCTAGGGTCTTAGGACTGGGGGCTTAGGGTAGGAGGGGTGAAAGGTTGTGGGTTTATGGCTGGAGGGCTGGGAGGCTGTAGGACTATTAGGGCTGCAGTGTTAGGGAGCTGGAGGGTTGGGGGGATATCGCTGCAGTTCTGAAAGGATGGGTTAGGGCTACAGTACTGGAGGGTTAACTGGCAATATCACATTTACCACATGCTATCACATTAATGCTACTATTTTCATCCCCTAAAATATCTCTCTTCCCCTACCTCTCCTCCCCTTGGTTCCTCTCTCCATACTTTGTGTCTCTCTGATTGGTAGGAGTGTCCCAGTGGCTTGGTTGATGAGGAGACTTTCAAGACCATCTATTCTCAATTCTTTCCCCAAGGAGGTTAGACGTTAAGACCGAGATCTAACTCTGTTTCTCACACGCACTCCCTCCCTCTCTGTTTCTCTTTTACACACTCTCTCTCTAACTCTGTCTCTCCCTCTCTCTGCTATCTACCTCTTACAAACTCACATACTGTACACACACACACAGAAGTTCTGGTGTGAAGTAAAGTAAAGCAAGGAAAGCCCCTAACCCTAACCCTTCTCTCTCCAGATGCCACCACCTATGCTCACTTCCTTTTCAATGCGTTTGACATGGACAGGAACGGCTCAATCCGCTTTGAGGACTTTGTGATCGGCTTGTCTGTGTTGCTGAGGGGCTCAGTCATTGAGAAGTTGAACTGGGCCTTCAACCTGTATGACATTAACAAGGACGGATACATCACCAAGGAGGTAGGCTCGAACACATTACCAAGGAGGAAGACTAGTGGGCTAGAATGTATCCCAGATTAAGGACTCAGCTCTCCCCCTCTTCCTCCCACCCTCCTCCCCCTGCTCTGTTAGGAGATGCTGGAGATTATGAAGTCAATCTATGACATGATGGGTCGATACACTTACCCCAGCGTCCGGGATGAGGCTCCGTCTGAGCATGTGGACAAGTTCTTTCAGGTTTACACACAGACACACACTAAAACGCACACACGTGCATGTACAGACACACGTGAAGGTGTGCATTAATACTCTGATATACAGTACCATCTGCATCTTCATGTTGTGATTAAGAAACTCTTTGAAAACTACGTTTCTTTCCTCTTCCTCTCCCTCCTTCCCACCATCAGAAAATGGACAGAAACAGAGATGGCGTGGTGACCATTGAGGAGTTCATAGAAACTTGCCAGAAGGTAATTTCCTTTTATCCCTCCACCCAACCTTACAATGTTAGAAGTTAATCACACCCACCGTCTCCCTTACATTCTTCTCTAGTCTCCCCTACTCTTCCATATAGTCGCTCGCCCTAGAGCACCCTTCCCACTCTCCCCTCCATAGTACCCCCCCCCCCCAACTGTCATACAATAATTGTTCTTGCTCTTTATCTCTCAAACACATTTTCGTTTCTGTCTCTCAGGACGAGAACATCATGAACTCCATGCAACTCTTCGAGAACGTAATCTAGAACTCTGCAGAATCGCCATCCCAGTGTCTAGTCCTGTCCTGCATCTTTTTATATAGAATACTCTCAGTACATACACTCACATGGGTTTTGTGGTTCCTAGTAGAGGATAGTTTATACACAGTTTCAGGTAGGTATGTTTAAGTACAAAACTAGAAGCTCTTTACGTCCTTGCAGTAGTGTCATTGCCTGCTGCTCATAATCTGAGCAAAAAGTGAGGAGCAAGTGGAGGAAAAATTATTTAATGTCGAAATGCTTCTCCAAACAACGTCAACTGCACTCCGTATAAAGAGGACGTATGCAGAATGCAGTGTTTCCTCTAGGATTTTTTTTAGCAGTGGGGGCAGGTCTGTCCGAACCCCCACGTAACAACTTATTGTAAATGGTCAGTAGCCTATCGATTAAGGTAGGCCACTCTGAAGCATGTACACTGTCTGCTTCATTTGATCTTGATAGGCTAAGCATTCTGTAGAAAATAATAACAATAAACCCACTATTTATTAATTAAAACTACTAATGCACCTAAAATACAAACGTGAGCAAGGGCAGCAATCGCTATCGAATCAACAGACATGTGCAATTTAGCTAGCAGGGGAAGAATACAAACAACCAAAATCACCAGTTAACTTAATTTAAATTTGCAAGAACTATAGACTAATACAATAACAGGCTTAAATGAACTGACAACATAAGTTATACGACTTACAGTTCTCAAGGACGCACACACGCAATCTCAACTGCGGTGTGAAGCGCGTGTCCGTGCTATTCTCCGACATGCACTCTAACAATCACTGCTGATAGACGGCCAAAAAAATTGTACAGCCCGATTTCTGATGCCGTGGCGGAAGAAATGTAGCCGTGGCGGGCTGCCATGGCAAAATCAACATAGAGGAAACACTGGAATATGAACTTTGCAGAGTGCCTGGTTATTGAGATGAGCATGGGAAATTAAACCCATTCTAATTTGTACACACACACAGAGGTTCTTATAATTGGGTGTGCTTTGCCTTCGGCAAGGGCACAACCTTTGTTCTCTCACATATATATTATTATTATTATTTTTATTATTCTTTTTGCCCCCCTAAAACTCAGTCAATATTTGGCCTACATAGACAACCTAGGTGTCAAAAGTTTCGTCTTGGTAGCGATTGAGTTGCTTCTATTGGGATTTACGTTCCGTTGCATGGTTTAAGTGGAAATTAAGTTTTTGTGGCGAAAAGTGAAGCTAACGGTGGCTAACTTGCTAGCCACAGTCAATGACGCTACTTACGTCACGAAAACTCGCGTGACTACCTCTAGCAGAACATTAGTTTAGCAGCTCGTTAACTTCTGGGAGAGCTAAGCTAACTGCTTTACTGCAAGGCAGCTTCAGAAACGCCACAAGCAAAGAGGCCAGGGTGATAACTATTTACTAATTTTACTTTGTGATATGACACACAATTGTGACGTGTAATGTACAATATAAGCTGATTTTATTAAGGAAGTACATCTACTTTCGGAAACAGTAGTCTACTATGTCACTGAAGTATTAGCATCATGACCTTAGCCTCTGTTGCCCGGGCAACACATACTACAGTGGTCTATGATGCATCTGTTTTCAATCGTTAAAATAAACATTCCTCACAAATACATTTTCGTTGTAGGATTTATTATGACATTACATTACAAGTAAACGATTTGTGTGTGAAATTATCATTACCTGTGGTTTCAAACCAGTGTTGCTCACTGAAACGCTGTAGCCTACGCGAGACACTACAAAAACATCTTCACAGCTGTAGGAAGTCAAACGGCGACAGAACATGTTCGGCACTCCCCTTACTTAAATCAAAAATCTAACTACTAACCTTAACTTCATTGCCACAGCCTAAACTTTGTCAATCTGTTCATGAAAATAATTAATTTCAGCCTAAACCGTACAACGGAACGTTAAATCCAATCCAACCAACGCAATCGCTACCAAGACGAACACAGCAGTAGTCTAGTACTGTACCGTAGTACAATTTACCGGGGCAGCTTCTCCACACAGGGCTATATCGCACTTGCCGTTGTTACTGACAATGATCGCTACCAGTGAGCTTTTTATGAAAGCGATAGTCCACTAAATAAATGTCAAGCTTATTTACGTTTTTGAGGGGCATATTTTCAGTTAGCAGATGATACTGTTTGAATCGCGATTCCATCTTATACTGCCGGTAATGTCGTAGAATAATCTTCAAAGGGGGTTCTTTATTTATGAATGAATGCAATATGAGTAGGCTAAATTCCTTAAAATATCACGAGAAGGGAAAAACTTAAAAGGACGTTTAAGTCATAGAGATTAGGTCAATTTTTACACCGGTCTGACAAATTTATTCGTTTTGATTCAACGATGAGGCTGCCTCTTGCAGGTGAAATAAGACATCTATTTGATTCTACACTTCACTCGTATTTTCAGTTGTAAATGAGCAGCAAAAAAAAATGCTTTTAAATCTATGTAATCTTTATAAATAATAAGTATGCATTTTTATATAAAGTATACAGAAATATCAGTTGTAAAAATGTCATTCAAAAACGGACCCCTGTGCAACCGACGCAAGCAAGCACACCCTACAATTTCCCCAGAAATTGTACCCTCTCTAGTTATTATTATTATTTTTATTTCTTTTTGCCCCCCTAAAACTCAGTCAATATTTGGCCTACATAGACACATAGGTGTCAAAAGTTTCGTCTTGGTAGCGATTGAGTTGCTTCTATTGGAATTTACGTTCCGTTGCATGGTTTAGGCTGAAGTTAAGTTTTTGTGGCGAAAAGTGAAGCTAACGGTGGCTAATTTGCTAGCCACAGTCACTGACGTTACTAACGTCACGAAAACACGCGTGACTACCTTTGGCAGAACATTCGTTTCACATCTGTTAACTTGGGGGATAGCTAGGCTAACTATAGCTTTACTGCAAGGCAGCTGCAGAAACGCCACAAGCAAAGAGGCCAGGGTGATAACTATTTACTCATTTTACTTTGTGATATGACACACAATTGTGATGTGTAATGTGCAGTATAAGCTGATATTATTAAGGAAGTACATCTACTTTCGGAAACAGTAGTCTACTATTTCACTGAAGTATTAGCATCATGACATTAGCCTGTGTTGCCTGGGCAACACATACTACAGTGGTCTATGATGTAGCGTTATCTGTTTTCAATCGTTAAAATAAACATTCCTCACATATACATTTTCGTTGTAGGATTTATTCTGACATTAGTAAACGATTTGTTGGTGAAATTACCATTACCTGTGGTTTCAAACCAGTGTAGCTCACTGCAACGCTGTAGCTTACGCGAGACACAAGACAAAAACATCTAACTTACACAGCTGTTTAGGAAGTCAAACGGCGACAGAACATGTTCGGCACTCCCCTTACTTAAATCAAAAGTCTATCTAACTACTAACCTGAACTTCATTGCCACAGCCTAAACGTTGTCAATCTGTTCATGAAAATAATTAATTTCAGCTTAAACCGTACAACGGAACGTTAAATCCAATTCAACCAACGCAATCGCTACAGTACCAAGACGAACACAGCAGTAGTCTAGTACTGTACCGTAGTAGTACAATTTACCGGGGCAGCTTCTCCACACAGGGCTACATAGATTTAAAAGCATATTTTTAAAAGCATTTTGCGTTGTTACTGACAATGATCACTACCAGTGATCTTTTTATAAATGAGCGATTTTCCACTAAATAAATGTCAAGCTTATTTACGTTTTGGGGGCATATTTTCAGTTAGCAGATGGTACTGTTTGAATCGCGATTCCATCTTCTACTGCCGGGTAACGTCGTAGAATAATCTTCAAAGGGGGTTCTTTATTAATGAATGAATGCAATGAGTAGGCTAAATGCCTGAAAATATCATGAGAAGGGAAAAACTTAAAATGACGTTTAAATCATAGAGATTAGGTCAATTTTTACACCGGTCTGCCAAATTTATTAGTTTTGATTCAATGATGAGGCTGCCTCTTGCAGGGGAAATGAGAAGACATCTATTTCATTCTACACTTCACTCGTATTTTCAGTTGTAAATGAGCAGCAAAAAAAATATGCTTTTAAATCTATGTAATCTTTATAAATAATAAGTATGCATTTTTATATAACATATACAGAAATATCAGTTGTAAAAATGTCATTCAAAAACGGACCCCTGTGCAACCGACGCAAGCAAGCACACCCTACAATTTCCCCAGAAATTGTACCCTCTCTAGTTGGGTGTGCTTTGCCTTCGGCAAGGGCACAACCATTGTTCTCTCACATATAAATTATTGGGTGTGCTCACACCTTCGGCGAGCACAACCATTGTTCTCTCACATATATATTTGGGTGTGCACAAGCCTTCGGCAAGAGCACAACCTTTGTTCTCTCACATATATATATATATATATATTTTTTTATTGTTTATTTTCGCCCCCCTAAGGATCAGTCAATATTTGGACTACATAGACAACCTAGGTGTCAAAAGTTTCGTATTGGTAGCGATTGCGTTGGTTGTATTTTTATTTACGTTTCGTTGCATGGTTTAAGTAGAAATTCCGTTTTTGTGGTGAAAAGTGAAGCTAACCGTGGGTAATTTGCTAGCCACAGTCACTGACGTTACTAACGTCACTAACGTCACGAAAACACGCGTGACTACCTGTAGCAGAACATTCATTTCGCATCTGTTAACTTGGGGGATAGCTAGGCTAACTATAGCTTTACTGCAAGACAGCTGCAGAAACGCCACAACAAAGAGGCCAGGGTGATAACTATTTACTCATTTTACTTTGTGATGTGAAACATAATTGTGAAATGTAATGTACAATATTAGCTGATATTATTAAGGAAGTAGGCCCACATCTACTTTCGGAAACGGTAGTCTACTATTTCACTGAAGCATTACATTAGCCTCTGTTGCCCGGGCAACACATACTACAGTGGTCTATGATGCATCTGTTTTCAATCGTTAAAATAAACATTCCTCACAAATACATTTTCGTTGTAGGATTTATTATGACATTACATTACAAGTAAACGATTTGTGGGTGAAATTATCATTACCTGTGGTTTCAAACCAGTGTAGCTCACTGCAACGCTGTAGCCTACGCGAGACACTACAAAAACATCTACTGTACACAGCTGTTTAGGAAGTCAAACGGCGACAGAACATGTTCGGCACTCCCCTTACTTAAATCAAAAGTCTATCTAACTACTAACCTGAACTTCATTGCCACAGCCTAAACTTTGTCAATCTGTTCATGAAAATAATTAATTTCAGCCTAAACCGTACAACGGAATGTTAAATCCAATTCAACCAACGCAATCGCTACCAAGACGAACACAGCAGTAGTCTAGTACTGTACCGTAGTAGTACAATTTACCGGGGCAGCTTCTCCACACAGGGCTATATCGCATTTTGCGTTGTTACTGACAATGATCGCTACCAGTGAGCTTTTTATGAATGAGCGATTTTCCACTAAATAAATGTCAAGCTTATTTACGTTTTTTGGGGCATATTTTCAGTTAGCAGATGGTACTGTTTGAATCGCGATTCCATCTTCTACTGCCGGTAACGTCGTAGAATAATCTTCAAAGGGCGTTCTTTATTAATGAATGAATGCAATGAGTAGGCTAAATGCCTGAAAATATCACGAGAAGGGAAAAACTTAAAAGGACGTTTAAGTCATATAGATTAGGTCAATTTTTACACCGGTCTGCCAAATGTATTCGTTTTGATTCAACTATGAGGCTGCCTTTGTTCCCTAACCCTAACCTGTTCTCTTACATATATAGGCCTATTTATTATTATTTATTTTTGCCTCCCCTACGCCTCAGTCAATATTTGGACTACATAGACAACCTAGGTGTCAAAAGTTTCGTCTTGGTAGCGATTGAGTTGCTTGTATTTTTATTTACACTCCTTTGCACAGTTTAGGAGGTTACAACGTTTTTGTGGCAAAAAGTGTCTTTTGTCAACGAAGGGTACCAGTGCTAGCCTACGTCACTACGTCAGCACACGTTAGCAACGACGCATGGATACAACGTGATAGAGACGTTCTAGCACGCAAATTGGAGCTTGGATTACCAACCATTGGGTTTTGTTGAGAAAGCAATTTCGAGTGGAACTGCCATCTCGGATTTTTTATTTAGGTCGTGAAAGTCTTTGTAATTTGAGCGAGTGCGGGTCGCCCGTGAGACTGCCTAGGCGGCAGCCATGCAAGCGTCATAATAGTTTAGTATTTTCGTAATTTTATAGTTCGGTCAATTCTACACCAAAAAACAGAAGGAGGGCAATGTTATGACGATATGACTATTGTGAAGACAGCCAGATGGTGAGATGTTAATGTAGGTTGCTGTAAAAACTTTGATTGGTTTGCTACGTGAGAGCCCCGTCAGCCTCCGTTGACGATTGTGTCAGCTGTTGTCGATCTCTGATGAGTATTTTCTTAATTTCGTACCAGGGTCAATTCTACATCAAAAATCAGAAGGAGGGCAGTGTTTTAAAGATATGGCGACTGCGAAGATAGCCAGCGGGTCAGCATATTTTTGTGATGTGTAAAACTTGGAATTTGAGTGACACTGCGGCTTGTTTTGACGTCAGACTCGGCTCGCCCACTGGCAGTGTATAGTACTGTCTTCAATGCCACAGCTAAACTTTATGTCAAAAGAAATGTTCTAATTTCCGGCGCTTTCAAACAATCAGTGAAATGTGGAGCAACAGCAGCTAGCTTGCCTCTAGCGAACTTATTTTGAATTAGCCATTTCCCCCTACATTAATGTCAAACTTAAGGGGCATATTTTCAGTTAGCAGACGGTACTGTTTGAATCGCGATTCCATACTGCCAGTGACAACGTTGTTACAGTAGCTTGTTTCAAAGGGGGTTCGCAGCTGTTTCAAAGGGTGTTCTTAATTGGGTGTGCTCAAGCCTTCGGCGAGAGCACAACCTTTGTTCTCTCACATATATATTTATTTATTATTGTTTATTTTCGCCCCCCTAAGGATCAGTCAATATTTGGACTACATACACAACGGCGGTGTCAAAAGGTTCGTCTTGTTAGCGATTGCGTTGGTTGTATTTTTATTTACGTTCCGTTGCATGGTTTAAGTAGAAATTGCGTTTTTGTGGTGAACAGTGAAGCTAACGGTGGCTAATTTGCTAGCCACAGTCACTGACGTTACTAACGTCACGAAAACACGCGTGACTACCTGTAGCAGAACATTCGTTTCGTATCTGTTAACTTGGGGGATAGCTAGGCTAACTATAGCTTTACTGCAAGGCAGCTGCAGAAACGCCACAAGCAAAGAGACCAGGGTGATAACTATTTATTCATTTTACTTTGTGATGTGAAACACAATTATGAAATGTAATGTACAATATTAGCTGATATTATTAAGGAAGTAGGCCCACATCTACTTTCGGAAACGGTAGTCTACTATTTCACTGAAGCATTAGCATGACATTAGCCTCTGTTGCCCGGGCAACACGTACCACAGTGGTCTATGATGCATCTGTTTTCAATCGTTAAAATAAACATTCCTCACAAATACATTTTCTTTGTAGGATTTATTATGACAATACATTACAAGTAAACGATTTGTTGGTGAAATTATCATTACCTGTGGTTTCAAACCAGTGTTGCTCATTGCAACGCTGTAGCCTACGCGAGACACACAACAAAAACATCTAACTTACACAGCTGTTTAGGAAGTCAAACGGCAACAGAACATGTTCGGCACTCCCCTTACTTAAATCAAAAGTCTTTCAATAGGTGAAACTATCTGACTACTAACCTGAACTTCATTGCCACAGCCTAAACTTTGTCAACCTGTTCATGAAAATAATTAATTTCAGCCTAAACCGTACAACGGAACGTTAAATCCAATTCAACCAACGCAATCGCTACCAAGACGAACACAGCAGTAGCCTAATACTGTACTGTAGTAGTAGAATTTACCGGGGCAGCTTCTCCACACAGGGCTATATCGCATTTTGCGTTGTTACTGACAATGATCGCTACCAGTGAGCTTTTTATGAATGAGCGATTTTCCACTAAATAAATGTCAAGCTTATTTACGTTTTGGGGGGCATATTTTCAGTTAGCAGATGGTACTGTTTGAATCGCGATTCCATCTTCTACTGCCGGGTAACGTCGTAGAATAATCTTCAAAGGGGGTTCTTTATTAATTAATTAATGCAATGAGTAGGCTAAATGCCTGAAAATATCATGAGAAGGGAAAAACTTAAAATGACGTTTAAGTCATAGAGATTAGGTCAATTTTTACACCGGTCTGCCAAATTTATTCGCATTGTAAATTCTACTACTACAGTACAGTACTAGACTACTGCTGTGTTCGTCTTGGTAGCGATTGCGTTGGTTGAATTCGATTAAACGTTCCGTTGTACGGTTTAGGCTGAAATTAATTATTTTCATGAACAGATTGACAAAGTTTAGGCTGTGGCAATGAAGTTCAGGTTAGTAGTCAGATAGTTTCACCTATTGAAAGACTTTTGATTTAAGTAAGGGGAGTGCCGAACATGTTCTGTCGCCGTTTGACTTCCTAAACAGCTGTGTAAGTTAGATGTTTTTGTCGTGTGTCTCGCGTAGGCTACAGCGTTGCAATGAGCAACACTGGTTTGAAACCACAGGTAATGATAATTTCACCAACAAATCGTTTACTTGTAATGTAATGTCATAGTAAATCCTACAAAGAAAATGTATTTGTGAGGAATGTTTATTTTAACGATTGAAAACAGATGCATCATAGACCACTGTGGTATGTGTTGTCCGGGCAACAGAGGCTAATGTCATGCTAATGCTTCAGTGAAATAGTAGACTACCGTTTCCGAAAGTAGATGTGGGCCTACTTCCTTAATAATATCAGCTAATATTGTACATTACATTTCATAATTGTGTTTCACATCACAAAGTAAAATGAGTAAATAGTTATCACCCTGGCCTCTTTGCTTGTGGCGTTTCTGCAGCTGCCTTGCAGTAAAGCTATAGTTAGCCTAGCTATCCCCCAAGTTAACAGATGCGAAACGAATGTTCTGCTACAGGTAGTCACGCGTGTTTTCGTGACGTTAGTGACGTAGTGACGTTTTGTAACGTCAGTGACTGTGGCTAGCAAATTAGCCACCGTTAGCTTCACTTCACAAAAACTTAACTTGAGCCTAAACCATGCAACGGAACGTAAATAAAAATACAAACAACTCAATCGCTACCAAGATGAAACTTTTGACACCTAGGTTGTCTATGTAGGCCAAATATTGACTGAGATTTAGGGGGGCAAAAAGAAGATTTTTTTTTTTTAATAACTAGAAACGGCTGTTCCTGCGAAACAGCAGTGAGAATGCTTAAAACATGAATGGGGATAGCTGACCATGCTAAAAAGGCGGAAAATTGTGAAAATGTAGTAGAAAGTTATAAGCTAAAGTGCCTGAAAGGTATTTTTGAAAGGGGCTGGAGCTGGACGAAGGTATAAAACTACAGAAAAGAGAAGAAAAATGCAAAAGTACTGGCAGTTGGAAGGTGCTGCTGTGAAAGGTATTTTTGAAAGGACCTGGAGCAAGATGAAGGCAGAAAACAGAAGAAAAGAGAAGAAAAGAAGGAAAAATGCAAAACAATCAGGGCAAAAATTCAGAAAGATGAGCTGCAGGAAAATGTGAAAAATTTGCAGAAAACCAGTTGCTGAAGTCTGGGTTGAACGAATTTGAAGGTAAAAGGACAACACTGGAATTACTTGAACTTGCTGGAAAAACGTAGCAACCGTTGGTCATTGGCAACAGACTGGCAACATTTCTAACCTAGAATCTAGGTTTCAGGTTGAAGACGGAGGAGAAACTAATCATGTGTGCCTGCACACCCAGTCCTGTTCAGACACTTAATTTAAGATGACATCAAAATAATAATTCATAGTGCAGGGTTGCCAAGGTTGTCGTTGTCCCTGGTGAGTTTTTTATACTTAAATAATAAGATCATGCTACATCTAACCAGCGGATCATTTCTTGCAAGTGTGTCAAAGTGGTATTTTTACAGACTGTATTAACACCGTAGGCTTGAATAATAACCGAAGGCGTGAAGCTAGAGAGAGGATGCAATGGAACATTTCCTACATAAGCTAGATCTACTGCTTCAAATTGAAAACGGAGACCATATTTTGATTAAAGACAAAGTTCCTTAACCTCTGTTGTCAATATCGCCAATAAAAAGTAAATACTCTTCAGTTACGAAGCATTTTTTTGTAGCTAGGTAATGAATGTTATTATACCGTATGTAACCTGGTTTCGCCGTTCTATTAGCAGCCATGATGACAGTAGCGTCACTAGAATGGCCATAACTAACAAAAGATCAAATATCGAATCTGTCCGCTGTTCTACATTGCCCACATAATTTCGTATATTTCATTACAAGACTGCCGAAACCATAGATATCCTTTATGTGTCTGTGCGGTCAGAAATACAACTCCTTTGGCAGTTTCAAAAACGTTCATGGTGCGTGTCTGTTTGGTTGCCACGGTGATGGCGCAGCTGTGATAGCTAACGAGCTAGGCAGAGAGAAAAACGAACATTTACATAGCATTCACACCTCAAACAAGTTGACCTAGACGCAAAACTACACGTCCAATCAATAAAATTAGGATATTTTCCGAGACCCAAGACTCTGTCGAAACTACAGATGTCCTTTATATGTCTGTGCGGTCAGAAATATGTCTCTACCGGCAGTTTCGAAATCGTCTTCCTTCTTGCTTTCTCTGACGGATTTTACCCACCTCTCCATTGAAGTTAGTGAGAGAATTTGAAAGGCTACTCTCGCTTCAAGGCTCATAGCTGAAAATCTGTAAATGTGAGCTCTTTAGTAGTTACATTGGCTGAAAGAGGACACCTACATTTTAAACTTGTTTCTGTAAATTAAACTATATGAACGTTAGAGGAATTTGTTTGACAATTTAGTTGAATATCAGAAAAAGAACAGCCAGCAGTGTGCCACTCTGCTTGCTGCTCATTCAAAAAATCAAGAAGGAGCAAACATTTTAATGTATTTCAAACTGTCATAATTCTAAATTGGCTGAATATTTGAAAAAGCTGACTCATTTGGGAATAGCTGAATGTCTTGTGAACATTTTAAAGCTAGATGTCTCTAGCTGAAAGTATGCTGAAGTAGTTACGTTTGAAAGAGGAGGAAGCTTTTTAATGATTTGAAAGGATTTACCATTACTTTTAATGGGAGAATAATTTGCACAAAAACCTTAATGTCTTAAAAAGTATAAAAGTGATAAATACCAAAAGTCATAGCCAACATCTCCTGAAGGAGCTGAACGTTTTGATACAAAAATGGTAGGAATCGGTGAAAGTATGCAGGACTAGTTAAAGGCCAAAAAACCTACGGAAGAACTAAGAAGTTGGAACTAGAAAGTGCATTTCCTGCAGAAAATGCGTTGGAATGCTGAAATATGAATTATTCGTTTTTAAATTGCTGAAAATAGGCTACAGAATTAGAAAATACCCGCAAGCTGAAAGCTGAAATGAATTTCAAAAATGTGTGAGTCACACAAAAGAGGCAGTGTGGAAGCTAAACTGCATCATCTAACAAAGCTAAGTGCTTAAATACAATGCGGGAGAATAAGTTTGAACGTTGTGAAGCAATCGAAGAAATAGTACAATTTCAAGAGGCAGTGTGGAAGCTGAACTGCATCATCTAACAAAGCTAAGAGCTTAAATAGCCTACAATAGCCTTGTGTGTTTGGTTCTCAACAAAGGCAGTCGCATTTTCTTTCCCTCTCCTCCCCCTGACCTTCCCTGCTTGCTTCCCTGCTTGGCTTCTATCGTATTGTCTAGTTATTCACTGAGAAATGCTCTGAAGTTTCAATCATTTGGACAGTTTTTGATATTACTCAAAATCAAATACTTCGGATAGGGGCAAAGTGGAACGACTACAACCACAAAAAGGAACAACCTGAGAGGACTGAAGCCCAAGGAGAACAGAAGTATTTTGGGCTGCTCTCCCAGACTGACCACAGGCAAGCAAGCTAAAGCTTGTTCCCTGTAGAACTATGGCTTGCAACGACTGCAAACAACTTACTCAGAGGATAGTCGAACTGGAGCTAAGAGTCAGAACCCTCTTAGATATCAGAGAGACCGAAGACTTTATAGATTCCATGCTACCTAGCCCGGAGGCTAAGCTACCGGCCAATGAGCCACTCTTGGAACCAGCTTTCTTTCCACCGGCCGTTGGACCGGATGAGTCATGGCCTGCTCTCGGCGCTAAACCAAAGAGGCCTAGCGCCGCTTCTACCTTCATCGGAGATGGGACTGGCACCATGGATAAACAGCAAAAAAAGCGAGGCAGAAACTCTTCCCGCATCACCTCTCCTCCTGTCACACTCAGAAACAGTTTGGAACCACTGGGAACTTTCTCTCCCTTGTGTGTGGAATCCAAGGCGAAGAGGCACAGGAGTGCTAGCCACGCAGTTAACAAACATGAAGGGCCCAGATCGCCGACACACCATGATGGTAACTACTACACACATGCAAATCCAACACATCATCGTCTGCTGCGACCGGGAGTCCCCCATTTCACTCCAAGCCCCTCTCGGACCACTCGGGGCGCTGTTCGACCCCCTATCAAGCCTAATCAGACAACAATATCACAGGATTATCAAGATCCAAGGTATGCTAAGACTACCCACAGCCCATCAACACTTAGAGGAGCTAACGCTGCTAGCACTATAGAATCTACTGCTAGCACTGACACAGTGGCTAACCTTGGTCTAGCACAAGGTCCTATCATTGCTAACCCAAATAAGATAAGAACTGGCTCCGCAGCTACTGATAAGGCACACGTTAGAAATGCAAACACAACACCACATATGGCCACTATCTTGATTGGAGATGCCATGACAGCACATGTTAAACTGGCAAAGACTTGTGGCAAATATTTGTCTTAGCAACACATCTGTCGAGGAATTGTCATCAGAGGTACAAACAATCCTCAACAATAAACCAAACAACCCTAAGATTATCATCCACACTGGCTCGTTTGATATCCTACACAAGAAAACTGGCACTGAGATACTTAAAAACATTTCACCCAGCTACTGAACACACTCAACAGATATCAAGATGTATTCATCAGTGGACCGATTGCATGCTTTCACAGAGGAAAAGAAGCCTTCAGTCGAATACTATCTTTCAACACATGGTTGGCATCTGTCTGTCTGACACACAAACTGAGATTTTTCGATAACTTCAATGTGTTCTGGAACTGTGCAGACCGTTTTCAAGCTGACGGACTCCACCCAAACCGTAGAGGATCTCGACTACTAACAGCAAACATCAATCACATGCTCCTGACCACAAATCAAGTTTCTCTCCCTATCCCTGTTGTGTCTAAGCTGACTGACGCATCCCAAAAAAACCTCCCATGGAACAGAACAGAACATTCAAACAGCCTCCTGCAAGGACATGGGCCCTGCACAGGTCTGCACCCCCCGGATGAATTCCCTTGTGATGGAACAGCTCAGTGACATAAACTTTCCCAAAGAAAAGCTACGCTAGGACAGCCACCATGCTATTTCATTGGACATACCGGTCATCATCACAAACAGACAATGGCATGGTAAAATGCATTGTTACAAACCTGAAACTAGTGTTAGAAGTCACAGAACTATCCATATTCTTCCAACAGATTTATCTACCCCTGTTTTATCTGTTAATACCCCACAGATGAAACTGGCCCTTCTAAATGTTAGATCACTAAATAACAAAACATTTCTAGTTAATGATCTGCACTCAAAAAAATGATTCACAGGACCTTTAGTCAGTACTCAAAAATATCAATTGTTGTTTGATAAAAAATCAAGTTTGATGATTTTGTTAGACTTTTTGATTGTAATTGTATTTTTTTTGAGCCCCGGTGACACATAATTTCAAACTTTTGGTTTGGCATAGAATCTTGAGTGAGCCAAAATTAAAATCTTCTATTCAGTAATAAAAAGTTAAATTTAAGTTCTTGTAACTTAATATTTTATTTACAACTATTTATTTTCCGCTTGAATTTCACCTGCGCACCTGCATGTCACGGAACGTGATCGGAACGTGGTCTGGTTCAAACAGATTGAGGCAGACAAGAGCACGTTTGGGTGAGTATGAGGTGAGTGTTATTACAATTAGCCTCCAAAAAATACAAAGAACGTTGTCTCTAAACAGCTTTATTTCTTTCGATGGTGATTATAACGTAGCCTACTCTGTTATGTTGAATGTGAGCTGAGTGTTGAATTAGACATATCTACCATTGTGTCAATTAGCTAGCCTAACGTTAGCTAGCCTAGCTTCTCAAATATAGCCAACAGACCAGCATGTTGAGTTAACGAGACTGTAATTGTATGATTTAAGTACTTTGCATTATTTGGAATTATGTTGGCGAGCTATTTACTCCGTTAGTTAGTAATGTTATACTAGTGAGCTTCTTGGTATTTTAGCCGTAATATTTAGTTTTAAGTACATTTGCAAGGCAGACCAGCACTTGCTCTGAATACCGTTGGGGGAAAAGGGGGTGACATTTTTGCATTCATTCAGAAGTCTGTGGATGAGCTAGACATCAAGTAGCTAGCTGAAAACCAGTGGCGTAGTTATTAAGTATATCAGCGTAAATATTGGAAGAAACTACTAGAAATCCATTGAATACCATTTATAAACAGTTTTTTGTTGCAATATTGTAGTCGAATTTCAGTTGTTTGTGGTAGGCTAACAGGCTATGTATTTTTGCTGAGTGCACATTGAGTGCAGCATCTCGGAATTGCACATTTTGTTAAACGTTTTGTAAAGGTGGTATAAAGAACCAAAAAAAAAGAAAGAGAATTGCTCGTTTATCTAACTACATTTGCGGCATTGGGGAGGCTATGTCCTTAGCGTTTATCAGTTCTAGGTTTTTGTAAATCTGTCAGGACGACCAGCACGTGCTGTACTGAGGAGAAAAGGGGAGATATTTTTGCATTTATTTGGTAGTCTTTGAGTTAACTGTATATGTATCTCCTACAATGCGTTGGTCTTGCAAACTTTGCACGTTTGAGACCTCTACTAAAGTCCAGCTATTGAAACATTTTAGATTACGTCATAGCCACGGTGGTCAACCATTACCTTGTCCTCACTTTGATTGTTTTTGTTCATTTAACACATGGGGTAGCCTTAGGTCACATCTGTCAAGAAAACACTTAACTCAACAAACAGAGACATCTAAAATACTCAGTTTCTATTGCCAGTGCTGCAGTGAAGGCACAATCTCTGATGAAAGAGAGTATTTTGCACATCTTGGTCGACATCTGCAAAAGCAAGAAACTGTTACCTGTGTTTTCAAAAATTGCAATTTTAAAACGAACATCTACGGAACCTTTACTTCCCACAAAAGTCGCAAGCATACTCCCCATTCACTGGGTAACTTTAAAGAAGACTTGCTAAAGACCTATGTAAACTCTTCAGATACAGATGATTTCAGTGATCGAATTGTTCAGGAAGATGAGCGATCTGATATTGAGAACATTGGAGGAGATTATGTTGATGTCAGAGAATTGTCTAAGTTAATTGAAAAAAGCTTGGGTCATTTGATGTTGAAGCTAGACTGCATATTTAATGTACCCAACAGATGCATTGACGAAGTAGTAGAGGAGTTGCATTTTATTTCGCATTCAGCTTCGACTCCCATCATTAAAGACATTTTACAGTCTTGTTTGAGGAGACACAACTGTGAAATTGATGAAGCCAATGTGTCAGAAATGGTGAAGGATCTGTGTGATGGCTAACCCCATCAGCTCTGCCCTGGGTGGTGATGGTCGTCTTTCCACTGCCTACAAAAGAAGAGAGTATTTTAAAGAGCACTTTTCTGTAGTTGAACCCATTGAGTATGTTCTCAGTAGGGAAAAGAACAGCTTCCAGTATGTCCCCATTCTGGAGTCATTACTTCAGGTTTTGAGCAGGAAAGATGTACATGAGTAATGTACATTCATCTTGCGTGAGGAAGAAACTAGGCCTAATCTGTATGAGTCGTTTCATGATGGCACTTATTACAAAACCAATAAGTTGTTTTCAGGAAGTGATCTTACCATTGCTCTCAATCTCTATGTGGATGACTGAGATATGCAATCCCCTTGGTACATCCAGGAAAAAACACAAAATCACAGCTGTGTATTGGGTGTTAGCTGATGTCCCCTCAGTACTTAGATCTACCCTGAACTCAATTTTATTTTGCAATTTTGTGCAAAGCCGTGGATTTAAAGAGATTTGGTTACAATACTGTGTTGGAGCCACTGCTCAAAGATCTTGTGGTCTTAGAAGAAGAAGGACTGTTTGTTCCAGCATTGGGTAGAAGAGTCAAAGGCACAGTGTTTAGTGTTGTTGCAGACAATCTCGGGGCACATTCTATGGGGGGATTTGTCGAGAGCTTCTCCGGTTCACACGTCTGCAGATTTTGTCTAGGTGAGCGGTCAACATTTCAAATAGGAGAAGTGAGAACAGGGGCATTCCCACCCAGAACTAAAGAACAACACAAACTTCACATTCAGGCTGTACAGGAAAATGCCAGTTTGACTCATGCGTGTGGAGTGAAGAGGCAGTGTGCACTGACAGGAAAGCTTAAATATTTTGATGTTTTGTCTGGCTATCCACCTGATGTGTTGCACGATTTCTTAGAAGTATAGTGCCGCGTGAAATGGCACTGTGCCTCAGAGTGTTCATTCAGAATAAATTCTTCACTCTTGAAGAGCTGAACAAATGCATCAAAGAGTTCCCATATAAATGGTCAGACAAGAGAAATGCACCACAGCTTGTCCCTGTGAACTTTGCTGCACGGAAAACTGTTGGTGGGAATGCCCATGAAAACTGGACTTTACTGCGACTTCTGCCGCTCATGGTTGGATCAAAAATCCCTGAGGGTAACCCAGCATGGGAATTGCTTCTTGTGCTTAAAGACATTCTTGAGCTTGTTGTAAATCAAGTCCACACTGAGGAGACTATTTGCTACTTAGATAGCAAGATATCTGAGCACAGACACAGGTTTCTTGATGTTTTTCCACAGGAAAAACTCATTCCAAAACATCATTTTCTGGAACATTATCCTGAACTGATCAGGGCATATGGCCCTCTGGTTTCACTTTGGACCATGCGGTTTGAGGCAAAACAGTTTTTTTAAGCGTGTTGTCAGGCATACTCATTGCTTCCGAAATATTCTGCTGTCACTCTCTATGAAGCATCAGTTCATGGTTGCATACAACCAACACGATTCCAGTGTTGTCACACCTCTACAGGCTACAACACTGTCTACAGTTACTGTTAGTGTGCTAAGACAGGATATCCAAGAAGCACTGGAGGCTAAGTTTCCTGGTGAGACTTTTGTCCAAATAGCTAATAGTGTTTGTTACAGGGGCACCAAGTACACAAGTGGAATGATCTTGGCTAATGGTGCCACCGGTGGTCTGCCAGATTTTGGGGAATTGATCCAGATTGTGGTTGTGAAGGGTATCGTTGGATTTATTGTGAAATGCTTAAGTGCTTGGTCAGTTGAGCACCTGAGAAGCTATGTGCTTGAAAAAACGGGTACTATGAAAGTGCTTGAGCCAGCTGAGCTATCAGACATGTTCCCTTTAACATCTTACATGTTTGGTGGAAAAAGCATTATGACTCTTAAGCAATTCATTGTTGTTCCATAGATGGCCACCATTGTTGTGTTATCCACCTATCATTCTACCTATGTTTTAGAGAAGCAATCCTCCTCCCACAACAACCCAGGCAGCCCAGTCAGGAGCCAAAATGGCCACATTCTAAGTCTGATAGAGAGCCTTGTAGAAAACATAATGCAACACGTACGGTTGTTTAGCTTGCCCAATAGCCTGCAAGCACAGAGTTTAGGAAAGTTGTCCTATCCTGGCCTCCACACTGTGATGTGTACTTTGGGATGGGGGACAGACAAATCGAGAGGGATAACTGACTTTGCCAAGACTGTACATGTAAATCTGTTTCTACCCTTCACATAAAATTGCATATTGTGCACATTTAATATTCACTGAACCGTTTCACCAATATAAAATACTTTTTTACAGCTTGCAAATGTCACATCCGGCCCAGCTCAGAGTGATTCTTGCGGATCATGATGTGCGTAAACTGCAGTTACCTTCCGGAATCCCTGAGACAACGAATGACCTTCAGTTAGTCATTCGTGACACATTTGGGATTGTTGGAGATTTTAGTCTGCACCATCAAGATGTCGATTTTGGAAATTAGTTTTTTACACTGTTGTCAACAACAGACATCAAGGATAGGGACACAATAAAAGTTGTGTATATCCTGGAACCCCCTACAATATCTTTGACCTTAACTGATGTGACCAATGACTGTGTTTGGCCTTTGGAGCAATCTCCTGAAGACACCTTTTCTGTGTCAAGCAATGATACACTGCTTCTCTCATCAGCTGAAGATAGCCCAGGCCACCGTTCTCAGCGTTGGCCGTCTCGATTTCACATTCCCCGCTTTGCTTACAATACAGAGATTCAACTTCAGTTGGCAAATGAAAGCCTCAACAAGGATGGGACTCTTTTCAGTGGTAAAAACATTCTCCCACTACTTCCAGACATTCTTGGAAAACTAGCTGAGGCTATTTATGAGTATACTGCGTATCCATCCAGTCTGCAGATAAGTCAAGTAGCAGAGGCCTTGACTGAAAAACATCCTTGTCTCAAAGAACCAGGGTCCTTTAATGGATGTTATGGATGGACACAGCGCCTGAAATTCAAGATGAACAACTTCAGATCCAAACTGCGAGGTCTTGGCTGTCTGGAACTTGAAGTCAATTCACTCAAGAGGAAGGCAGTACACGATAGGACTCCTGCAAAGAATGTTAAAAAAACAAAGAAGGCTGAGGTCAACTACCTACCACCTCATGCTCAAGGTGAAACTACTGAAAGTTTGGAAAAAGAGCGAGAGGAGCTCCTCAATGAAGTGATGAAAAGAGACAACTCCAATGTGATAGCTCAGAAGATGGCCAACATTTTCTCTTCGCAGGCAGGAAATAGTCAACGAAGCCCCTGCCATCAGTGACTTGATGAAGCGATGGCCTGCACTTTTTAGTGCAGCACAGGTGAGACTGTTCTGTAACATTAGAAAAGAAATATTGTTATACTAGCATTTTTGTATTATGGATGAATACAGTGTAGTTAACAACTACTGTGGACTCAAGTGCACATTTATCTTAAATCATGTATCTTTTGTGTGCCATGCAGATCAGCCAAGAATTCAAGAGGATAACAACGGTTGGCCTTGAATCAGACTGATGGCCTTAGTCCAGGAAAAGGGTGGAAATGCAGGCCAGAAGATAAGGAAAATAAAGGACATGCTTCTTGAAGTAAATAACAATTATTAGTTTTTATTTCTTTAAATATATTGCCATCATTGGTGTACTTGTGCATCAGATTTTTCTTAAACCACTGTTTTTTTGTGTGAATCAGGACAACACAGTTGAAAAACGGAGAGAGGCTGCCATCCGCTGCCTTGTGGTCTATCTGGGAGAGAAGGAGGAAAACCTTTTCAAAAAGTACAGTGTAAGTAATTCAGTACCCTTTAAAGGTTCATGTTATTCTATGGGTACTTTCCAAGTCACACTGATTTATTGTAGTGTTTTATCGATGGAACACATTGTAAAAAAGTGGAGTAATTGAGACAGTGTGTGATGTAGTCTATGTATGGAGTAAAATGTGTCCATTGGTCAGTTGGGTTCATTAAATAACACATTGTTTGAAAATTGTGGAAATGATAACGGAATGGAATATAGTCAATACACTGTAAAATGTTACCAGGATTTAACAATATTTAACTGCAATATTTCACAATAACTCATCGTATTATAACTTAACAGGCTTTAACTGCAATAATCCCAATATCATGTTGTAATGTAGAATACATAGGAGACAATCACTGCAAAAGAGCTGCAGTTCCGTTGCAGACAGGAGAACCTAGCAGAACGCCTTCTCTGTAGCACTCCATCCAGTCCAGAACCCGGGGTCCTGAAGTCTCGACTCTTACGATACTCAAACGATGCGATGTTAATATACCTCTCTGATCTAACGAGTCTGGCTAATTGTCGTGACCTCTCAGGTGGGCTATGGCTGCGATGGAGAGCTGGAGAGATGGTTGTTCTGCTAGGTTCTCCTGTCTGCACAGGAACTGCAGATCTTTTGCAGTGATCGTTAATGAGCCTAATGACGAATCATGGTCAGAATTATGATGGCCCATGCTACACCCCTTCACCAGATATACAGTACATGGATATATCTATATAGACGGTACTACATTGTTCAAAAATCTTGATCTTCCCATGGAACATTAAGTTTATAGTCATGAATCACTACAAAATTGCCTTAGTTGATATAACTTTTACCTCAACACTTTAGCAGTGATCCTTAAAGTATATTCATGTATTTATAAACTGTATTTTAAGGTCTTTGCCTTACAATGGAAGCCAATTCCAGGATGATGGTGAAAAATATAAAACGGTACATGGGAAGTCCGAAAATTAAATTGTTGAATTTATTAGTGAATTTAATACTTGTTATCATTATAAAAAAGTTAAAATGAGTTGTCTTTGTTCTTGCTTTGACTTTTAATTTAGCAAATCCAAAGCATGTTTGTGTGGTAAAATCACAGTTAACAAGTCAAATTTGCAGTATTTTGCAGTGTTGTAAATGTACAGTAAATTACTGGCTACTAGTTGCATTACTTTTACAGTATAAAACATATAAATACAGACAATCACTGTAATATATATATATATAGGGAGTCAGATGGCTAAGTGGTTAGGGAATCAGACTAGTAATCTGAAGGTTTCCAGATCGATTCCCGGCCGTGCCAAATGACGTGTCCTTGGGCAAGGCACTTCACCCTACTTGCCTCGGGGGGAATGTCCCTGTACTTACTGTAAGTCGCTCTGGATAAGAGCGTCTGCTAAATGACTAAATGCAAGACGATGTAATTCCACAGCTACATACTGTTTGGGCTGGGTCTTACAGTGGGTTTAACTTAATTTTTTGTAGGTAAAAATGTAGAGGAGAAACAAGTATTCATAATGGCATTAATGAAGAATCAGAATTCCCTTATTTACTGAAATATCAAGACTGACTTTGCATGAAACCTTGTTAAAGCCACAACTGCCTTCAACTTTTCAGATTTTACTGAGGTGTCAAGAAAATGTCGCAATGAATACGAAAAATTACATATTAATGGTGTCTTGTGGCAATAGAAAACTATGCATTGAATCTATCATTTCATTAAGTTACCATTTAAGTAAGCATGGTTAAGTCATCATAGAAAAAAGCTTACCTTTTCGTCAACATTCTGACAACTTATAATTTCTTCTACAAGGACATGGAGGAGCTCAAGGCAGACCTTATCACACAAATCATGAAGATAGCCATCATCGGGGATGACAATGCAACTGTTGTTATTGAGGGAACCAAGATCCTCCAGGGGATTGATGTTGCCACATCCTGTGCCTTGCTAATGGGCATAATATATGCTGTCAACCTCAGCTATCCTAAGGGGTTGAAGTTCACCTGTGAGGTTTTCCAGAAACTGTTCCTTGAACTTGACGGACAAAAAGCCAGCTAAAAAATAATGACTCTCAAGTGCTGTCTTTTCTGACTGCTCTGAACACTCAGAGTTTTGTTCGATCTTGGAAAGTTCAATTTCTGGGTATTGCCATAACAAAAATGTACATATAAAAAAGAATTTGTTGAAAATAAAAGTTTAACACTTTGGTTTAAAAAAAAAATGGCAGCTGGCAGCTGGGATTAATAGAATTTAACAGTCGAAACTATGTTTAAGATTATGGTACTATAGTTTTTGGTACATTTCCATGTTTACATTTACAATTTCTTACATTAATAGTTTTTGCCTTTTTGCAGATATTCTTATGTAGAACAACTTACAATTTGTGTAATTGAACCCCCAATCCTGGTGTTACAAGTGCTATGCTATATTCTACCAACTGAGCTACACAAGACCAGATTGTAGACTCAATTCCATGGTTGGCGAGTAGGCAAAACTTCCCTAATACGAATTGTTAATTACTTTGCATTCAGCAAGACAAAAGAACAGCAGTATGCTTTTGCTTTTTTGTTGTTGTCTAACTACTGTACTTTTCACAGTTAATCAACAGTTTTGACTGTTGACCGCTGTACAAGCTGTTAACTTTCCAGTCTTGAAAATAAATGTGAAACATATGTGAAATTCCTGCAGTTTTTTTTGTAATAGCCAACCAAGTCACTAGAGATTTTTGCCTTAAACGTTTTATGTTAATAGTATAGATAGCCTTATTTGATTTGGAATTGCAGTGCAAAATTGGCTTTGCTTTCAAATATTGACAAAACAAGATTTTTACTAGCCATCAAGTTATCAAGTTCATGTAACTTAAAAATGCATCTTATTGTGTCTGAAAAGCTAATTCACTATACATAAAACATTGTGTTGGATCAACTTGAATACTTATATATTCATGTTGATAATTATTAAGTTTGTCACTTACAAAATGCTTTTTATAGTCGCCAACAAGATAACTCGCCATACTTACAAATTGTGTTGGATCAACTTAAATACCTGTGTTAATCTTAAGTTATTAAGTTTGTGTTGCTTAGAAATGCTTTTTACTGTCGCTAAAAAGCTAATTCACTATACTTGAAAAATTGTGTAGTATCAATGTAATATAACCAGGAGTTGGCATAATGCAAAAAGACTAATGCAGCATGTTGCCCTAATTTTTTTTGTTGACCAAATGTTTTATTTTTTAGAGTGTGGTCAAAGAAAACAACTTAGACTGCATCTGTCTAACAGAAACCTGGCTAAACAATGACACGGCAACAGCAACTTTGATAGAAGCGTGTCCGCCCGATTACAGCTTTCACCAAGTTTCTAGGACATCAAAAAAAGGTGGAGGAGTCGCAGCTATTTTCTCCTCTAAACTGTTGTTCAAAATCACTGAGCTAGGTGAATTCACATCATATGAATATCTTGCTATAGAGCTCAAAACCGAATCAATACTTTTTGTTATTATATATCGGCCACCCAAGCACTCGCCAATATTCATACAAGAATTCTCTGAATTATTATCACTATGTGTCACTAGATATGACAAAGTAGTTTTAAACGGAGACTTAAATATCCAAGTAAATAAAAAAAGCAGACCCAAGAACTATTGAGCTCTTAAATCTCCTTGACAGTTTCAATCTAACTCAACACATAACAGACCCAACACACCGGCATGGAAACACACTAGATCTAGTGATAACAACTGGACTAAATATCAATAATATTTCAATAACTGATCTACCCCTCTCAGACCATCATTATATACTTTTTAATGTGGAAATTATCCTAAGAAAAACCAAAAAAGAATTCTTAGTCTATTGATCCAAAAACGAAGCATGAAGAGCGAAAATTGTGGCAATGCTGGCAAACTAGAAATATTTTTTCAACGACATCCGAAGCTGCCCTCCACTCTAAGCGTTTCAGTCTGCACTCTAGGGTTTCACGTAAACGCCCATGTAAATCTCAGAAACGGCTTGAAAAAGTCATGAAACATAATCAGTGATATTGAAAAAAGTTGAATAGATATCAAAAAGCTGAATTATTTAAAAATGGTTTAGGGTTTTGTCAACATTTTAAAGTTTAAATGGTGGCTCTAGCTGGAAGATTGAGGAAGAAGAAGGATTTGGAAGTTGAAGAAGTTTAAAGAAGTTTGAGAGGATTTGAAAGAAAACTCCATTGGAAACCCATGTTAAAAATATTATGAATATTGATTTATATTAATTCAAGCATAAGAGGTACAAAGCTGAAAAGTCACAGCACCCATGGCCTGAAACTGTTGAATTTTTTGATAGCTGAACGGTTTTAATAGCTGAAGATTTGAAGGCGCTGAAAGGTGCCACGGAAGAAATAGAAGATAAATAATAATAAAAACTAGAAAGGCATTTCCTGCTGAAAATGCGTTGGAATGCTGAAAGATGAAATTATTTTTCTTAAATTGCAGAAAATACAGAAATGAGAAAATACCCGCAAGCTGAAATGAATGTCAAAAATGTGAGTCACACAAAAGAGGCAGTGTGGAAACTGAACTGCATCATCTAACAACGCTAAGAGCTGAAATACAATGCGGGAGAAGCTGAACTGTTAAACAGAAGAAGTAGGCCTAGGCTAGCTAGTCATAAAAATAATATTATAGTCTTAACAGCTGAAATTATAGTTGGGATAGTAATAGCAGTAGCAGATGTGTGCATTGAGTGCGTTTACTCGGCTTTCTTAGTAGGATTCAATGTGCTGATTGAATTAAACATACAGCAGTAGGGCCGATACAGGAAGACACGGCGACACTTTGTTGCTGAAGGATGATGGTGCAAGTTTTGTCCGTGGAGCATACAACGATTAATAAAAAGAATCATGTAGACGCGCTTATTGAGTAATCGCATAACTAATTACACATGTAAACGGAGTAATCGTATGGCATAAACCGACAATTGCTAGTAATCGGGTTTCTCATGGTCAAGTAAACGCACTCAGTGGCGTAGTATAATAAAACAGTTCCATTAGCAATAGTAGTAAAGGAGATATCAGCAGCACCTGCAGAGTCACCTCTTGTAAATTGTATTAGGTTGAAATACTATCAAACTCTGTCTTGTGACTCCACTAATCAGCTAATACCAATCACCTGCGTGAGACTGAGTGGTGCGTGTCTGTCGTTGCCACGGTGATGGCAGCTATGATTGCTAACGCGCTGAGGGGAGAGAATAACTGAAATGTAGCTAGAATCCACACCTCAAACAAGTTAACCTAGATGCAAAACTATACGTCCAATCCAAAAAATAAGGATATTTTCCGAGACCCAAGACTCTGCCGAAACCAGAGATATCCTTTATATTTCTGTGCGGTCAGAAATACGACTCTACCGGAAGTTTCAAAATCTTGTTCTTTTTGCTTTCTCTGACGATTTTGTCACCAGATTTGCATTGGTCTCTATGGGGCGAGAGTTGGACTTTGTCTCGCTTTCGTGGGGCTCTGAACAAATGTGTACATCTGTTGGATTCAACAGACAACTGTCTACGACCAGCACAAAATTAGCTATCTATTGATCCAAAAATGAAGCATGAAGAGCGAAAATTGTGGCAATGCTGGCAAACTAGAAATATTTTTTCAACGACATCCGAAGCTGCCCTCCACTCTAAGCGTTTCAGTCTGCACTCTAGGGTTTCACGTACACACCCATGTAAATCTCAGAAACGGCTTGAAAAAGTGAAACATAATCAGTGATATTGAAAAAAGTTGACTAGATATCATCAAAAAGCTGAATTATTAAAAAATAGTTTAGGGTTTTGTCAACATTTTAAAGTTTAAAAGGTGGCTCTAGCTGAAAGATTGAGGAAGAAGAAGGATTTGGAAGTTGAAGAAGTTTGAGAGGATTTGAAAGAAAACTCCATTGGAAACCCATGTTAAAAATATTATGAATATTGATTTATATTAATTCAAGCATAAGAGGTACAAAGCTGAAAAGTCATAGCACCCATGGCCTGAAACAAATTTTTTTGATAGCTGAACGGTTTTAATAGCTGAAGATTTGAAGGCGCTAATTTTAACTTCTAATTTGAAAATTAGAAGTTGAATAAAGATTCAAAGAATAATACTTGGAATGCTGAAGCAGCATTCCAACAATAATAAGTTGAATAAAGATTCAAAGAATAATACTTGGAATGCTGAAGCAGCATTCCAACAATAATAATAATAAAGAGAAACAGAAAAACAATAGTATTATATATTACTTTCCAGCACCCCTCCCAGAGAATCCAAAAAGGGTGGGTACTCTGCGCTGCCGTTTGGTGCGTAAGCACAAACAACAGTGAGGACCCGTCCCCCCACCCGAAGGCGGAGGGAGGCTACCCTCTCGTCCACCGGGGTGAACCCCAACGTACAGGCGCCGAACCGATGGGAAACAAGTATTCCCACCCCAGCTCGACGCCTCTCACCGAGGGCTGTTTCCGGAGCCGATGCTGTGCGTTGATGCGAGGCCGACTATATCTAGCCGGAACTTCTTTACCTCGCGCACCAGCTCCGGCTCCTTTCCACGTCCCTAGAGCTAGCTTCTGCAGCCGAGGATCGGACCGCCAAGGCCCCTGCCTTCGGGCGCCGCCCGTCTCACACTGCACCCGACCCCCATGACCCCTCCTGCGGATGGTGAGCCCACTGGAAGGGGGTCCCACATTGTCTCTTCGGGCTGTGCCCGACCGGGCCCCATGGGAAAAGGCCCGGCCACCAGGCGCTCGCCATCGAGGGGGGGGCCCCCGGTGACCCGCTTCCGGGCAGGGGCAACTGAGAACCATTATTTGTTTTCTTCATGGTAGGTTTTTGAGCCACGCTTTGTCTGGTCTTTTGCCTGGAACCTGTTTGCCTTGGGTTGGGGGGCTATGTTGGGGGGCTTGGGCTATGTTGTTGGGGGCATAAAGCCCCCAACAACATAGCTTCCAGGATCACTAGGACATGCAAACCCCTCCACCGCGGTAAGGTGGTGACTCAGGGAGGGGTCATCAGACTCATCAGACATAAATAAATAAAATCATCAGACTCCACTCAATATTTTTGCATATGGATGCTACCTCAATAACTGATGTTCACATACAATCACACACACACACTCTCTGCTTGAGGAAAACACGGGTCCGGTGGGACCCAGGATGGCAGGTAAGTTTGGAACTATGCCCCCACTTGAGGACCTGAGCTCGAACTGAGTCTGGGACAAACAAACGATTAGGCGGACCACTACCTGGGTCGGGTTGGTTGAGTTGAGCCTCGCGGACCTCTCTCTCAATCTCCCAGTGTACTGCACCAACCAGGTAAGGTCCAAGGCATTCTTGGACAGGGCTCTTTGACTAGTCCGGGTCGTCAACCACACAAGTGGCGGGCAGAATGGAACCAGGCTGGGACTCTGGGTCTTCAGGCGTGGATTGGCGTGACAAGGCGTCCGGCTTAACGTTCCGGGATTCAGGCCGATAGGTTAGGGTGAAGTTGAACCTTCCCAGAAACAGCGCCCATCTAGCCTGTCCAGAGTTCAACCTCTTTGCTGATTGGAGGTAGGAGAGGTTCTTATGGTCTGTCCAGACGATGAACTGATGCTCTGCTCCTTCAAGCCAGTGTCTCCATTCCTGCAAGGCCAGTACCACAGCTAGAAGTTCACGATTGCCTATATCATAGTTTACCTCAGCGGGAGAGAGCCGCCGCGAGAAAAAGGCGCATGGATGTAGCTTCTGATCCTCAGGGGCCGGTATTTCAAAATGATCCCACAGGATTAATCCTCCTGGATTGGATTAAATCCAGATCAGATCCTAAAAACTGGTATTTCAAAGCAAATCTGATCCTGAAGATTCAGATTTGGGAATCCAATCCTGCCTTTGATCTGGATAAAAGACTGCTGTTGAGTATTTCAAAACTTGGTAACACTTTAGAATAATGGTCCGTTGTTAACGAGTAGTTATGCAGGAAGTAATAGGTAGTACTACATGAACACCGAATTTAATACTATTAACTATTATGGAACCAAGATTAACTAAGCAGTAAGTAATAGCTAATTTACTACAAAGGTATTTCCTTGGTAGGTATTTGGTTATTACTAAATAAATATATCCTCATTGAGAACCACTTGTGAACTATGACCAATTAAAGGAGACATGACATGCTGTTTTTGGATGCTTTTATATAGGCCTTAGTGGTCCCCTAATACTGTATCAGAAGTCTCTTTCCCGAAATTCAGCCTTGGTGCAGAATTACAGCCACTACTAGCAGTCCCACAAGGAGCTTTCCTCAGAATGCGCTGTTTTGGTGTCTGTAGCTTTAAATGCTAATGAGGAGCGGAGGGGCGGCACCATGCGCTAATGTTTACAATGGATGTATGGCAATGGCTGTAGCCCCGTTGCTGTAAGATGCCTCGAATTTGCCCATTCTCATCTGATAACCCTGGTTTGCAGAGGTACACACTCAGTCATTTCAATGAGGGGAAAGGCGGATATCGCGCGCGCCATAACACCAACAGCAGAACGGTTATCCAAATAACAAAAAAGTGTACAACACTCACGTTACAGCATGTGTATTCACACACATACTTGATGCTATTTATCTTTACATTAGCGACAATAACTCAGCTGTTAGCTGCAGAGCTAATGTTACAGCCACATTCTAAAAAAGCTACAAAGCTACAAAATGATATAGCATTAGTTAACTTACTTGTCCGAGGTTAGTCGCTGGACGAAGGAGAGTTAGTACTGATCCAGAATTTAATTTCAGCAAGGCCAGTTTTGTATTAGCTCAAGTTGAGGAAACAGTCGTGGCTGAAGTGTTTGGCGCAGACATACAAAACAATCTGTTGTAGGCGCATTTCCAGAGAAAATAAAATTAAGACACTGGGTCTTCAGAGGCTCGGATGAAGGAACTGTAAAAATATTTTTGTTTTCCTTTGTACATCCAAACTGAGCAAATGTAATGCTTCGTTCGTTTGCAAGCCATGATGTCTCTCGAGGATAAAAACACTTGCACGGTCGTAGCTCAGTTTCTTATGGGCGGGCCAGATTCTCTGGGCGGGCAAAGCAGAGAGAAGGGAGGTAACCTTCCTCCTTGTGACGTAACAAAGAGGAGATTTTCAAACAGAGCAATTGAGCTTTCATTTTCTGAAAGGCGGAGAAGAACACCCAGGGCTTGGTTTACACCGATCGAAAATTGTAGCCACTGGGGGACCAAAGGCAGGCTAGGGGAACTCATATTAATGTTAAATAACCTCCTAAAGTGAAGTTTTCATGTCATGTCACCTTTAAGAAAGAATAACCAATGAATTACTAATCACAAAAATAATGTCTAAAAAGTGAACAATTGTTTTTTTTACTCTTAACATGGTCATAACATTTCAGAAGCTTGTGCCTCAAATGAGTTCTTTGTGGAAACCAGTTTATGAATATTAACGTTATAACATGTCCCCCCCAATATTTGATCATACTGTATGATTATGCGTGCAATTTCGATGTGACTGCTATTACGTCTTTCTGCAGCTCCGAAAATATCAAATCCCGACCGGTCCATTTTCCAAAGACAGTCGACTTGGCTTACCGAAACCTGTTTGTCCTGAAATCCATGTCATGTTTTCCCTACACCTATACTCTGGTGCAACGTCAATTTGTGAGTTTGGAGCGCGAAATCATTTGGCACATTTTTATGGATGGTAAATATCCAGTATTTGGCTAACATAATCCCTTAGATAACGACTAGGTGAATTTCACTAGAATTTCGAATTGTAGGCTAGAATTAGTGCGAATTTCGAATTGTGGAATTAGTGCGAATTTCGATTGCAATAATATACAGTTTGTATGAATGGGACTTTTTACAAGCTAGTCGACAGCTAGCCTGGCTTTACAGCTAGCAACAACTGTAGCTAGCGTTTTGGGCCATGTTCCTGTTCTCTGAATTGGGCCATTTGTTATTTCTTCCTTCATCATTTTCATCCCTTTGGAATTGCGTTGCTGTTGTATTTCGTAGTAGTGGCCAATGCTAGACTCAGAGTGAATATAGGCCTATACATTGGTTTGGGTTAGGGTTAGCCATGTAGTGTTACTTACTTAATACTTATTTAGCCATTATGTTTGACTCAGTTTTTCATCAGTTTGTTGAATATGTTGAATGTTTCATTCCAAAATACAGAATTTTCTAGGTTTCATCATTGTGCCAAACAAAGAATGTTTCTTTCAGACATATTTTACAAAGTGCTTTATTCTTGCATGCCCATGTGCATTTTTGCATTATGTAGGATTTTCTTTTACGATTTCATGGAAATCTTCCAGTGCATATAATTTAAAAAAAAAATGTTACCCAATCTGCAGTTGTTTTATGTTGTAGATCTTGCGAGGTAACATGTTTTTCACTTTGAAATAATGGTCCAGATTACAGTTACTGCGGGATGACAAGGTAACGCTTGAGTAATTAGTGAGGAGTTAACATGTTTGTCACTTTAAAATAATGGTCCACATCACAAGTAGTTCCTGCAGGATGACAAGGTAACGCTTGAGTAATTAGTGATGAGTTAACATGTTTTTCACTTTAAAATAATGGTCCACATCACAAGTAGTTCCTGCAGGATGACAAGGTAATGCTTGAGTAATTAGTGAGGAGTTAACATGTTTTTCACTTTAAAATAATGGTCCACATCACAAGTAGTTCCTGCAGGATGACAAGGTAATGCTTGAGTAATTAGTGAGGAGTTATACTGGTTTTCACAAGTAATATAAGTCTAATTTTATATTTATACACATACGGTACAGGCATACATTTCTGAGGCACTAGTGATATTCTAACAAGCATTGTAATCTGGAAGATGTGGTTTTGCGCTTATCGCAACATAAATGCAGGATGCAAATTGTTTTTGACAAAAGAACATCAATGTTTATATTCATATCCTAAAGAGAAGTTATCCTCAGGCGGCTACTGTAACATAAAGGTAGGTCTTTGGAGTCTGAGACCTATTGAACTGACACTCAAGAGCTCATAATAGTGAACTAATCCAATCATGAGCGTGTCAGCATCACTTATTACTTATCATCACAATTATTAAAAATGTTAAACAAATTATCATTATTTGTATTATACCATGTTTAAGTTTGAAATAAACAGAGAACATACGTCCATCCTTTGGTAAGAGTAGTCACAATCTCAACCTGTAGCTAACGTATTTGGGGGGATATAATATTCATAAACTGGTTTCCACAAAGAACCCATTTGAGGCACAAGCTTCTGAAAAGTTATGACCATGTTCAGAGTAAAAAAAACCAAATTGTTCACTTTTTAGACAAGTTACTTTTGTGATTAGTAATTAATTGGTTATTCTTAATTGGTCATAGTTCACAAGTAGTTCTCAATGAGGATATATGTATTTAGTAATAACCAAATACCTACCAAGGAACTACCTTTGTAGTAAATTAGCTATTACTTACTGCTTAGTTAACCTTGGTTCCATATTAGTTAATAGTATTAAATTCGGTGTTAATGTAGTACTACCTATTACTTCCTGCATAACTACTCGTTAACAACGGACCATTATTCTAAAGTGTTACCCAAAACTTTAGTGGGAAATCTGGATCAGTTTGATCCTAAAAATCAGGATTACCCTGATCCCACCTCAGAGGTGGATTTGTGGGAGATTACATGTAAAGGTTTGAACAGCCTAAGGCCCCGTTTACACGGAGGAAAAACGCATATATTTTCATGCGGTTTGGCCTTTCATTTACACGAACACGGAGGTTTTATCACGGAAAACGATCATTTCTAAAAACTCCGGCCAAAGTGGAGATTTCTGATTTTTTCAGTTTTTGTGTTGGCGTGGGCACTAGGTTAAACGGAGTTTATGTTCTCAAACGTCACAGTATGCGACAAAAAATGCATCACGTAATGTGAGCGTCCTATGTTTGTAGTAATGTAATAGGGTCATTTATTTGTTAATCGCGTTACATTTGTGAATCACGAAATACATTTGTGCAAAGCGTTACATTTATTTGTGAATCATCCAAACAAATAAACCTCGCGCCATATTTACTATTGAAAGGAAAACGAAGTTGATCGTGTTATTCGTAGTTGTTGTTGATTTTGAGAATTCTGATTGGTTTGCATGGCTTTATCCTTCTCATTACACTGCCGCCTACAGGTTTGGCATAGTTATGATAGCGCTCGGGGGCGTATTTATGCGGGTTAATGTAAACAGAAACATTTCTTCGGAAACGATCTTGTGTGTACAACGTTATTTTTGAAAACGGAGGGGCAGAAATATTAGTTTCTGTAAATACCTGGCTATGTGTAAACGTGGCCTCAGTGTAACTGCTCCCAAAGTTCTTTGTTTTATACAGATATAGCTAAGCTTCACTGCTGTTTGATCAATGTTTATTTTCTTTGCACGTTCCTTTCTTTTTCAGAAAACACAGTGAAAATGAATGCCTTATTTAAGTAACAGTTTTTTGTTAAGTTATACCCGCTGATAAAAGCCTCCACTGAAAATCAGTCAAATGTATTTATTTAATAAATACATTTGACAGATTTTTTATTAACATGCATTCAGCACACACACTTAATCTTCATAGCCAAAGCTCAAAAGGTTATGCCATTTGGAGCAGGTCTGTGTTAACTGGCTGTCTTCTCTTTCCACAAACATCTGTAAAGAAAAACAAATATTAAGGTTTTAGGGCTGTCCCTTTTGTTGACAACTTTTTCCTAAAAAGATATGTACAACACATTTTAAAATCTACACACAATTCCTTGCGAGTAAATGCATTAAAATGTGGACTGTGGACCGCGACATACAGACGCTAGACTATTTACTACCTTGTTAGCTCCTTAACACAGAAGTCAATGGAGCAGCGTTAGCTCGCATTGACGCAAACCCGGCTTTATTTGACTTCGCCGAGCTCTTCTTTCAACTTTGTGCTGATTTACAAAATGTGTTAACTTAACCCTTGTGTTATCTTCGGGTCATTCTGACCCATCAGTCATTGTGACCCACCGTCGTATTGTGACAACTTTGCCGCATACAAAAACAAAGTGAGGAATTTTCTTTTAACCATCGGGCTGTCTCAGACCCCCCACATTGCGAAGGTTAAAAGAAAATGCTATTTATTAGTTTTTGTATTGGGTAAAATTGGGTAAACACAACAATGGTTCGTTGTGAACCTTTGGGTCATGTGACCCGAAGGCAGCACAATGATTGCCTTTCATCTAGTCTTAGGACGCATCAACACAGACCAAGATTATAGCGTCACTGTGTCCAATCCCGACCGTTTTTTAGCTAACATTCTGATAAAATGCCACTTCAAATATTGATAAAAATGATCGTATCACGTTTTCAGCTGATTTACTGACTTCACGTTAAGCTTTAACTTCTTACCTTTCGAGATAAATATTGTAAAAAAAAAAAAGAGTTAGCTTAGCCTTTACTAGAGCCGGTAAAATGGCGCCGGTAAATTAGCCGTGCGCTACCCTTGTCCAAACCCGACCGCACTACTAAACACTGGCCGCTGCTGTTTTTCCGGGGATATTTTATTTATTTATTAGTTTATTTGACAGGGACAATGCAGTTAAACATAGCTACAGAGCAAAGTTTGCAGCTGATGTGATGCACATAGAGTTTCTAGCAAGAGATAACTTTCAACTCCCATCCCTGGATGAGCCTTTCTACAATAGCACGTAATAAAAACAATATACAATTTTAAAAATACAGAATAAAAAAATACACATTCAGAACACACGCGTTCTAGGAACTAATTCGAAGGGTACACAATGCAATTGTACTAATTGAAAACTCATTCACGCTCAGACATTTACATGGGTACAGTTTTGGTTTGCTTTCAGCCATGCCTTAAGGTGAACATTTTAAACTCAGAAATGATCTTAATCTCTGTGGGCAGTGAGTTCCACAGTTTCCAAGCCCTGTAAGAAAAGGCTGATGTACCAAAAGATGTCCTGCGCTGTGGAATTTTACAATTTTGGTTTAGAGAGCCCCTTGTCACTCTACCGCTATTTAGTCTCTGAATAAATGTACTCAGGGGTTCAGGAGCCAACTTATTGGTACACTTAAATAACAATTTGAGAAAACATAAATCGCTGAAGCTTTCAAAACTTAATAAATTAAATTTCTTAAGAATGTGGCAGTGATGAAAGCGAATTGGTTTTCTATCCATAATTTTCATTGCTTGGTTATAAAGTGAACCAATGTGCTTTGTAGCTGAGGGGGCTGCCTGGGCCCATGCTGTCATGCAGTATGAAATATGAGAGAAGATCATAGCATGCATGTACAGCAGGGCTGCCTGGTGCGGAATGTAATGGCAAATTAATTTGAAACAATTTAAGTTTAGTTTCATTGTTTTTGATATTTTCTCAATATGTTTATCAAATTTTAGTTGGGGGTCGAGGACCAACCCAAGATACTTGAATTGAGTTACAGATTGTATTTTATCATTTTGCAAGTGTATTTGAAATTTTTGCTCTAAATTGTGTTTTTTAATTGAAAAACACATAGCAACCGTTTTTGTAGAATTTAAAACCAACTTATTTTGAGTGAGCCACTGATTAACCTCAGCCATGCATGCAGACAAAACCTCTGCAGCCTGCTCCGGTGTCTTGGCAGATGCATAAAAAACGGTATCATCTGCATAAAGTTGGCAGCGGACACCAGGACAGATCAAAGGCAAGTCATTTATAAAGAGACTAAACAACATTGGTCCCAATATAGAACCCTGAGGTATGCCCATACGGATGTTTAGCAATGAGGATTTGTCTCTGGCCACTTTAACACACTGTTCCCTCCCCTAAAGAAATTAGGCTAACCAACCCACTGCCTCAGGAGAGATGTTAAACAGTGACATTTTGGATAAAAGTAGGTGGTGACTGACCATTTCAAAGGCTTTTTTAAGATCGAGAAATACTGCTCCTACCACCTCACCCCTATCCATGGACTTCTTTAAGTTTTCAATGAAGCAGCAGTTTGCTATTTCGGTTGAGTGCCTTGGTCTAAAACCAAACTGCTGTGGGTGGAGGAGCTGGTTGGCCTCCAAGTGGTCAGTCAGCTGTATTGCTACGACCTTCTCCATCACTTTGGATAGTACGGGTAGAATTGATATTGGCCGGTAGTTGCACATAGAATCTTGACTTCCTGCTTTAAATATTGGCACAATCACTGCTTTTTTCCAGCTTGAGGGAAATTTACCATTTCTTATGGACAAATTGACAAGGTGTGTTAGAGGTTTAGCAAGTACACTACTGTATTGTTTGAGAAAACAACAATTCATATTAAAGATATCATTGGATTTGGAATTTGAAATTTTTTGAATGATCTGTATGACTTCTGTCTCATTAACCTCTTCTATACAAAAGGAATCAGCAGAAGGCATTAGGCATGGTTCATTCCCACCTACAATCTCTTTAAAATCTCTTGTTAATTCTTCTACTGAGTGTACAAAATAAGTATTAAATCCGTTAGCCATAGTTGCACTCTTATTAGTCCTCTTGCCATTTACAATGAGTTCTCGAATTCCTTTAGTCTTGGTTGTTTTATTCGTTAGTGCATTTAAATGTTTCCAAAGGGAATTACTATTGCCCTGTGCATTTCCTATAAGATTAGTATAATATGAAGCTTGTGCTTTTCTCAATTCTTGTACCACTTTATTTCTTAAACCTTTGAAGGCTAAATGATCACTGTTAAGTTTTGAATGTAAAGATTTCTTCAAGGCCAAATTCTTCTTCATAAGTTTTCTTATTTCATTATTTATCCAGGGAAGAGTACCCCCTTTTTGTTTACACTTTTTTTTTGTTTCGTAAACTTGTCCACTAATTTTGTGATGGCTGTCATCATAGAATTACAGCATTCATCCACGTCCTCCGTGGCAATGATCTAGAGTTCTAGATTTAGGGATGACTAACTTTATATCATTGTCAGTGTTACATGATTTGCCAAAGTATTCTAGCCTTTTTTTTGTCAATTTTCTAACAGTCAACGTCATGTTGTGATCTGATAGCCCTGTTATTAAATTATAAGTTCTTGTAATATGATCAGGTTTATTTGTAAAAGCCATGTCAATTAGAGTCTTAGTCTGTTTAGTAATCCTAGTGGGTCCTTTAATCATTTGTTGATAGTTAAATTTTGTCATTATTGTTTTCAGTTTGAGCTTATAACTTTTGTCGGACCAATTGATGTTAAAATCACCATACAATATAGTTTCTCTATACACTTCTAGTTGTTTAACTACATGCCTTAACTCATCATAAAAAGACACCTTAAAAGAAGGAGGATTATAGAGAACAGCAACATTAAAATTCATTGATGGTGACAAAATTATATTCAGAGCTAAGCATTCAAGAGGAGTATTCAATTCAACTAGATCACATTTGAATTTATCTTTGATATAAATCAATACACCTCCACCCTTCCCAGAGTTTCTGTCTTTTCTGAAGCATTGATATCCCTCAATGTCTATCATATTGGTTGGTATATTACTATGAAGCCAAGATTCAGTTAAGCAGAGGTAGTCCAAGTTTGAATCCATGAGGAGAGCAGCAATCTGATACTTTTTGGGGATCAAACTGCGAATGTTTAATTGTCCCCCCAATATTCCTTTCAGTTTGCACGTCGGTTCCCACAACACTCGGGCATGATTAACAGTTTCAAAAAAGAGATATTGCTTTTGTTTTTGCACAGCGTGATTCACTTCAGGACGCGATTGTGTCGAATTGATGACATGGATCCGCCCTGAGAACACTGCAACTCCAGCTGCTCTCTCCGTCAACCACTCCTTCACTCACTCACCCCGCTCAACCGGGCGGGGTGGTGGGACAGGGTTGGTTCTTTCCCCACATATTAAATACACATCCACACCACTCCCTGTTACTGCCAAATCATTTGAACACCATTGTGCGATGCTAACTGATCCTATCAAAGCATGCTTAATTGTTCTTTATTGCCCACCAGGCCCGCTAGCCGACTTTGTGGAGGAGCTGGACATGCTCCTCAGCGTCCTCCCGGATGATGGAACCCCCCTGATAGTCCTTGGGGACTTCAACATCCACCTCCAAAGAACTCAGGCCGTCGACTTCTTGTCTCTCCTGACCTCCTTTCGACCTGACGCTGCTGAGCACACCGGCGACCCACAAGGCAGGCAAACAGCTAGACCTCATCCTGACACGTAACTGTATCACTGACTTAACCTCTGTAACCCCACTGCATATTTCTGATCACTACTTTATCCAATTCTCTATCTCTCTCCCTCCAACTCCTTCTACCTCCCCTCCCCTTGTAACTTTCCGGCGCAACCTCCGCTCCCTATCCCCCTCCCATTTCTCCTCTATTGTAACATCCTCCCTCCCCCCCATTGACGAGTTCTCGTCCCACCCCACTAACACTGCCACCGACACCTTGTTAACCACTTTAACTGCATCACTTGACTCTCTCTGTCCCCTGTCAACCAGGCCTGCACGATCTTCTCCCTCCTGCCCGTGGCTTACGGATGTTATTCGTGAAGAACGGTCCACCCTTCGGGCAGCTGAGAGGAGATGGCGCAAGTCCAAAGGCGGTCTGGACCTTGATAAGTATCACTCCCTCCTCAAATCCTTCTCTTCTCACATAACTGGTGCTAAAACCCTCTACTTTCTGAACAAAATTAACTCTGCTTCAAACCCCCACAAACTTTTTTCTACCTTCTCCACCCTTCTTAACCCACCTCCCCCACCCCCTCCCTCCACCCTGACAGCAGACGACTTCTCCTCCTTCTTTGAGAAAAAAGTCGCCGACATTAGCAGTCGGTTCCCTAAACCCACCTTTCCTACCCTCTCACCCTCCATGACTGACCCAACTAAATGTCTAAACTCTTTTTCTCCCCTGTCTGAGGCAGAGATCTCTGACCTCATTCTCTCTCATCGCCCCACCTCCTGTCCCCTTGATCCTATACCCTCCCCTCTCTTTCAAACCATCTCCCCCTCCATCATAACTTTTCTTCTCCATGTCCTAAACTCCTCTCTTACCTCTGGCACCTTCCCCTCTGCCTTCAAACAGGCTAGAGTTACCCCTCTACTCAAAAAACCCTCCCTTAACCCTGCCGTTCTCCAGAACTACAGACCGGTATCACTGTTACCCTTCCTTTCAAAAACAATTGAACGTCCTGTATCTAACCAACTGTCTAACTTTCTCTCTCAGAACAACCTGCTTGACCCCAACCAATCGGGCTTCAAGACTGGCCACTCCACAGAGACTGCCCTCCTTTCAGTCACCACTGCCCTCCAGTCTGCCAGAGCGGCTTCCAGGTCATCCATCATCATTCTGCTGGACCTTTCTGCAGCGTTTGATACGATTAACCACCAGATCCTGCTCGCCAGACTTTCTGAGATGGGCATCACTGGCACTGCACTCCAGTGGATCTCATCCTACCTGTCGGGAAGATCCTACCAGGTTTCCTGGGGAGGCAAACTGTCAGGCCCTCGCCAGCTCTCCACTGGTGTCCAACAGGGCTCCGTCCTTGGACCCCTCCTCTTCTCTCTGTACACCACCTCACTTGGACCAATCATCACCTCCCATGGCTTCTCCTACCACTGCTACGCTGACGACACGCAGCTGTACCTGTCGTTCCCCCCGACCGATCCGGGGATCTCAGCTAGGATTGAGGCCTGCCTCACAGACATCTCCGCCTGGATGACCGAGCACCACCTCCAGCTGAACCTCGCCAAAACAGAACTTCTCATCATCCCGGCTAAACCCTCCATCTCCCACGATCTCTTAATTACCCTGGGATCTGCAACGGTGACCCCTTCATCCTCTGCCAGGAACCTTGGGGTTACCATGGACGACGAGCTCTCCCTCACGGCCCACATTGCTGCGGTCTCCCGGTCGTGTAGATTCACCCTCTACAACATCCGGAAGATCAGGAGATACCTGTCTGAGCACTCCACCCAGCTGCTAGTCCAAGCACTTGTCCTCTCCAAGTTGGACTATTGCAACTCGCTGCTCGCTGGTCTCCCAGCATGTGCAACCCGCCCTCTTCAGAGGATTCAGAACGCAGCGGCCCGCCTGGTCTACAATCTACCCAGACGCTCCCATGTTATCCCACTCCTCATCTCTCTCCACTGGCTACCTATCATGGCCCGTATCAGATTCAAGACCCTGGTATTGACCTTCCGAGCAGTGAACGGGACTGCACCCGTCTACATCAAGTCTCTCCTGCAGCCTTACACCCCCACCCGTCACCTACGGTCTTCTTCAGACAACCGCCTGGTGGTCCCACCGCTCAAGACCGCCCGGTCCCAACACAAGCTCTTCTCCTGTCTGGCCCCCCAGTGGTGGAATCAACTCCCCACCTCCATCAGAGACACTGACTGTCTCTCCACCTTCAAGAAAAGGCTCAAGACGCACTTGTTCCGGGAGTACAACGGTACTTAGGAATGGTTCGCTTGACCCGATGTTAGTTTCCTCAAGGATCACAATGACTCTTGCTTAGAGACTTGTTGCTCTTGTGGTTAGTGGTAACTGACTTAAATTTTTGTACTCGCTGTGATATATTGTTTTTATTATTGTTGCTTGCTTTTTCCACAGGTACACTTGCACTTATACATTACATTTACATTTATTCATTTAGCAGACGCTTTTATCCAAAGCGACTTCCAAGAGAGAGCTTTACAAAGTGCATAGGTCACTGATCATAACAACGAGATAGCCACAAAACATTGCGAGTAGCCAAAACATGAAGCACACATTGTGAACAACCAAAATAAGTGCCAAAGGGAAGAACCATAAGAGCATGTAGTTAAACAAGTTACAATTAAACAACATGAACTGCTATAAGTGCAAGTGTACCTGTGGAAAAAAAGCAAGCAACAATAATAAAACAATATATCACAGCGAGTACAAAGATTTAAGTCAGTTACCACTAACCACAAGAGCAACAAGTTTCTAAGCAAGAGTCATTGTGATCCTTGAGGAAACTAACATCGGGTCAAGCGAACCATTCCTAAGTACCGTTGTACTCCCGGAACAAGTGCGTTTTGAGCCTTTTCTTGAAGGTGGAGAGACAGTCAGTGTCTCTGATGGAGGTGGGGAGTTGATTCCACCACTGGGGGGCCAGACAGGAGAAGAGCTTGTGTTGGGACCGGGCGGTCTTGAGCGGTGGGACCACCAGGCGGTTGTCTGAAGAAGACCGTAGACTTATAGCAGAAGAAGACTTATAGCAGTTCATGTTGTTTAATTGTAACTTGTTTAACTACATGCTCTTATGGTTCTTCCCTTTGGCACTTATTTTGGTTGTTCACAATGTGTGCTTCATGTTTTGGCTACTCGCAATGTTTTGTGGCTATCTCATTGTTATGATCAGTGACCTATGCACTTTGTAAAGCTTTCTCTTGGAAGTCGCTTTGGATAAAAGCGTCTGCTAAATGAATAAATGTAAATGTAATGTAAATGAATTGCCCGCTCCTCCGTTGTTAACTCGCCTCGCTGTGCCTTCACGTTTGGAAGCCGTGGTTGTTACCGACACAGCCCCCGCTTCTGCGTGTAGGTCTATCAGGCCGGGTGACTCACCAGTTTGGCCGCAGTTGAAAGATCCCAAGTGGCAGAGAACAGAAGTGGTGCGCTCCGCCGCATGTCGCTGCTGCTCCGGTAACTCCTGGCTCTGTACCAACAACTGTTCCGACCACTGCGCTGCTCTGCGCGGTTCTAGTGTATGCATGGGCGGTATCTGCGCTGCTCGACCGATGTCAGGCCTTACCTGCACCACAGAATTAGCCTGTTGTTGTTCAGACGCATTCGGTCCGGGATTGAGATGTATGTCCCCAGTTAAAAGCATGAGCAGCGCTTTGGATGCATGTTCTCGGCCCTGCCTTGAAGCTGGTCTGTTGGCAATCCCATTCTTGCTTTTACACCAGGATGATGACCATATAGAGTACAACGTATTGTGTCCATGTCCAAACATGTAGAGTTTAACATGTTCAGCTTTTGGCAAGCTGGCAAAAGTACCTTTATGTGGAGAAAAAGTCCAAACACACATCAACAATAAAGTAATTTGTAAAATACAGAGAACATAAGTGGAGCCCAAAAAACCACATCTGCTCTCGGCAGCCATTTTTTTCTGCAGGCAATTTAAGGGACAGGAGGCCTTATTAACTTGATCCAGGGTCACCAAACTGACCATCAATGCTGTCAACATATCCGGGGACGTAGTTATGTCCTCCACAATAAGATATCACGCTTCAACATCTCCAATAAGATATCACGCTTCAACATCTCCAAACTATGCGATAAAATCTTTATACCACCTGTATAGACTGTATACCACCACCTGCTGGATGTTTTGTTGAACTCTTCTCAAAGTTTGCTAGCCCCACATCCCTTCCTCCCCTCGACTACAGATCACGTCACACATGATCGTGTATTTTCATTGGCAAGACAAAGTAGTGTTAAGCTAGCGTTGAAATACACTCATATGCTAACCCATAGTATCAGTACGATGACAAGACAGACACACTTGTCAGAGTAAAGATCGTCGCCCAAGCGTCGCCCGAGTGTCGCCGAGTGGTCTTTCGGCCAAAGTAACTTTCCTATATTATTTAGACATGTAAACATGCCTAAAATAATACTACTTACACTTTGCTGGCAATAGCAAAAGAAAATGCTGGCAAAAAGACCGGAAACTGAGTGTCCAAACCCCGTTCGGGTTTGGACAATAGTAGTTTACAGCGGTCGGGATTGGACACAGTGACATTACTTACATTAAGAGACAATAGTTATGCCAACTTCTCCTTTTTTCGGTAAAATATTCGCTCCATTTCCTGTTTCCTATTTGTGATCCAGGGGGCGGGACGGATTTGGACATACCAATCTGCCGGTATCAGGATCACTCTGATCCAATCCGGCAAAGTTTTGAAATACCGGGATAGATCAGGTTTATCCGTGGCTGACGACAGGGGGATTTGGATTACAAGTTTTGAAATACTGGCCCCTGGTGAACGCTGGGACAGGACTGCTCCCACACCAGAGTCTGAAGCAACGGCCTCGACGACAAACTGCCTGGAAGGGTTAGGGTGAGAGAGCACAGGTGCAGAAGTAAACAGTCCCTTTAGGATGGAAAAAGCCTCTTCGGCCTCTCTGGACCACTTAACCCTCGTGCTGCCTTCGGGTCACATGACCCAAAGGTTCATAACGAACCATCGTTGTGTTTACCCAATTTTACCCAATACAAAAACAAATAAAAATAATTTTCTTTTAACCTTCGCAATGTGGGGGGTCTGAGACAGCCCAACGGTTAAAAGAAAATGCTTCACTTTGTTTTTGTATGCGGTAAAGTTGTCGCAATACGACGGTGGGTCACAATGACTGATGGGTCAGAACGACCCGAAGATAACACAAGGGTTAATGGGAAGGATGGTGGAGGTCAGGCGAGTCAGTAGGGCACCCCTTCGGCTGTAGTCTTTGATAAACCTCCTGTAAAAGTTGGCGAACCCAAGGAATTGCTGAAGCTGTCTTCGGGTGTCGGGCCTTGGCCATTCTGCCACAGCTTTTACCTTGTCGGGATCTGCCTTCACTTGCCCCTGCTCGATTACAAAACCCAGAAAGTGAACACAAGCAGTATGAAAAACACACTTCTCGGCTTTGACAAAAAGCTTGTTCTCTAGGAGGCGCTGCAGTACTAACGTCACATGCCGTATGTGATCTTGAAGAGTCCTGGAAAAAATAAGTATGTCATCAGAATCAGAATGGGATTTATTCGCCATGAAAGTTTGCACAGACAAGGAATTTGCTTTGGCAGGAAGGTGCATACAATACACATATAGGGACCTAAAATGTAAATATGTGGACTATCTATACTAAGGGTACATAAACTAGCAGTACTAAGTGGGATTAGAATAGAATTAAATATACAATAAAATAAAATATAAGTTGCCGTAAATTACAATATAAAAATACAAAAATACAAATATCACAAAAAATACAAATGTACAAGATACAATTTTGTAATGCAGTGCAAAAAGCAGTGTGTTTTATGGGATGATACGCTGCAGTCTGCTCTTGTCCTTGGCAGTGGCAGCAGCGTACCAGACGGTCATCCAAGTAAACGAAAACAAACTTGTTCAGCATTTCCCGGAGAACGTCATTTACGAGGGCTTGGAACACAGCAGGTGCGTTTGTAAGGCCAAAATGCATCACCAAGTACTCAAAATGTCCTAGTGGAGTATTGAATGCAGTCTTCCATTCATCGCCATGTCTGATGCGCACCAGGTGGTATGCGTTCCTCAAATCCAGTTTTGTGAATATGGTGGCTTGAGGGAGAGGTTCAAAAGCGGAATCAATGAGGGGAAGAGGGTATTTGTTCTTCACAGTGATCTTGTTTAACCCTCGATAGTCTATGCAGGGCCGCAGTGTCTTGTCTTTCTTATCCACAAAAAAGAATCCTGCCCCTACAGGTGAGGAGGAAGGACGAATCAACCCCGCTGCTAAGGAGTCCTTAATGTAACCTTCCATTGCCTCTCTCTCAGGACGGGAAATCTTGTACAGTCGGCTAGTAGGCAACGGGGCACCAGGAAACAGTTCAATGGCGCATTCATAAGGGCGGTGAGGAGGCAGGGACAGCGCCCTCTGCTTGTTGAACACCTCACCGAGACCATGGTATTCAGGGGGCACAGCAGATAGATCAGGAGGACTAGGTGGTGGGGTGTCTGCTGGTTTGCTGGAGATCATGGCCGACCGAAGACAGCTGGAGTGGCAGAATTCGCTCCAGCTGACAATCTTGTTGGCTGTCCAGTCAATGTGTGTGTTTTGTCTCTTTAACCAGGGAAGCCCCAAAACCACCGGGGCATGTGGTGAAGAAATGACCAACGAGGGTAAAACTATTACCCTCGAAAACTATAACTTTTTAGACCTGACTAGATTAAATTTAAGACCTCGGATGAAAATCTAGCAGTTTTTAAGACTTTTTAAGGTCTTAAATGTTAAGTTTAGAATTTAAGACTTTTTAAGACCCCGCGGAAACCCTGTTAGATGTTGTGCCCAACAGTCTCCCCTACAATGTGCCCACTAGGGCATGCTTTCCCAAAGTGAGGCTGTGACGACACTTGGGGTGTCGTCCCAATCCCATTGTTACACTGGTGAGAGCCCATGTCATGCAGTAGCAGCCACATTTATTAACTGAAAGGCATGTGTGTGGCAAAGTTATTTTGAAGTAATTTATTAATTTTGTTCAAGATGTGAAGACAAAAACATTATTAGCCCACATGCCAACATTCAAGACACAGTGTTTTGAATGTTATCCTACAATTTTCAATTGCTGCCACGTTCTTTTTAGGGCTATTATTCTCAATCTCCTGTTGAGAATATTGAGCCATAGGCTACTGTCAGAACGGTTTCAGACAGCTCATCAAATTACACTAATTATCAGTAGGCCTAACTGCATATAGTTATGTTAAGCAGATTTAGTAGGCCTACAATTTACGCATTTTAATGGTCGTAATGGTTTGACAAAAATCTCCCTTGCCGTGTTAATTGCGGCAACATTGCCCTTTTTGGGGACAACTCAAAAAAACAAACAAAATCAATTTACGCTGCTGAAAATAACACCACTCTGCTGGTTTACACTTTGCTTTTTGCGACATAAGTCCTCTTTTCGACAATCGCCTGATCTGGGCTGCACAGTCTAAACTTATTGAGGTCTAGCTTTAATTAGTGTTGCCTGTTAGTGAAACGGAACGTTAGTGGAACGGCTTGAGGCTTAAGTCTAAATTGACGTTTACCCAAGTGAGACTTATTCGTGTAAGCGTGACTTGCGTTAGCGACGTTGATGGAACACCCCCCTGATTGCAGCCACTACATGGTAGGTATCCTGGATTCTGAGCATGTTGTGGAGTTTGAGCCTCCCGTCAACAAAGTGTGTACAGCATACAACACCGGGGAGATGACACAAAGCATGAACGTGGTCTTGGTAGACGATGGTTATACGGTAGATAAACCAGTGGTTGAGGTTGAACATGGGTAGCGGAGCATGAGCGGAGGTGATAACAGTTGCAGGAGAGACTATGGGAGGCTATGTAATTCAGCACACGAGATCATGAACGACACTCGCAGGGCCGGAGCGTTGATGGGAAGGTCTTGAGGAGTTAGCTGTGCAGGAGAAGAAGTCTAGGATGTACGAGGTACCTGACATGCACCCTTCCCCTGGCTCAGTAAACCGCAAGGTCGCAACACTCGCCATAACAGATTTCTTGGGATGTTGCCAGGAGAAGCAGCCTTGGGGCTGGCGTGGCACATATCTGATAGTGTCGGTCTTAGAGGATCAAATGGACTCCCAGAACTCCTATGTTTCGGTGTCAAATAAGTTAGTGGAAGTAAGCAGCAAGCTCAATACCAACTAAAGAATGTATAATACATTATAACACATATTCTAGAACTGTAATCACCAGCTGCATATCAGGCACGGCACTAACTATAATCCCAGTTATTTATATGTGTGGCATTTTTAATCACTGAATGCATCACGGGCACTGTGCACGAGTGAATATAACAACAGGATTTATGAAGGATGCATGTCTTAAAGTTATGTATTGTGCTTATTAAAGTTATGTCTTATGAAACTTAGAAGTGTGCTCAGGCTTAAACATAGGGTCTCACACTGAGTGTGGGAAGCAGGCTGTTCTTTGTGTCTCTATCTTTTCATTTTCAGAAACAACCTTGAAACCGGGTGGAGATGGCACCCGAGCAGGTGGGACGCGTAGGCAAGAACAACTCCCTGATGCACGAGAGAACAAGCTCAACCCTTTTTTAATACTTGTGTTTCAATTGCACTGTATAAATATATGCTGGGGAGGGAAAGATAGCCAGTTGGACTTCGTGAACCAGCCCAAACTCTGTTGCGGGTAGGGAAACTTAGACAACCCCAGAGCTCTGTACTTGTTGATTTCCAACTGCTGCATTAAAGCTGATATTATCCGACCTCTGCGACTCCAGACCACTCTTTCTAGAACACAGATTTGTGTCATTGAATACCATCATTACATATTGGAATAGACACATAGAAAAAGAATCCTTCACAACATAGCCCTGGTGAGCAGTAGGATCAATGACAAAGAAAAGAAGATACAGAAGAACAACATCGTCAACAGCAACTTTGTCATGCTACGAAATGCGATGATCAGAAGGCTACGGTCCATCAGGACTAAAACCTCATGCCATAAGAACAGTTTCTTTCCATCTGCTACTGGTCGCTTCAACAAGGACAAGGACTCCCACTGACTTTTATTGGGTGTGCTTTGCCTTCGGCAAGGGCACAACCTTTGTTCTCTCACATATATCGTATTATTATAATTATTATTTTCCCACCCCTAAGGATCCCTCAATATTTGGACTACATAGACAACGTCGGTGTCAAAATGTTCGTCTTGGTCACGATTGCGTTGCTTCTATTGGGATTTACGTTCCTTTGCACGGTTTAGGTTTGAGGTAAGTTTTTGTGGCTAAAGTGAAGCTAACGGTGGCTAACTTGCTAGCCACAGTCACTAACGTCACGAAAACATGCGTGACTACCTAAACACGCGTGACTACCTGTGGCGGAACATTAGTTTAGCAGCTCGTCAACTTCTGGAAAATATAGCTAGGCTTTACCTAAAACGGCAGACAGCTTTAGAAACCCAACAAGCAAAGAGGCCAGGGTGATAACTATTAACTCATTTAACATTGTGATATGAAACACAATTGTGAAGTGTAATGTACAATATAAGCTGAAGGAAGTACATCTACTTTCGGAAACAGTAGTCTACTATTTCACTGAAGCATTAGCATCATGACATTAGCCTCTGTTGCCCGGACAACACATACTACAGCGGTCTATGATGCATCTGTTTTCAATCGTTAAAATAAACATTCCTCACAAATACATTTTCAATGTAGGGTTTATTATAACATTAGATTACAAGTAAACGATTTGTTGGTGAAATTATCATTCCCTGTGGTTTCAAACCAGTTTAGCTCACTGACTGCAACGCTGTACGCGAGACACACTAGAAAGAAAAACAACTCCACAGCTGTTTAGGAAGTCAAACGGCGACAGAACATGTTCGGCACTCCCCTTACTTAAATCAAAAGTCTTTCAATAGGTTAAACTATCTGACTACTAACCTGAACTTCATTGCCACAGCCTAAACTTTGTAAATCTGTTCATGAAAAAAAAAAAATCTGCCTAAACCGTACAACGGAACGTTATATCGAATTCAAGCAACGCAATCGCTACCACCAAGACAAACACAGCAGTAGCCTAGTCTACAATTTACCAGGGTCAGCTTCTCCACACAGGGCTACATCGCATTTTGAGTTGTTACTGACAATGATCGCTACCAGTGAGCTTTTTTTGAATGAGTGATTTTCCCCAAAATAAATGTCAAGCGTATTTACGTTTTTGGGGGCATATTTTCAGTTGGCAAATTTATTCGTTTTGATTCAACTATGAGGCTGCTATATAGCCGATCACCATTCCCTCTTGCGGGAGAAATGAGAAGACAACTGTTTCATTCTACACTTCACGCTTAGTAGTTTGGGTTGTAAATGAGCAGCAACTAATGTATGCTTTTAAATCCATTTATAAATTATAAGTATGCATTTTTATTTAAAATATACAGAAATATCAGTTGTAAAAATGTAATTAAAAAACTGACCCCTCTGCAACCGACGCAAGCAAGCACACCCTACAATTTCCCCAGAAATTGTACCCTCTCTAGTTTAACTATTATAAGTCCATCTGACACCTATTGCACTATGCACAAGCCACCTTTATCTCAGTATCTCATGTGCACTATGTTGCCCACTCATGCTGCTCACTCATATTCTTATTCTTATTTGTATATATATTTTATATTTTAAATTGTTTATTAGATTGTTTAGTTCTTACAATTAGTTAAGTTAGTTGTACTTTTACTTAATTTAAGTCCCGTATATGTTTATTGTTTGCACCTTCCTGCCACAGTAAATTCTGTGTTTGTGTAACATACATGGCGAATAAACTGAATTCTGATTCTGATGAGAAATACAGAGGCTAGCTTGCGTGACACCAACATCAAGTTCTCGGTCATGGCCAGTTATCAAATGTGGTATGCTCAGATGCAGAGCGTCACACATCAGATGACGCAGGCCGCCATGCACACTAAGTTCATGACCAGGGGTCTCATTTATAAAGCTTGCGTACGCACAAAACGGGGCTGAAAATGTGCGTACGCCACTTTCCACGCAAAGGTTGTGATTTATAAAAAACAAACTTGACAGGAGAATGTGCGGTCCTCCACGCAAACTCTGACCCTCCCATAGGCTTACGCACATTTTGGAAACAGTTGGAATTGGCGACGCAGATGACCGTACTGTAGTCAGACTGCAGAAAGTAAATGTGGGAAGAACGATTACTCGTAATATTTATATATTTTGTTTTCCTCTCACACGTTTTTTTCACTAAATGTCATCATTATCATGAAGATTTAATCCAGCAGTATTATTTGAGCTTGTACTGAGTGATAATTGTTCCATAAACACCTTGTACAATCCAACTCAAATTTGAAATCAAAATTCAGCTGAATATATCATCATATGTCAAAAACTGTAAATACAGTCGTTAAGCTCATGCGCAATCGCTACACTATACGTCCTCGTTATCAGTCCAAACTTTAATACTGTTCATAACAAAACTGACATGAAGAAACATGTGTTTAGGCCTACCTATTACCCTTTTAACCCCAAATTCCATCTCGGGTGGGGGATACCAGTAGGCCTAATTGATGCTGTGACTTCGGCAAGGTGTTAACAATCACTAGAAATGTAGTGTGATAAGTGGGGTCTATCAGCCCAGCAAAGACAATTAGGCGCTGATTGGCACACCTGGGGGTGATTGGAGGAGCGTGTATATAAGAGAGAGAGCGTGAGGAAGGGGAAAGAAAGGACTGTGTGTGGGCCAGAGAAAGAAGAGGTTGCGTGCGACCGAGCGGAGGACCAGAACCAGACGTTGATGCGAGCGGGAGCCAGGGGTGCGCAGAGTCGGAGAACGCGGAGCCAGGGACGAACGGCGGCCACGACGGGACTAGCTTTACGCTACCTCAACGGACAGAGTGGAGTACTGAGTTTGGCGTACTCCAGCACGACGCTACTCGTGCACGTCGCTCTTTCGGACCCTCCTCTCTCGCAGCAAGTTAAGTGGTCAATAGTGCTCACTACTACGCCACGATTGGAGCCAGCAACCCTGGGGACTGGGCGCATTGGGGTTGGGGACATTAGTTTAATACAGGGCTGGACGTAGGGCTCGGGCTTTATAGAGAGACAGCAATAGGCTGCCGGTTGTTTCCTTTAGACCTATTTAATAAAGACATCCCCATCCTGTACTAAAGCGCGGACTGCTACACTGGTGGCAGCGGTGGGATCGTGGGTGTTGGTGAATTGTTACGATGCCTGGCGGAAATTTGTTAGAAGCAGGACAAGCAGCCCTTGCCGGTGGCATGGCGCGCCCGGTGTATATGCCTGAGAATTTCTCCGGAGCAGGTAGAGCGTGGGCTGATTGGTCAGACCAATTTGACTTGGCTAGTGAGGTCAATGGATGGGATAACGCAATGAAGCTTAAAATGATGTCTCTCTTACTTATTGGGAAAGCCAGGGAGGTGTATTGGGGATTAGCTCCGGAGGCTCGTACCAGCTATGTTAACCTTAAAGCAGCAATGGGGATTCATCTGGGGCCTGAGTCACAAGTTGATTGGAACAGGGCCCAGCTGCAGGATAGGAGTAGGAAAGCTGGAGAAACTGCCAGGGACTTTGGTAATGTTATCCGCCGATTGGTTGACACAGCCTACCCTACTGTTGACATTGCTACCCGAGATATGTTGGCCAAAGATCAGTATGTTGCTAAAATCGGTAGTGGGGATGTAAGGGTGCAACAGCGGAGTAGTAAACCAGCCAATCTAGAGGCTGCTATTAATTTGGCAGCTGAATTAGAGCATATAAAAGCTTTGGAGAAGAAAGAAACTGTAGCTGCCATACATATGCTCTCAGAGGGGTCCGAAGGGAGAGGAGTCACCCATCAGGAGATGCAATTAGAATTGCAAAAGTTACAGAACGAGATTTGTGAACTCAGAGTTCATCAGGCTAAACCTGATTTGGGGGCATCTAGTGGGCGTATGCCAGGGAGACCTTTACGGTCTGGCTTTCCGGCAAGCAATACCACTTCCCAGAGAACAGCAGATGCAAGCTCAAGGGTGTGTTGGGAGTGTGGATGTAATAGACATCTCCGCAGGGATTGTCCGTATGTATCGGGAAATGCCAGCGGGTGGTCATGAAGGGCCAGATGCCCACCCCAGGTGAATCAAGGTCCAGGGTAAAGAGCACTTTTTTGAACGGTGATTCAGGACTGTATTTGGAGGGGAAAATATGTGGCAAGGATTGTAAACTGTTAGTTGATACTGGCACGCAAGTGTCCGTCTCAAGTAGATCTCGATGGGTAGAGATGAGTCCTCATAGTCAACTTAAACCCTACGACGGTCAGGTGAGAGCGGCTAATGGGGGAGTGCTTACAGTATTAGGTGCATGGACTACTATTTGTGAAGTGGACAATTTGGGCCTGGGGTGCGACTTCCTCCAGACAAATTATACTAGGTATAGACTTTCTCGGCAGATATGAGGCTGTAGTGGATATTGTTAGGCGCCAATGTTGGTTGCTGGGTAAAGAACTCCCCCTCGTATGTTATTTGGGTGAAGAAAGTGTTTGCCAAGTTACGCTGTGTAAAGATTATGTACTTCCCCCTCGGTCCGAGATGGTGATGAAGGCTAAACTTCAGGGTCTCTTAGAGGCACCCCTTACTGGGCTTTTTGAGCCAGCTGAGGCATTTTTGGATAAATGCAATCTGTTGCTTGCGAAAGTAGTCAGCATCCCCCAGGAGGGCCATATCCCTGTGCGTGCAGTGAATGTCTCTTCTGAACCAGTAGTTTTGTATAAAGGGGCCAAGATTGGGCACTTTGATTTGAGGGTGGAGGTTGTGGAAGCTGGGCTCCAAAGTAACCCAGCAGGTCAGGTTAAGGAAGGGACAGTAGATGAGCTTATGACTTCTATGGGGTTAAGCAACAAAGGGTTGTCTGTGGAACAATGGGCTAAAGCTAGGGAAATGTTGGGATGCACTCTCCCTGCATTTAGTTTCGGAGAGTTTGACCTTGGTTTAACCCCTCTGGTGTACCACAGCATTGATACTGCAGACAACCGGCCTGTTAAGATGCACCCACGTAAGGTACCAGTACACTATGAGAAGGAAGTCGGAGACCTCTTGGAGAACATGCAGACCAATGGAATTATTAGACCCTCCCAAGGCCCATGGGCAGCCCCTATAGTTGTTGTTAGGAAGAAAGATGGTGGTATCCGATTTTGTGTTGACTATAGGAAGCTTAATGAATTAACTGTAAAGGATGCCTACCCACTCCCAAGAATTGATGACACCCTTGATGCTTTGGGAGAGGCAAAATGGTTCTCTACCCTTGACTTGGCCAGTGGATACTGGCAAGTTCAGATAGACCCTCGTCACAGAGAAAAAACTGCTTTGGCACTAAACAGGGACTGTTTGAATTTAATGTTCTTCAGTTTGGCCTGTGTAATGCCCCAAGTACCTTTCAGAGACTTATGGCGCTGGTCTTGGCTGACTTACAATGGATAACCTGTCTTGTTTATCTAGATGATATTATAGTGTTTGGAAGGTCTTTTGAGGAACATGTACAGCGGCTAAGGGTAGTGTTAAATAGACTGGCAGCTGCACAACTAAAAGTTAAACCATCAAAATGTGACCTGTTTGCAAAGAGGGTGACTTATTTGGGCCATGTCATTTCAGCTGAGGGTGTAGCCACTGACCCTGGAAAAGTAGAAATGGTAAGGGCGTGGCCCACTCCGACAACAGTGACTGAAGTGAGGAGCTTTCTGGGGTTAGCTTCATATTACAGGCGGTTTGTGGAAGGGTTCAGTTCTGTAGCACACCCACTTCACTGTCTCAGTGAGAAAAAGAGAGACTTTCAGTGGGATGAGGCATGCCAAGTCGCGTTTGACACTCTAAAAAAGAAATTGATTACAGCACCTATTTTGGGTTTTCCTGACACCACAAAGCAATTCATCCTTGATACAGATGCAAGCGATACGGGTATAGGTGCTGTGCTCTCTCAAATCCAGGAAAGTGAAGAGAGGGTGGTGGCTTATGCTAGTCGGGCCCTCAATAAAGCTGAAAGGAATTATGCAACCACTCGGAAGGAGCTTCTTGCTGTGGTGGCATTTGTACATTATTTTTGTCACTACTTGTTGGGGCGGGAGTTTCTATTGCAGACTGACCACAACTCACTGAAGTGGCTGCATACTTTTAAGGAACCTGAGGGCCAGGTAGCGAGGTGGCTAGAGAAGCTAGCGTCCTTCCAGTATATCATCCAGCATAGACCAGGGAAACAGCATGGTAATGCGGACGCCTTATCGCGCCAAATTGAGAGGGTGTCAACATTACATATCAAGGAGGGGCTGGGGGTAGAGTGGGACCTAAAGCAAAAACAACGAGAGGACAATGTTCTACGGCAGGTGATCTCACTCAAGTCCCAGGGCCAGGATCAGGCTCCTTCATTGCAGACTACAGCTGAGTTAAGACCATTCAGGCTTGTATGGCAGTCACTATGCACTATTCTTGCAGTATTTGGTCGGGACATCACATTACCTGTGGACATCCTGCTGAATAGGGGTGACGAATCGTATCCAGATGTAGGAGATTATGTGCACACGTTAAGAGAGCGGTTGCGCTCGGTTGGGGGAGCTATTCAAAGGCATCAAGCGGTAGCATCCGAGTCTCAGAAAGCTTTTTATGACTTGAAGGTGTCTCATCAGTATTACGAACCAGGGGAAAAGGTTTGGGTAAGGGACAAAAGGAGAAGAAGAGGCCAGTGCCCTAAGCTGAGACGACGATATGCCGGGCCATTCCTAATTATTGAAAGAATATCTAATGTGCTTTATAAATTGAAGGGGAGTAATGTGGAGAATGTTGTACATTTTAACCGTCTTAAGCCCTGCTATGGTTGTGATTCTAGATTGGCTCCTGTCCAGCCCCAACCAGAGTTGGCAGTATCCTGTCCCCAGCCTCGACCAGACACGGCCCAATTACCCCTGTTGTGGGGACCGTGGTCTCACCAGCAGGCCCCTGAAGCCATGCCTGGAGCCGCTAATGGAGACCAACCCCTGGGCCAGGCCCAAGAGAGAGCAGTGGCTGTGCTGGAGCCTGCTGGAGATCCCCCTGTATTACCAGCTGACCAGGCAGTCCCGCCAGGACCTCAGAGACCTCAAAGGGCAAGGAGACAACCTCAGTGGTTAAGAGATTTTCAAGTGGATGTAGTTATTGGATGCGAGGACGCTATCTACTTCAAAGGGGGGGGGGGGCAGTGTGATAAGTGGGGTTTATCAGCCCAGCAAAGACAATTAGGCGCTGATTGGCACACCTGGGGGTGATTGGAGGAGCGTGTATATAAGAGAGAGAGCGTGAGGAAGGGGAAAGAAAGGACTGTGTGTGGGCCAGAGAAAGAAGAGGTTGTGGCGACCGAGCGGAGGACCAGAACCAGACGTTGATGCGAGCGGGAGCCAGGGGGGCGCAGAGTCGGGGTGACCAGAACCAGACGTTGATGCGAGCGGGAGCCAGGGGTGCGCAGAGTCGGAGAACGCGGAGCCAGGGACGAACGGCGGCCACGACGGGACTAGCTTTACGCTACCTCAACAGACAGAGTGGAGTACTGAGTTCGGCGTACTCCAGCACGACGCTACTCGTGCACGTCGCTCTTTCGGACCCTCCTCTCTCGCCGCAAGTTAAGTGGTCAATAGTGCTCACTACTACGCCACGATTGGAGCCAGCAACCCTGGGGACTGGGCGCATTGGGGTTGGGGACATTAGTTTAATACAGGGCTGGACGTAGGGCTCGGGCTTTATAGAGAGACAGCAATAGGCTGCCGGTTGTTTCCTTTAGACCTATTTAATAAAGACATATATTTCTACGAGCCAGTGTGTGCATTGTCCGATTCACCTCTCCCCATCCTGTACTAAAGCGCGGACCGCTACAGTAGTCACATAAATACTGCAGGGACCCCCATGCGTAATGCTGCATGATGGCACTGTTGGCACTGCTGGAGGACTATGCCAATGGCAGAATCAGGAGAGAAAGAGTATTCAGAGACCATAATGATTTACTGGCCCATGATGATGACTGGCTAATAAGCCGATTTAGATTCCCTAGAGCTTTGCTCTTGGATCTATGTACTGAATTGGGTCCAGTACTAGAGAGGGCAACACGCCGAAACCATGCCATCCCAGTCCAAACGCAGGTCCTCACCACTCTGGAGTTCCTGGCAACCGGCTGTTTTCAGCGGGAATTGGCAGACAGGTAAGTGTTTTATATCATCTTCAACTCAATCACTAAGGCTTGTCTGGATATAATCTAATTGTTAAATATCATCCCATAGGTCTGGTATATCGCAGCCGTCCCTGAGTGCCATAATGCCGGCTGTTTTGGAAGGCATTATTAATATGGGTAGTCGATACATCAAGTTTCCCTACACTGTGCGAGAACAGGCCGAAATTAAAATGCAATTTGCAGCAATGTCCGATTTCCCGAATGTAATCGGCGCAATTGACTGCACTCATATTGCCATAAGTAAGTAAGTAAGACTTTATTTATATAGCACATTTCATACAAGAATTGTAGCTCAAGGTGCTTTACATAAAATCAATAAAACAATAATACAAGTGATAAAAGTAATAATAAAAATAGCAAATCTATAAAAACAATAATATAACTAATAAAAGTAGTAAAACCCTTCTGAGATCATATTACTTAAATGCTTTGGTAAAAAGGTAGGTTTTAAGCTGTCTTTTAAAAATGTCTAAGGGCTCCATATGTTAACGAATATGCTTATGTTAACAGAAAGCATGTCCATTCAATAAACGTGCAAGTCATATGTGACTCCAAAATGATCCTTACTAACATTGTGGCACGCTGGCCTGGCTCCACACACGATTCCTTTATACTGACAAATAGCAGTGTAGGGAACTACAGGCAGGCGCAGCACGTGATGGCTGGCTTATTGGTGAGTTAACATTTAGAAATGGTAACCATTTGTCTTGATGTTGGCTATAATTATGTATTAATTATAACCTGTAGGTGACAGTGGCTACCCCCTCAGACGCTGGCTTTACCCCATTTTTGAACCCGCGGAGCGCACAGGAATACAACGAGGTCCACTCTCGTTCGCGCTCGGTCGTGGAGCGTGCCATCGGCCTCCTGAAATGCCAATGGCGTGCTCTGGATGCCTCAGGTGGCAGACTGCTGTACATTTGTGAAGGAATGATAACATACTGCTAATCAATGCTGCTATACCAATCACTACCTTATATACATATATACACATATATTATGTAATGCTCTATACCAAAACATGTATCCAATAGTGATCAATTGATTTAATAAAGAACATATGAGATCATGCAACAGGATGCTTTCTGTGCAAGTAAGTTCGTGCTGAAATGTATCTGTGTAAAGTAAGATCATGCTAAATTGTAACTTCGGTGTGTGGGCAAGAATGCCGATGTCAGGCAGTCTGTTTTGGGAGGCGAGTTTGTGATGCTCAGGGCCTCTCAGCGCTTGGGAGTAAAAGTGTCAACTTGGGAGATAAGGTAATGTTGGGACAGTAACTCTTCTCTGCTTAAGGACGGGTCAGATCAGCCGGACTGACCACCTTGGATATACTCTGTTCTGAGGTCACATTCCCTTGGAGACCCTGCCCCACCTGCATCCCCTTGGAGACCCTGCCCCACTTGCCCCACCTGCAATCCCTTGGAGACCCTGCCCCCCCCCTTTCACACTGGATGATCTACCCCTTCCCCTTGGAGACCCTGCCCCACCTTCCCCCATACATCATCGACCCTGGCCTGGTCTGCCTCACCCCTTCTCCTGGAGACACGACCCCCCACTTCCTTGGAGGCGCAGCTCCCATCTCCCTGCACGCCATCAGGACCTTGGGGCGATCTACTCCCTTCCCTGGAGCCCCCCCTCCCTTAGATTACCTCAGACCTGTGGGTCTTGTCTGCCCGCCTCCCTGAGTAGACCTGTGGGTCTTCTCCACCCCCTCCCTCTCCGAACATCACCAGATCCTTGGACTGCCCACCTTGTGCCACCATGAACGCCCTGGACATTTAATTGGACAACCACATTCCCACCCCATGGTCTTCTGACCAATCGCCTATCACAGACCTCCCTCTCTGTGGGGGGGGGGGTACAAGACCTGTCTCCCGAAGACAGGGAGACAGAACTTGGTGTGGGCAGAACTCTCTCTGATCTCTGTCACGACCACTTTCTCAACAAAGGCCTTTTGCCCGTTTGTTCTATTCTGAGACTTTGTTTCTGTGAGACTGCTGTTGCATCATCGACTGATTCATTGTACTAGACTACGAACATCTTGTGTTGTTTTCATTGTGTATCTTGTGATTGCATCATTACTTACATTGAAGCAATACATGAATGAAAATCTCAAAACTCGGAATCTAATGGCTAAATCTTGGATTCGGTGATTACCAGTTGATTTGAGTCAGTGTGGCCTGTTTTAGGCTGAAATCTAAGTCAAAGTCATGTAATGTGAACTACTAAAATGACAAACACTGTAAATGCATTGAAAACGACCATTCAGGAGCTGAAAAGCACTTTAAAGCAATACAAGAATGAAAGTCTCAAAACTCGGAATCTAATGGCTAAATCTTGTCAAGTAATTGTGATTTCCAGTTGATTTGAGTCAGTGTGGCCTGTTTTAGGCTGAAATCTAAGTCAAAGTCATGTAATGTGAACCAGTACAATGCCAAACACTGTAAATGCATTGAAAACGACCATTCAGGAGCTGAAAAGCACTTTAAAGCAATACAAGAATGAAAGTCTGATGAAAAACTCGGAATCTAATGGCTAAATCTTGTCAAGTAGCATGGATTCGGTGATTTACAGTTGATTTGAGTCAGTGTGGCCTGTTTTAGGCTGAAATCTAAGTCAGTCATGTAATGTGAACTAGTACAATGCCAAACACTGTAAATGCATTGAAAACGGCCTTTCAGGAGCTGAAAAGCACTTTAAAGCAATACAAGAATGAAAGTCTGATGAAAAACTCGGAATCTAATGGCTAAATCTTGTCAAGTAGCATGGATTCGGTGATTTACAGTTGATTTGAGTCAGTGTGGCCTGTTTTAGGCTGAAATCTAAGTCAAAGTCATGTAATGTTAACCAGTACAATGCCAAACACTGTAAATGCATTGAAAACGGCTATTAACGAGCTGAAAAGCACTTTAAAGCAATAAAAGAATGAAAGTCTCAAAACTCGGAATCTAATGGCTAAATATTGTCAAGTAGCATGGATTCGGTGATTACCAGTTGATTTGAGTCAGTGTAGCCTGTTTTAGGCTGAAATCTAAGTCAAAATCATGTAATGTGAACTACTAAAATGACAAACACTGTAAATGCATTGAAAACGACCATTCAGGAGCTGAAAAGCACTTTAAAGCAATACAAGAATGAAAGTCTCAAAACTCGGAATCTAATGGCTAAATCTTGTCAAGTAATGGTGATTTCCAGTTGATTTGAGTCAGTGTGGCCTATTTTAGGCTGAAATCTAAGTCAAAGTCATGTAATGTGAACCAGTACAATGCCAAACACTGTAAATGCATTGAAAACGACCATTCAGGAGCTGAAAAGCACTTTAAAGCAATACAAGAATGAAAGTCTGATGAAAAACTCGGAATCTAATGGCTAAATCTTGTAAAGTAGCATGGATTCGGTGATTTACAGTTGATTTGAGTCAGTGTGGCCTGTTTTAGGCTGAAATCTAAGTCAGTCATGTAATATGAACTAGTACAATGCCAAACACTGTAAATGCATTGAAAACGGCCTTTCAGGAGCTGAAAAGCACTTTAAAGCAATACAAGAATGAAAGTCTGATGAAAAACTCGGAATCTAATGGCTAAATCTTGTCAAGTAGCATGGATTCGGTGATTTACAGTTGATTTGAGTCAGTGTGGCCTGTTTTAGGCTGAAATCTAAGTCAAAGTCATGTAATGTTAACCAGTACAATGCCAAACACTGTAAATGCATTGAAAACGGCTATTAACGAGCTGAAAAGCACTTTAAAGCAATAAAAGAATGAAAGTCTCAAAACTCGGAATCTAATGGCTAAATCTTGTCAAGTAGCATGGATTCGGTCATTTACAGTTGATTTGAGTCAGTGTGGCCTGTTTTAGGCTGAAATCTAAGTCAAAGTCATGTAATGTTAACCAGTACAATGCCAAACATTGTAAATGCATTGAAAATGGCTATTAAGGAGCTGAAAAGCACTTTAAAGCAATACAAGAATGAAAGTCTCAAAACTCGGAATCTAATGGCTAAATATTGTCAAGTAGCATGGATTCGGTGATTACCAGTTGATTTGAGTCAGTGTAGCCTGTTTTAGGATGAAATCTAAGTCAAAGTCATGTAATGTGAACTACTACAATGCTAAACACTGGAAATGCATTGAAAACGGCCATTCAGGAGCTGAAAAGCACTTTAAAGCAATACAAGAATGAAAGTCTCAACACTCGGAATCTAATGGCTAAATCTTTTCAAGTAGCATGGATTAGGTGATTTCCAGTTGATTTGAGTCAGTTTGAGCTGTTTTAGGCTGAAACCTGTCAGTCATGTAATGTGAACTAGTACAATGCCAAACACTGTAAATGCAATGAAAGCGACCATTCAGGAGCTGAAAAGCACTTTAAAGCAATACAAGAATTAAAGTAAAAAAACTCGGAATCTAATGGCTAAATCTTGTCAAGTAATGGTGATTTCCAGTTGATTTGAGTCAGTGTGGCCTGTTTTAGGCTGAAATCTAAGTCAAAGTCATGTAATGTGAACAAGTACAATGCCAAACACTGTAAATGCATTGAAAGCGACCATTCAGGAGCTGAAAAGCACTTTAAAGCAATACAAGAATTAAAGTAAAAAAACTCGGAATCTAATGGCTAAATCTTGTCAAGTAATGGTGATTTCCAGTTGATTTGAGTCAGTGTGGCCTGTTTTAGGCTGAAATCTAAGTCAAAGTCATGTAATGTTAACCAGTACAATGCCAAACATTGCAAATGCATTGAAAACGGCTATTAAGGAGCTGAAAAGCAGTTTAAAGCAATATAAAAATGAAAGTCTCATGAAAAATTCGGAATCTAATGGCTAAATCTTGTCAAGTGGCATGGATTCGGTCATTTACAGTTGATTTGAGTCAGTGTGGCCTGTTTTAGGCTGAAATCTAAGTCAGTCATGTAATGTGAACTAGTACAATGCCAAACACTGTAAATGCATTGAAAACGACCTTTCAGGAGCTGAAAAGCACTTTAAAGCAATACAAGAATGAAAGTCTGATGAAAAACTCGGAATCTAATGGCTAAATCTTGTCAAGTAGCATGGATTCGGTCATTTACAGTTGATTTGAGTCAGTGTGGCCTGTTTTAGGCTGAAATCTAAGTCAAAGTCATGTAATGTTAACCAGTACAATGCCAAACATTGTAAATGCATTGAAAATGGCTATTAAGGAGCTGAAAAGCACTTTAAAGCAATACAAGAATGAAAGTCTCAAAACTCGGAATCTAATGGCTAAATATTGTCAAGTAGCATGGATTCGGTGATTACCAGTTGATTTGAGTCAGTGTAGCCTGTTTTAGGATGAAATCTAAGTCAAAGTCATGTAATGTGAACTACTACAATGCTAAACACTGGAAATGCATTGAAAACGGCCATTCAGGAGCTGAAAAGCACTTTAAAGCAATACAAGAATGAAAGTCTCAACACTCGGAATCTAATGGCTAAATCTTTTCAAGTAGCATGGATTAGGTGATTTCCAGTTGATTTGAGTCAGTGTGAGCTGTTTTAGGCTGAAACCTAAGTCAGTCATGTAATGTGAACTAGTACAATGCCAAACACTGTAAATGCAATGAAAACGACCATTCAGGAGCTGAAAAGCACTTTAAAGCAATAAAAGAATGAAAGTCTCAAAACTCGGAATCTAATGGCTAAATCTTGTCAAGTAATGGTGATTTCCAGTTGATTTGAGTCAGTGTGGCCTGTTTTAGGCTGAAATCTAAGTCAAAGTCATGTAATGTGAACAAGTACAATGCCAAACACTGTAAATGCATTGAAAGCGACCATTCAGGAGCTGAAAAGCACTTTAAAGCAATACAAGAATTAAAGTAAAAAAACTCGGAATCTAATGGCTAAATCTTGTCAAGTAATGGTGATTTCCAGTTGATTTGAGTCAGTGTGGCCTGTTTTAGGCTGAAATCTAAGTCAAAGTCATGTAATGTTAACCAGTACAATGCCAAACATTGCAAATGCATTGAAAACGGCTATTAAGGAGCTGAAAAGCAGTTTAAAGCAATATAAAAATGAAAGTCTGATGAAAAATTCGGAATCTAATGGCTAAATCTTGTCAAGTGGCATGGATTCGGTCATTTACAGTTGATTTGAGTCAGTGTGGCCTGTTTTAGGCTGAAATCTAAGTCAGTCATGTAATGTGAACTAGTACAATGCCAAACACTGTAAATGCATTGAAAACGACCTTTCAGGAGCTGAAAAGCACTTTAAAGCAATACAAGAATGAAAGTCTGATGAAAAACTCGGAATCTAATGGCTAAATCTTGTCAAGTAGCATGGATTCGGTGATTTACAGTTGATTTGAGTCAGTGTGGCCTGTTTTAGGCTGAAATCTAAGTCAAAGTCATGTAATGTTAACCAGTACAATGCCAAACATTGTAAATGCATTGAAAACGGCTATTAAGGAGCTGAAAAGCACTTTAAAGCAATATAAGAATGAAAGTCTCAAAACTCGGAATCTAATGGCTAAATCTTGGATTCGGTGATTACCAGTTGATTTGAGTCAGTGTGGCCTGTTTTAGGCTGAAATCTAAGTCAAAGTCATGTAATGTGAACTACTACAATGCTAAATACTGTAAATGCATTGAAAACGGCCATTCAGGAGCTGAAAAGCACTTTAAAGCAATACAAGAATGAAAGTCTCAACACTCGGAATCTAATGGCTAAATATTGTCAAGTAGCATGGATTCGGTGATTACCAGTTGATTTGAGTCAGTGTAGCCTGTTTTAGGCTGAAATCTAAGTCAAAGTCATGTAATGTGAACTACTACAATGCTAAACACTGTAAATGCATTGAAAACGGCCATTCAGGAGCTGAAAAGCACTTTAAAGCAATACAAGAATGAAAGTCTCAACACTCGGAATCTAATGGCTAAATCTTTTCAAGTAGCATGGATTAGGTGATTTCCAGTTGATTTGAGTCAGTGTGAGCTGTTTTAGGCTGAAACCTGTCAGTCATGTAATGTGAACTAGTACAATGCCAAACACTGTAAATGCAATGAAAGCGACCATTCAGGAGCTGAAAAGCACTTTAAAGCAATACAAGAATTAAAGTAAAAAAACTCGGAATCTAATGGCTAAATCTTGTCAAGTAATGGTGATTTCCAGTTGATTTGAGTCAGTGTGGCCTGTTTTAGGCTGAAATCTAAGTCAAAGTCATGTAATGTGAACAAGTACAATGCCAAACACTGTAAATGCATTGAAAGCGACCATTCAGGAGCTGAAAAGCACTTTAAAGCAATACAAGAATTAAAGTAAAAAAACTCGGAATCTAATGGCTAAATCTTGTCAAGTAATGGTGATTTCCAGTTGATTTGAGTCAGTGTGGCCTGTTTTAGGCTGAAATCTAAGTCAAAGTCATGTAATGTTAACCAGTACAATGCCAAACATTGCAAATGCATTGAAAACGGCTATTAAGGAGCTGAAAAGCAGTTTAAAGCAATATAAAAATGAAAGTCTCATGAAAAATTCGGAATCTAATGGCTAAATCTTGTCAAGTGGCATGGATTCGGTCATTTACAGTTGATTTGAGTCAGTGTGGCCTGTTTTAGGCTGAAATCTAAGTCAGTCATGTAATGTGAACTAGTACAATGCCAAACACTGTAAATGCATTGAAAACGACCTTTCAGGAGCTGAAAAGCACTTTAAAGCAATACAAGAATGAAAGTCTGATGAAAAACTCGGAATCTAATGGCTAAATCTTGTCAAGTAGCATGGATTCGGTCATTTACAGTTGATTTGAGTCAGTGTGGCCTGTTTTAGGCTGAAATCTAAGTCAAAGTCATGTAATGTTAACCAGTACAATGCCAAACATTGTAAATGCATTGAAAATGGCTATTAAGGAGCTGAAAAGCACTTTAAAGCAATACAAGAATGAAAGTCTCAAAACTCGGAATCTAATGGCTAAATATTGTCAAGTAGCATGGATTCGGTGATTACCAGTTGATTTGAGTCAGTGTAGCCTGTTTTAGGATGAAATCTAAGTCAAAGTCATGTAATGTGAACTACTACAATGCTAAACACTGGAAATGCATTGAAAACGGCCATTCAGGAGCTGAAAAGCACTTTAAAGCAATACAAGAATGAAAGTCTCAACACTCGGAATCTAATGGCTAAATCTTTTCAAGTAGCATGGATTAGGTGATTTCCAGTTGATTTGAGTCAGTGTGAGCTGTTTTAGGCTGAAACCTAAGTCAGTCATGTAATGTGAACTAGTACAATGCCAAACACTGTAAATGCAATGAAAACGACCATTCAGGAGCTGAAAAGCACTTTAAAGCAATAAAAGAATGAAAGTCTCAAAACTCGGAATCTAATGGCTAAATCTTGTCAAGTAATGGTGATTTCCAGTTGATTTGAGTCAGTGTGGCCTGTTTTAGGCTGAAATCTAAGTCAAAGTCATGTAATGTGAACAAGTACAATGCCAAACACTGTAAATGCATTGAAAGCGACCATTCAGGAGCTGAAAAGCACTTTAAAGCAATACAAGAATTAAAGTAAAAAAACTCGGAATCTAATGGCTAAATCTTGTCAAGTAATGGTGATTTCCAGTTGATTTGAGTCAGTGTGGCCTGTTTTAGGCTGAAATCTAAGTCAAAGTCATGTAATGTTAACCAGTACAATGCCAAACATTGCAAATGCATTGAAAACGGCTATTAAGGAGCTGAAAAGCAGTTTAAAGCAATATAAAAATGAAAGTCTGATGAAAAATTCGGAATCTAATGGCTAAATCTTGTCAAGTGGCATGGATTCGGTCATTTACAGTTGATTTGAGTCAGTGTGGCCTGTTTTAGGCTGAAATCTAAGTCAGTCATGTAATGTGAACTAGTACAATGCCAAACACTGTAAATGCATTGAAAACGACCTTTCAGGAGCTGAAAAGCACTTTAAAGCAATACAAGAATGAAAGTCTGATGAAAAACTCGGAATCTAATGGCTAAATCTTGTCAAGTAGCATGGATTCGGTGATTTACAGTTGATTTGAGTCAGTGTGGCCTGTTTTAGGCTGAAATCTAAGTCAAAGTCATGTAATGTTAACCAGTACAATGCCAAACATTGTAAATGCATTGAAAACGGCTATTAAGGAGCTGAAAAGCACTTTAAAGCAATATAAGAATGAAAGTCTCAAAACTCGGAATCTAATGGCTAAATCTTGGATTCGGTGATTACCAGTTGATTTGAGTCAGTGTGGCCTGTTTTAGGCTGAAATCTAAGTCAAAGTCATGTAATGTGAACTACTACAATGCTAAATACTGTAAATGCATTGAAAACGGCCATTCAGGAGCTGAAAAGCACTTTAAAGCAATACAAGAATGAAAGTCTCAACACTCGGAATCTAATGGCTAAATATTGTCAAGTAGCATGGATTCGGTGATTACCAGTTGATTTGAGTCAGTGTAGCCTGTTTTAGGCTGAAATCTAAGTCAAAGTCATGTAATGTGAACTACTACAATGCTAAACACTGTAAATGCATTGAAAACGGCCATTCAGGAGCTGAAAAGCACTTTAAAGCAATACAAGAATGAAAGTCTCAACACTCGGAATCTAATGGCTAAATCTTTTCAAGTAGCATGGATTAGGTGATTTCCAGTTGATTTGAGTCAGTGTGAGCTGTTTTAGGCTGAAACCTGTCAGTCATGTAATGTGAACTAGTACAATGCCAAACACTGTAAATGCAATGAAAGCGACCATTCAGGAGCTGAAAAGCACTTTAAAGCAATACAAGAATTAAAGTAAAAAAACTCGGAATCTAATGGCTAAATCTTGTCAAGTAATGGTGATTTCCAGTTGATTTGAGTCAGTGTGGCCTGTTTTAGGCTGAAATCTAAGTCAAAGTCATGTAATGTGAACAAGTACAATGCCAAACACTGTAAATGCATTGAAAGCGACCATTCAGGAGCTGAAAAGCACTTTAAAGCAATACAAGAATTAAAGTAAAAAAACTCGGAATCTAATGGCTAAATCTTGTCAAGTAATGGTGATTTCCAGTTGATTTGAGTCAGTGTGGCCTGTTTTAGGCTGAAATCTAAGTCAAAGTCATGTAATGTTAACCAGTACAATGCCAAACATTGCAAATGCATTGAAAACGGCTATTAAGGAGCTGAAAAGCAGTTTAAAGCAATATAAAAATGAAAGTCTCATGAAAAATTCGGAATCTAATGGCTAAATCTTGTCAAGTGGCATGGATTCGGTCATTTACAGTTGATTTGAGTCAGTGTGGCCTGTTTTAGGCTGAAATCTAAGTCAGTCATGTAATGTGAACTAGTACAATGCCAAACACTGTAAATGCATTGAAAACGACCTTTCAGGAGCTGAAAAGCACTTTAAAGCAATACAAGAATGAAAGTCTGATGAAAAACTCGGAATCTAATGGCTAAATCTTGTCAAGTAGCATGGATTCGGTCATTTACAGTTGATTTGAGTCAGTGTGGCCTGTTTTAGGCTGAAATCTAAGTCAAAGTCATGTAATGTTAACCAGTACAATGCCAAACATTGTAAATGCATTGAAAATGGCTATTAAGGAGCTGAAAAGCACTTTAAAGCAATACAAGAATGAAAGTCTCAAAACTCGGAATCTAATGGCTAAATATTGTCAAGTAGCATGGATTCGGTGATTACCAGTTGATTTGAGTCAGTGTAGCCTGTTTTAGGATGAAATCTAAGTCAAAGTCATGTAATGTGAACTACTACAATGCTAAACACTGGAAATGCATTGAAAACGGCCATTCAGGAGCTGAAAAGCACTTTAAAGCAATACAAGAATGAAAGTCTCAACACTCGGAATCTAATGGCTAAATCTTTTCAAGTAGCATGGATTAGGTGATTTCCAGTTGATTTGAGTCAGTGTGAGCTGTTTTAGGCTGAAACCTAAGTCAGTCATGTAATGTGAACTAGTACAATGCCAAACACTGTAAATGCAATGAAAACGACCATTCAGGAGCTGAAAAGCACTTTAAAGCAATAAAAGAATGAAAGTCTCAAAACTCGGAATCTAATGGCTAAATCTTGTCAAGTAATGGTGATATCCAGTTGATTTGAGTCAGTGTGGCCTGTTTTAGGCTGAAATCTAAGTCAAAGTCATGTAATGTGAACAAGTACAATGCCAAACACTGTAAATGCATTGAAAGCGACCATTCAGGAGCTGAAAAGCACTTTAAAGCAATACAAGAATTAAAGTAAAAAAACTCGGAATCTAATGGCTAAATCTTGTCAAGTAATGGTGATTTCCAGTTGATTTGAGTCAGTGTGGCCTGTTTTAGGCTGAAATCTAAGTCAAAGTCATGTAATGTTAACCAGTACAATGCCAAACATTGCAAATGCATTGAAAACGGCTATTAAGGAGCTGAAAAGCAGTTTAAAGCAATATAAAAATGAAAGTCTGATGAAAAATTCGGAATCTAATGGCTAAATCTTGTCAAGTGGCATGGATTCGGTCATTTACAGTTGATTTGAGTCAGTGTGGCCTGTTTTAGGCTGAAATCTAAGTCAGTCATGTAATGTGAACTAGTACAATGCCAAACACTGTAAATGCATTGAAAACGACCTTTCAGGAGCTGAAAAGCACTTTAAAGCAATACAAGAATGAAAGTCTGATGAAAAACTCGGAATCTAATGGCTAAATCTTGTCAAGTAGCATGGATTCGGTCATTTACAGTTGATTTGAGTCAGTGTGGCCTGTTTTAGGCTGAAATCTAAGTCAGTCATGTAATGTGAACTAGTACAATGCCAAACACTGTAAATGCATTGAAAACGACCTTTCAGGAGCTGAAAAGCACTTTAAAGCAATACAAGAATGAAAGTCTGATGAAAAACTCGGAATCTAATGGCTAAATCTTGTCAAGTAGCATGGATTCGGTGATTTACAGTTGATTTGAGTCAGTGTGGCCTGTTTTAGGCTGAAATCTAAGTCAAAGTCATGTAATGTGAACAAGTACAATGCCAAACACTGTAAATGCATTGAAAGCGACCATTCAGGAGCTGAAAAGCACTTTAAAGCAATACAAGAATTAAAGTAAAAAAACTCGGAATCTAATGGCTAAATCTTGTCAAGTAATGGTGATTTCCAGTTGATTTGAGTCAGTGTGGCCTGTTTTAGGCTGAAATCTAAGTCAAAGTCATGTAATGTTAACCAGTACAATGCCAAACATTGCAAATGCATTGAAAACGGCTATTAAGGAGCTGAAAAGCAGTTTAAAGCAATATAAAAATGAAAGTCTGATGAAAAATTCGGAATCTAATGGCTAAATCTTGTCAAGTGGCATGGATTCGGTCATTTACAGTTGATTTGAGTCAGTGTGGCCTGTTTTAGGCTGAAATCTAAGTCAGTCATGTAATGTGAACTAGTACAATGCCAAACACTGTAAATGCATTGAAAACGACCTTTCAGGAGCTGAAAAGCACTTTAAAGCAATACAAGAATGAAAGTCTGATGAAAAACTCGGAATCTAATGGCTAAATCTTGTCAAGTAGCATGGATTCGGTCATTTACAGTTGATTTGAGTCAGTGTGGCCTGTTTTAGGCTGAAATCTAAGTCAGTCATGTAATGTGAACTAGTACAATGCCAAACACTGTAAATGCATTGAAAACGACCTTTCAGGAGCTGAAAAGCACTTTAAAGCAATACAAGAATGAAAGTCTGATGAAAAACTCGGAATCTAATGGCTAAATCTTGTCAAGTAGCATGGATTCGGTGATTTACAGTTGATTTGAGTCAGTGTGGCCTGTTTTAGGCTGAAATCTAAGTCAAAGTCATGTAATGTTAACCAGTACAATGCCAAACATTGTAAATGCATTGAAAACGGCTATTAAGGAGCTGAAAAGCACTTTAAAGCAATATAAGAATGAAAGTCTCAAAACTCGGAATCTAATGGCTAAATCTTGGATTCGGTGATTACCAGTTGATTTGAGTCAGTGTGGCCTGTTTTAGGCTGAAATCTAAGTCAAAGTCATGTAATGTGAACTACTACAATGCTAAATACTGTAAATGCATTGAAAACGGCCATTCAGGAGCTGAAAAGCACTTTAAAGCAATACAAGAATGAAAGTCTCAACACTCGGAATCTAATGGCTAAATATTGTCAAGTAGCATGGATTCGGTGATTACCAGTTGATTTGAGTCAGTGTAGCCTGTTTTAGGCTGAAATCTAAGTCAAAGTCATGTAATGTGAACTACTACAATGCTAAACACTGTAAATGCATTGAAAACGGCCATTCAGGAGCTGAAAAGCACTTTAAAGCAATACAAGAATGAAAGTCTCAACACTCGGAATCTAATGGCTAAATCTTTTCAAGTAGCATGGATTAGGTGATTTCCAGTTGATTCTAGTCAGTGTGAGCTGTTTTAGCCTGAAATCTAAGTCAAAGTCATGTCATGTGAACCAGTACAATGCCAAACACTGTAAATGCATTGAAAACGACCATTCAGGAGCTGAAAAGCACTTTAAAGCAATAAAAGAATGAAAGTCTCAAAACTCGGAATCTAATGGCTAAATCTTGGATTCGGTGATTACCAGTTGATTTGAGTCAGTGTGGCCTGTTTTAGGCTGAAACCTAAGTCAGTCATGTAATGTGAACTAGTACAATGCCAAACACTGTAAATGCAATGAAAACGACCATTCAGGAGCTGAAAAGCACTTTAAAGCAATAAAAGAATGAAAGTCTCAAAACTCGGAATCTAATGGCTAAATCTTGTCAAGTAATGGTGATTTCCAGTTGATTTGAGTCATTGTGGCCTGTTTTAGGCTGAAATCTAAGTCAAAGTCATGTAATGTTAACCAGTACAATGCCAAACATTGCAAATGCATTGAAAACGGCTATTAAGGAGCTGAAAAGCAGTTTAAAGCAATATAAGAATGAAAGTCTGATGAAAAACTCGGAATCTAATGGCTAACTCTTGTCAGGTAGCATGGATTCGGTCATTTACAGTTGATTTGAGTCAGTGTGGCCTGTTTTAGGCTGAAATCTAAGTCAGTCATGTAATGTGAACTAGTACAATGCCAAACACTGTAAATGCATTGAAAACGGCCTTTCAGGAGCTGAAAAGCACTTTAAAGCAATACAAGAATGAAAGTCTGATGAAAAACTCGGAATCTAATGGCTAAATCTTGTCAAGTAGCATGGATTCGGTCATTTACAGTTGATTTGAGTCAGTGTGGCCTGTTTTAGGCTGAAATCTAAGTCAGTCATAAAATGTGAACTAGTACAATGCCAAACACTGTAAATGCATTGAAAACGACCTTTCAGGAGCTGAAAAGCACTTTAAAGCAATACAAGAATGAAAGTCTGATGAAAAACTCGGAATCTAATGGCTAAATATTGTCAAGTAGAATGGATTCGGTGATTACCAGTTGATTTGAGTCAGTGTAGCCTGTTTTAGGCTGAAATCTAAGTCAAAGTCAGGTAATGTGAACCAGTAAAATGCCAAACACTGTAAATGCATTGAAAACGACCATTCAGGAGCTGAAAAGCACTTTAAAGCAGTACAAGAATGAAAGTCTCAAAACTCGGAATCTAATGGCTAAATCTTGTCAAGTAATGGTGATTTCCAGTTGATTTGAGTCAGTGTGGCCTGTTTTAGGCTGAAATCTAAGTCAAAGTCATGTAACGTGAACCAGTACAATGCCAAACACTGTAAATGCATTGAAAACGACCATTCAGGAGCTGAAAACACTTTAAAGCAATACAAGAATGAAAGTCTGATGAAAAACTCGGAATCTAATGGCTAAATCTTGTCAAGTAGCATGGATTCGGTCATTTACAGTTGATTTGAGACAGTGTGGCCTGTTTTAGGCTGAAATCTAAGTCAGTCATAAAATGTGAACTAGTACAATGCCAAACACTGTAAATGCATTGAAAACGACCTTTCAGGAGCTGAAAAGCACTTTAAAGCAATACAAGAATGAAAGTCTGATGAAAAACTCGGAATCTAATGGCTAAATCTTGTCAAGTAGCATGGATTCGGTCATTTACAGTTGATTTGAGTCAGTGTGGCCTGTTTTAGGCTGAAATCTAAGTCAAAGTCATGTAATGTTAACCAGTACAATGCCAAACATTGTAAATGCATTGAAAATGGCTATTAAGGAGCTGAAAAGCACTTTAAAGCAATACAAGAATGAAAGTCTCAAAACTCGGAATCTAATGGCTAAATATTGTCAAGTAGCATGGATTCGGTGATTACCAGTTGATTTGAGTCAGTGTAGCCTGTTTTAGGATGAAATCTAAGTCAAAGTCATGTAATGTGAACTACTACAATGCTAAACACTGGAAATGCATTGAAAACGGCCATTCAGGAGCTGAAAAGCACTTTAAAGCAATACAAGAATGAAAGTCTCAACACTCGGAATCTAATGGCTAAATCTTTTCAAGTAGCATGGATTAGGTGATTTCCAGTTGATTTGAGTCAGTGTGAGCTGTTTTAGGCTGAAACCTAAGTCAGTCATGTAATGTGAACTAGTACAATGCCAAACACTGTAAATGCAATGAAAACGACCATTCAGGAGCTGAAAAGCACTTTAAAGCAATAAAAGAATGAAAGTCTCAAAACTCGGAATCTAATGGCTAAATCTTTTCAAGTAATGGTGATTTCCAGTTGATTTGAGTCAGTGTGGCCTGTTTTAGGCTGAAATCTAAGTCAAAGTCATGTAATGTGAACAAGTACAATGCCAAACACTGTAAATGCATTGAAAGCGACCATTCAGGAGCTGAAAAGCACTTTAAAGCAATACAAGAATTAAAGTAAAAAAACTCGGAATCTAATGGCTAAATCTTGTCAAGTAATGGTGATTTCCAGTTGATTTGAGTCAGTGTGGCCTGTTTTAGGCTGAAATCTAAGTCAAAGTCATGTCATGTGAACCAGTACAATGCCAAACACTGTAAATGCATTGAAAACGACCATTCAGGAGCTGAAAAGCACTTTAAAGCAATAAAAGAATGAAAGTCTCAAAACTCGGAATCTAATGGCTAAATCTTGGATTCGGTGATTACCAGTTGATTTGAGTCAGTGTGGCCTGTTTTAGGCTGAAACCTAAGTCAGTCATGTAATGTGAACTAGTACAATGCCAAACACTGTAAATGCAATGAAAACGACCATTCAGGAGCTGAAAAGCACTTTAAAGCAATAAAAGAATGAAAGTCTCAAAACTCGGAATCTAATGGCTAAATCTTGTCAAGTAATGGTGATTTCCAGTTGATTTGAGTCATTGTGGCCTGTTTTAGGCTGAAATCTAAGTCAAAGTCATGTAATGTTAACCAGTACAATGCGAAACATTGCAAATGCATTGAAAACGGCTATTAAGGAGCTGAAAAGCAGTTTAAAGCAATATAAGAATGAAAGTCTGATGAAAAACTCGGAATCTAATGGCTAACTCTTGTCAGGTAGCATGGATTCGGTCATTTACAGTTGATTTGAGTCAGTGTGGCCTGTTTTAGGCTGAAATCTAAGTCAGTCATGTAATGTGAACTAGTACAATGCCAAACACTGTAAATGCATTGAAAACGGCCTTTCAGGAGCTGAAAAGCACTTTAAAGCAATACAAGAATGAAAGTCTGATGAAAAACTCGGAATCTAATGGCTAAATCTTGTCAAGTAGCATGGATTCGGTCATTTACAGTTGATTTGAGTCAGTGTGGCCTGTTTTAGGCTGAAATCTAAGTCAGTCATAAAATGTGAACTAGTACAATGCCAAACACTGTAAATGCATTGAAAACGACCTTTCAGGAGCTGAAAAGCACTTTAAAGCAATACAAGAATGAAAGTCTGATGAAAAACTCGGAATCTAATGGCTAAATATTGTCAAGTAGAATGGATTCGGTGATTACCAGTTGATTTGAGTCAGTGTAGCCTGTTTTAGGCTGAAATCTAAGTCAAAGTCAGGTAATGTGAACCAGTAAAATGCCAAACACTGTAAATGCATTGAAAACGACCATTCAGGAGCTGAAAAGCACTTTAAAGCAGTACAAGAATGAAAGTCTCAAAACTCGGAATCTAATGGCTAAATCTTGTCAAGTAATGGTGATTTCCAGTTGATTTGAGTCAGTGTGGCCTGTTTTAGGCTGAAATCTAAGTCAAAGTCATGTAACGTGAACCAGTACAATGCCAAACACTGTAAATGCATTGAAAACGACCATTCAGGAGCTGAAAACACTTTAAAGCAATACAAGAATGAAAGTCTGATGAAAAACTCGGAATCTAATGGCTAAATCTTGTCAAGTAGCATGGATTCGGTCATTTACAGTTGATTTGAGACAGTGTGGCCTGTTTTAGGCTGAAATCTAAGTCAGTCATAAAATGTGAACTAGTACAATGCCAAACACTGTAAATGCATTGAAAACGACCTTTCAGGAGCTGAAAAGCACTTTAAAGCAATACAAGAATGAAAGTCTGATGAAAAACTCGGAATCTAATGGCTAAATCTTGTCAAGTAGCATGGATTCGGTCATTTACAGTTGATTTGAGTCAGTGTGGCCTGTTTTAGGCTGAAATCTAAGTCAAAGTCATGTAATGTTAACCACTACAATGCCAAACATTGTAAATGCATTGAAAATGGCTATTAAGGAGCTGAAAAGCACTTTAAAGCAATACAAGAATGAAAGTCTCAAAACTCGGAATCTAATGGCTAAATATTGTCAAGTAGCATGGATTCGGTGATTACCAGTTGATTTGAGTCAGTGTAGCCTTTTTTAGGATGAAATCTAAGTCAAAGTCATGTAATGTGAACTACTACAATGCTAAACACTGGAAATGCATTGAAAACGGCCATTCAGGAGCTGAAAAGCACTTTAAAGCAATACAAGAATGAAAGTCTCAACACTCGGAATCTAATGGCTAAATCTTTTCAAGTAGCATGGATTAGGTGATTTCCAGTTGATTTGAGTCAGTGTGAGCTGTTTTAGGCTGAAACCTAAGTCAGTCATGTAATGTGAACTAGTACAATGCCAAACACTGTAAATGCAATGAAAACGACCATTCAGGAGCTGAAAAGCACTTTAAAGCAATAAAAGAATTAAAGTCTCAAAACTCGGAATCTAATGGCTAAATCTTTTCAAGTAATGGTGATTTCCAGTTGATTTGAGTCAGTGTGGCCTGTTTTAGGCTGAAATCTAAGTCAAAGTCATGTAATGTGAACAAGTACAATGCCAAACACTGTAAATGCATTGAAAGCGACCATTCAGGAGCTGAAAAGCACTTTAAAGCAATACAAGAATTAAAGTAAAAAAACTCGGAATCTAATGGCTAAATCTTGTCAAGTAATGGTGATTTCCAGTTGATTTGAGTCAGTGTGGCCTGTTTTAGGCTGAAATCTAAGTCAAAGTCATGTAATGTGAACAAGTACAATGCCAAACACTGTAAATGCATTGAAAGCGACCATTCAGGAGCTGAAAAGCACTTTAAAGCAATACAAGAATTAAAGTAAAAAAACTCGGAATCTAATGGCTAAATCTTGTCAAGTAATGGTGATTTCCAGTTGATTTGAGTCAGTGTGGCCTGTTTTAGGCTGAAATCTAAGTCAAAGTCATGTAATGTTAACCAGTACAATGCCAAACATTGCAAATGCATTGAAAACGGCTATTAAGGAGCTGAAAAGCAGTTTAAAGCAATATAAAAATGAAAGTCTGATGAAAAATTCGGAATCTAATGGCTAAATCTTGTCAAGTGGCATGGATTCGGTCATTTACAGTTGATTTGAGTCAGTGTGGCCTGTTTTAGGCTGAAATCTAAGTCAGTCATGTAATGTGAACTAGTACAATGCCAAACACTGTAAATGCATTGAAAACGACCTTTCAGGAGCTGAAAAGCACTTTAAAGCAATACAAGAATGAAAGTCTGATGAAAAACTCGGAATCTAATGGCTAAATCTTGTCAAGTAGCATGGATTCGGTGATTTACAGTTGATTTGAGTCAGTGTGGCCTGTTTTAGGCTGAAATCTAAGTCAAAGTCATGTAATGTTAACCAGTACAATGCCAAACATTGTAAATGCATTGAAAACGGCTATTAAGGAGCTGAAAAGCACTTTAAAGCAATATAAGAATGAAAGTCTCAAAACTCGGAATCTAATGGCTAAATCTTGGATTCGGTGATTACCAGTTGATTTGAGTCAGTGTGGCCTGTTTTAGGCTGAAATCTAAGTCAAAGTCATGTAATGTGAACTACTACAATGCTAAATACTGTAAATGCATTGAAAACGGCCATTCAGGAGCTGAAAAGCACTTTAAAGCAATACAAGAATGAAAGTCTCAACACTCGGAATCTAATGGCTAAATATTGTCAAGTAGCATGGATACGGTGATTACCAGTTGATTTGAGTCAGTGTAGCCTGTTTTAGGCTGAAATCTAAGTCAAAGTCATGTAATGTGAACTACTACAATGCTAAACACTGTAAATGCATTGAAAACGGCCATTCAGGAGCTGAAAAGCACTTTAAAGCAATACAAGAATGAAAGTCTCAACACTCGGAATCTAATGGCTAAATCTTTTCAAGTAGCATGGATTAGGTGATTTCCAGTTGATTCTAGTCAGTGTGAGCTGTTTTAGCCTGAAATCTAAGTCAAAGTCATGTCATGTGAACCAGTACAATGCCAAACATTGCAAATGCATTGAAAACGGCTATTAAGGAGCTGAAAAGCAGTTTAAAGCAATATAAAAATGAAAGTCTGATGAAAAATTCGGAATCTAATGGCTAAATCTTGTCAAGTGGCATGGATTCGGTCATTTACAGTTGATTTGAGTCAGTGTGGCCTGTTTTAGGCTGAAATCTAAGTCAGTCATGTAATGTGAACTAGTACAATGCCAAACACTGTAAATGCATTGAAAACGACCTTTCAGGAGCTGAAAAGCACTTTAAAGCAATACAAGAATGAAAGTCTGATGAAAAACTCGGAATCTAATGGCTAAATCTTGTCAAGTAGCATGGATTCGGTGATTTACAGTTGATTTGAGTCAGTGTGGCCTGTTTTAGGCTGAAATCTAAGTCAAAGTCATGTAATGTTAACCAGTACAATGCAAAACATTGTAAATGCATTGAAAACGGCTATTAAGGAGCTGAAAAGCACTTTAAAGCAATATAAGAATGAAAGTCTCAAAACTCGGAATCTAATGGCTAAATCTTGGATTCGGTGATTACCAGTTGATTTGAGTCAGTGTGGCCTGTTTTAGGCTGAAATCTAAGTCAAAGTCATGTAATGTGAACTACTACAATGCTAAATACTGTAAATGCATTGAAAACGGCCATTCAGGAGCTGAAAAGCACTTTAAAGCAATACAAGAATGAAAGTCTCAACACTCGGAATCTAATGGCTAAATATTGTCAAGTAGCATGGATACGGTGATTACCAGTTGATTTGAGTCAGTGTAGCCTGTTTTAGGCTGAAATCTAAGTCAAAGTCATGTAATGTGAACTACTACAATGCTAAACACTGTAAATGCATTGAAAACAGCCATTCAGGAGCTGAAAAGCACTTTAAAGCAATACAAGAATGAAAGTCTCAACACTCGGAATCTAATGGCTAAATCTTTTCAAGTAGCATGGATTAGGTGATTTCCAGTTGATTCTAGTCAGTGTGAGCTGTTTTAGCCTGAAATCTAAGTCAAAGTCATGTCATGTGAACCAGTACAATGCCAAACACTGTAAATGCATTGAAAACGACCATTCAGGAGCTGAAAAGCACTTTAAAGCAATAAAAGAATGAAAGTCTCAAAACTCGGAATCTAATGGCTAAATCTTGGATTCGGTGATTACCAGTTGATTTGAGTCAGTGTGGCCTGTTTTAGGCTGAAACCTAAGTCAGTCATGTAATGTGAACTAGTACAATGCCAAACACTGTAAATGCAATGAAAACGACCATTCAGGAGCTGAAAAGCACTTTAAAGCAATAAAAGAATGAAAGTCTCAAAACTCGGAATCTAATGGCTAAATCTTGTCAAGTAATGGTGATTTCCAGTTGATTTGAGTCATTGTGGCCTGTTTTAGGCTGAAATCTAAGTCAAAGTCATGTAATGTTAACCAGTACAATGCCAAACATTGCAAATGCATTGAAAACGGCCATTCAGGAGCTGAAAAGCACTTTAAAGCAATACAAGAATGAAAGTCTCAACACTCGGAATCTAATGGCTAAATCTTTTCAAGTAGCATGGATTAGGTGATTTCCAGTTGATTCTAGTCAGTGTGAGCTGTTTTAGCCTGAAATCTAAGTCAAAGTCATGTCATGTGAACCAGTACAATGCCAAACATTGCAAATGCATTGAAAACGGCTATTAAGGAGCTGAAAAGCAGTTTAAAGCAATATAAAAATGAAAGTCTGATGAAAAATTCGGAATCTAATGGCTAAATCTTGTCAAGTGGCATGGATTCGGTCATTTACAGTTGATTTGAGTCAGTGTGGCCTGTTTTAGGCTGAAATCTAAGTCAAAGTCATGTAATGTGAACAAGTACAATGCCAAACACTGTAAATGCATTGAAAGCGACCATTCAGGAGCTGAAAAGCACTTTAAAGCAATACAAGAATTAAAGTAAAAAAACTCGGAATCTAATGGCTAAATCTTGTCAAGTAATGGTGATTTACAGTTGATTTGAGTCAGTGTGGCCTGTTTTAGGCTGAAATCTAAGTCAAAGTCATGTAATGTTAACCAGTACAATGCCAAACATTGCAAATGCATTGAAAACGGCTATTAAGGAGCTGAAAAGCAGTTTAAAGCAATATAAAAATGAAAGTCTCATGAAAAATTCGGAATCTAATGGCTAAATCTTGTCAAGTGGCATGGATTCGGTCATTTACAGTTGATTTGAGTCAGTGTGGCCTGTTTTAGGCTGAAATCTAAGTCAGTCATGTAATGTGAACTAGTACAATGCCAAACACTGTAAATGCATTGAAAACGACCTTTCAGGAGCTGAAAAGCACTTTAAAGCAATACAAGAATGAAAGTCTGATGAAAAACTCGGAATCTAATGGCTAAATCTTGTCAAGTAGCATGGATTCGGTCATTTACAGTTGATTTGAGTCAGTGTGGCCTGTTTTAGGCTGAAATCTAAGTCAAAGTCATGTAATGTTAACCAGTACAATGCCAAACATTGTAAATGCATTGAAAATGGCTATTAAGGAGCTGAAAAGCACTTTAAAGCAATACAAGAATGAAAGTCTCAAAACTCGGAATCTAATGGCTAAATATTGTCAAGTAGCATGGATTCGGTGATTACCAGTTGATTTGAGTCAGTGTAGCCTGTTTTAGGATGAAATCTAAGTCAAAGTCATGTAATGTGAACTACTACAATGCTAAACACTGGAAATGCATTGAAAACGGCCATTCAGGAGCTGAAAAGCACTTTAAAGCAATACAAGAATGAAAGTCTCAACACTCGGAATCTAATGGCTAAATCTTTTCAAGTAGCATGGATTAGGTGATTTCCAGTTGATTTGAGTCAGTGTGAGCTGTTTTAGGCTGAAACCTAAGTCAGTCATGTAATGTGAACTAGTACAATGCCAAACACTGTAAATGCAATGAAAACGACCATTCAGGAGCTGAAAAGCACTTTAAAGCAATAAAAGAATGAAAGTCTCAAAACTCGGAATCTAATGGCTAAATCTTGTCAAGTAATGGTGATTTCCAGTTGATTTGAGTCAGTGTGGCCTGTTTTAGGCTGAAATCTAAGTCAAAGTCATGTAATGTGAACAAGTACAATGCCAAACACTGTAAATGCATTGAAAGCGACCATTCAGGAGCTGAAAAGCACTTTAAAGCAATACAAGAATTAAAGTAAAAAAACTCGGAATCTAATGGCTAAATCTTGTCAAGTAATGGTGATTTCCAGTTGATTTGAGTCAGTGTGGCCTGTTTTAGGCTGAAATCTAAGTCAAAGTCATGTAATGTTAACCAGTACAATGCCAAACATTGCAAATGCATTGAAAACGGCTATTAAGGAGCTGAAAAGCAGTTTAAAGCAATATAAAAATGAAAGTCTGATGAAAAATTCGGAATCTAATGGCTAAATCTTGTCAAGTGGCATGGATTCGGTCATTTACAGTTGATTTGAGTCAGTGTGGCCTGTTTTAGGCTGAAATCTAAGTCAGTCATGTAATGTGAACTAGTACAATGCCAAACACTGTAAATGCATTGAAAACGACCTTTCAGGAGCTGAAAAGCACTTTAAAGCAATACAAGAATGAAAGTCTGATGAAAAACTCGGAATCTAATGGCTAAATCTTGTCAAGTAGCATGGATTCGGTCATTTACAGTTGATTTGAGTCAGTGTGGCCTGTTTTAGGCTGAAATCTAAGTCAGTCATGTAATGTGAACTAGTACAATGCCAAACACTGTAAATGCATTGAAAACGACCTTTCAGGAGCTGAAAAGCACTTTAAAGCAATACAAGAATGAAAGTCTGATGAAAAACTCGGAATCTAATGGCTAAATCTTGTCAAGTAGCATGGATTCGGTGATTTACAGTTGATTTGAGTCAGTGTGGCCTGTTTTAGGCTGAAATCTAAGTCAAAGTCATGTAATGTTAACCAGTACAATGCCAAACATTGTAAATGCATTGAAAACGGCTATTAAGGAGCTGAAAAGCACTTTAAAGCAATATAAGAATGAAAGTCTCAAAACTCGGAATCTAATGGCTAAATCTTGGATTCGGTGATTACCAGTTGATTTGAGTCAGTGTGGCCTGTTTTAGGCTGAAATCTAAGTCAAAGTCATGTAATGTGAACTACTACAATGCTAAATACTGTAAATGCATTGAAAACGGCCATTCAGGAGCTGAAAAGCACTTTAAAGCAATACAAGAATGAAAGTCTCAACACTCGGAATCTAATGGCTAAATATTGTCAAGTAGCATGGATTCGGTGATTACCAGTTGATTTGAGTCAGTGTAGCCTGTTTTAGGCTGAAATCTAAGTCAAAGTCATGTAATGTGAACTACTACAATGCTAAACACTGTAAATGCATTGAAAACGGCCATTCAGGAGCTGAAAAGCACTTTAAAGCAATACAAGAATGAAAGTCTCAACACTCGGAATCTAATGGCTAAATCTTTTCAAGTAGCATGGATTAGGTGATTTCCAGTTGATTCTAGTCAGTGTGAGCTGTTTTAGCCTGAAATCTAAGTCAAAGTCATGTCATGTGAACCAGTACAATGCCAAACACTGTAAATGCATTGAAAACGACCATTCAGGAGCTGAAAAGCACTTTAAAGCAATAAAAGAATGAAAGTCTCAAAACTCGGAATCTAATGGCTAAATCTTGGATTCGGTGATTACCAGTTGATTTGAGTCAGTGTGGCCTGTTTTAGGCTGAAACCTAAGTCAGTCATGTAATGTGAACTAGTACAATGCCAAACACTGTAAATGCAATGAAAACGACCATTCAGGAGCTGAAAAGCACTTTAAAGCAATAAAAGAATGAAAGTCTCAAAACTCGGAATCTAATGGCTAAATCTTGTCAAGTAATGGTGATTTCCAGTTGATTTGAGTCATTGTGGCCTGTTTTAGGCTGAAATCTAAGTCAAAGTCATGTAATGTTAACCAGTACAATGCCAAACATTGCAAATGCATTGAAAACGGCTATTAAGGAGCTGAAAAGCAGTTTAAAGCAATATAAGAATGAAAGTCTGATGAAAAACTCGGAATCTAATGGCTAACTCTTGTCAGGTAGCATGGATTCGGTCATTTACAGTTGATTTGAGTCAGTGTGGCCTGTTTTAGGCTGAAATCTAAGTCAGTCATGTAATGTGAACTAGTACAATGCCAAACACTGTAAATGCATTGAAAACGGCCTTTCAGGAGCTGAAAAGCACTTTAAAGCAATACAAGAATGAAAGTCTGATGAAAAACTCGGAATCTAATGGCTAAATCTTGTCAAGTAGCATGGATTCGGTCATTTACAGTTGATTTGAGTCAGTGTGGCCTGTTTTAGGCTGAAATCTAAGTCAGTCATAAAATGTGAACTAGTACAATGCCAAACACTGTAAATGCATTGAAAACGACCTTTCAGGAGCTGAAAAGCACTTTAAAGCAATACAAGAATGAAAGTCTGATGAAAAACTCGGAATCTAATGGCTAAATATTGTCAAGTAGAATGGATTCGGTGATTACCAGTTGATTTGAGTCAGTGTAGCCTGTTTTAGGCTGAAATCTAAGTCAAAGTCAGGTAATGTGAACCAGTAAAATGCCAAACACTGTAAATGCATTGAAAACGACCATTCAGGAGCTGAAAAGCACTTTAAAGCAGTACAAGAATGAAAGTCTCAAAACTCGGAATCTAATGGCTAAATCTTGTCAAGTAATGGTGATTTCCAGTTGATTTGAGTCAGTGTGGCCTGTTTTAGGCTGAAATCTAAGTCAAAGTCATGTAACGTGAACCAGTACAATGCCAAACACTGTAAATGCATTGAAAACGACCATTCAGGAGCTGAAAACACTTTAAAGCAATACAAGAATGAAAGTCTGATGAAAAACTCGGAATCTAATGGCTAAATCTTGTCAAGTAGCATGGATTCGGTCATTTACAGTTGATTTGAGACAGTGTGGCCTGTTTTAGGCTGAAATCTAAGTCAGTCATAAAATGTGAACTAGTACAATGCCAAACACTGTAAATGCATTGAAAACGACCTTTCAGGAGCTGAAAAGCACTTTAAAGCAATACAAGAATGAAAGTCTGATGAAAAACTCGGAATCTAATGGCTAAATCTTGTCAAGTAGCATGGATTCGGTCATTTACAGTTGATTTGAGTCAGTGTGGCCTGTTTTAGGCTGAAATCTAAGTCAAAGTCATGTAATGTTAACCAGTACAATGCCAAACATTGTAAATGCATTGAAAATGGCTATTAAGGAGCTGAAAAGCACTTTAAAGCAATACAAGAATGAAAGTCTCAAAACTCGGAATCTAATGGCTAAATATTGTCAAGTAGCATGGATTCGGTGATTACCAGTTGATTTGAGTCAGTGTAGCCTGTTTTAGGATGAAATCTAAGTCAAAGTCATGTAATGTGAACTACTACAATGCTAAACACTGGAAATGCATTGAAAACGGCCATTCAGGAGCTGAAAAGCACTTTAAAGCAATACAAGAATGAAAGTCTCAACACTCGGAATCTAATGGCTAAATCTTTTCAAGTAGCATGGATTAGGTGATTTCCAGTTGATTTGAGTCAGTGTGAGCTGTTTTAGGCTGAAACCTAAGTCAGTCATGTAATGTGAACTAGTACAATGCCAAACACTGTAAATGCAATGAAAACGACCATTCAGGAGCTGAAAAGCACTTTAAAGCAATAAAAGAATGAAAGTCTCAAAACTCGGAATCTAATGGCTAAATCTTTTCAAGTAATGGTGATTTCCAGTTGATTTGAGTCAGTGTGGCCTGTTTTAGGCTGAAATCTAAGTCAAAGTCATGTAATGTGAACAAGTACAATGCCAAACACTGTAAATGCATTGAAAGCGACCATTCAGGAGCTGAAAAGCACTTTAAAGCAATACAAGAATTAAAGTAAAAAAACTCGGAATCTAATGGCTAAATCTTGTCAAGTAATGGTGATTTCCAGTTGATTTGAGTCAGTGTGGCCTGTTTTAGGCTGAAATCTAAGTCAAAGTCATGTCATGTGAACCAGTACAATGCCAAACACTGTAAATGCATTGAAAACGACCATTCAGGAGCTGAAAAGCACTTTAAAGCAATAAAAGAATGAAAGTCTCAAAACTCGGAATCTAATGGCTAAATCTTGGATTCGGTGATTACCAGTTGATTTGAGTCAGTGTGGCCTGTTTTAGGCTGAAACCTAAGTCAGTCATGTAATGTGAACTAGTACAATGCCAAACACTGTAAATGCAATGAAAACGACCATTCAGGAGCTGAAAAGCACTTTAAAGCAATAAAAGAATGAAAGTCTCAAAACTCGGAATCTAATGGCTAAATCTTGTCAAGTAATGGTGATTTCCAGTTGATTTGAGTCATTGTGGCCTGTTTTAGGCTGAAATCTAAGTCAAAGTCATGTAATGTTAACCAGTACAATGCCAAACATTGCAAATGCATTGAAAACGGCTATTAAGGAGCTGAAAAGCAGTTTAAAGCAATATAAGAATGAAAGTCTGATGAAAAACTCGGAATCTAATGGCTAACTCTTGTCAGGTAGCATGGATTCGGTCATTTACAGTTGATTTGAGTCAGTGTGGCCTGTTTTAGGCTGAAATCTAAGTCAGTCATGTAATGTGAACTAGTACAATGCCAAACACTGTAAATGCATTGAAAACGGCCTTTCAGGAGCTGAAAAGCACTTTAAAGCAATACAAGAATGAAAGTCTGATGAAAAACTCGGAATCTAATGGCTAAATCTTGTCAAGTAGCATGGATTCGGTCATTTACAGTTGATTTGAGTCAGTGTGGCCTGTTTTAGGCTGAAATCTAAGTCAGTCATAAAATGTGAACTAGTACAATGCCAAACACTGTAAATGCATTGAAAACGACCTTTCAGGAGCTGAAAAGCACTTTAAAGCAATACAAGAATGAAAGTCTGATGAAAAACTCGGAATCTAATGGCTAAATATTGTCAAGTAGAATGGATTCGGTGATTACCAGTTGATTTGAGTCAGTGTAGCCTGTTTTAGGCTGAAATCTAAGTCAAAGTCAGGTAATGTGAACCAGTAAAATGCCAAACACTGTAAATGCATTGAAAACGACCATTCAGGAGCTGAAAAGCACTTTAAAGCAGTACAAGAATGAAAGTCTCAAAACTCGGAATCTAATGGCTAAATCTTGTCAAGTAATGGTGATTTCCAGTTGATTTGAGTCAGTGTGGCCTGTTTTAGGCTGAAATCTAAGTCAAAGTCATGTAACGTGAACCAGTACAATGCCAAACACTGTAAATGCATTGAAAACGACCATTCAGGAGCTGAAAACACTTTAAAGCAATACAAGAATGAAAGTCTGATGAAAAACTCGGAATCTAATGGCTAAATCTTGTCAAGTAGCATGGATTCGGTCATTTACAGTTGATTTGAGACAGTGTGGCCTGTTTTAGGCTGAAATCTAAGTCAGTCATAAAATGTGAACTAGTACAATGCCAAACACTGTAAATGCATTGAAAACGACCTTTCAGGAGCTGAAAAGCACTTTAAAGCAATACAAGAATGAAAGTCTGATGAAAAACTCGGAATCTAATGGCTAAATCTTGTCAAGTAGCATGGATTCGGTCATTTACAGTTGATTTGAGTCAGTGTGGCCTGTTTTAGGCTGAAATCTAAGTCAAAGTCATGTAATGTTAACCACTACAATGCCAAACATTGTAAATGCATTGAAAATGGCTATTAAGGAGCTGAAAAGCACTTTAAAGCAATACAAGAATGAAAGTCTCAAAACTCGGAATCTAATGGCTAAATATTGTCAAGTAGCATGGATTCGGTGATTACCAGTTGATTTGAGTCAGTGTAGCCTTTTTTAGGATGAAATCTAAGTCAAAGTCATGTAATGTGAACTACTACAATGCTAAACACTGGAAATGCATTGAAAACGGCCATTCAGGAGCTGAAAAGCACTTTAAAGCAATACAAGAATGAAAGTCTCAACACTCGGAATCTAATGGCTAAATCTTTTCAAGTAGCATGGATTAGGTGATTTCCAGTTGATTTGAGTCAGTGTGAGCTGTTTTAGGCTGAAACCTAAGTCAGTCATGTAATGTGAACTAGTACAATGCCAAACACTGTAAATGCAATGAAAACGACCATTCAGGAGCTGAAAAGCACTTTAAAGCAATAAAAGAATTAAAGTCTCAAAACTCGGAATCTAATGGCTAAATCTTTTCAAGTAATGGTGATTTCCAGTTGATTTGAGTCAGTGTGGCCTGTTTTAGGCTGAAATCTAAGTCAAAGTCATGTAATGTGAACAAGTACAATGCCAAACACTGTAAATGCATTGAAAGCGACCATTCAGGAGCTGAAAAGCACTTTAAAGCAATACAAGAATTAAAGTAAAAAAACTCGGAATCTAATGGCTAAATCTTGTCAAGTAATGGTGATTTCCAGTTGATTTGAGTCAGTGTGGCCTGTTTTAGGCTGAAATCTAAGTCAAAGTCATGTAATGTGAACAAGTACAATGCCAAACACTGTAAATGCATTGAAAGCGACCATTCAGGAGCTGAAAAGCACTTTAAAGCAATACAAGAATTAAAGTAAAAAAACTCGGAATCTAATGGCTAAATCTTGTCAAGTAATGGTGATTTCCAGTTGATTTGAGTCAGTGTGGCCTGTTTTAGGCTGAAATCTAAGTCAAAGTCATGTAATGTTAACCAGTACAATGCCAAACATTGCAAATGCATTGAAAACGGCTATTAAGGAGCTGAAAAGCAGTTTAAAGCAATATAAAAATGAAAGTCTGATGAAAAATTCGGAATCTAATGGCTAAATCTTGTCAAGTGGCATGGATTCGGTCATTTACAGTTGATTTGAGTCAGTGTGGCCTGTTTTAGGCTGAAATCTAAGTCAGTCATGTAATGTGAACTAGTACAATGCCAAACACTGTAAATGCATTGAAAACGACCTTTCAGGAGCTGAAAAGCACTTTAAAGCAATACAAGAATGAAAGTCTGATGAAAAACTCGGAATCTAATGGCTAAATCTTGTCAAGTAGCATGGATTCGGTGATTTACAGTTGATTTGAGTCAGTGTGGCCTGTTTTAGGCTGAAATCTAAGTCAAAGTCATGTAATGTTAACCAGTACAATGCCAAACATTGTAAATGCATTGAAAACGGCTATTAAGGAGCTGAAAAGCACTTTAAAGCAATATAAGAATGAAAGTCTCAAAACTCGGAATCTAATGGCTAAATCTTGGATTCGGTGATTACCAGTTGATTTGAGTCAGTGTGGCCTGTTTTAGGCTGAAATCTAAGTCAAAGTCATGTAATGTGAACTACTACAATGCTAAATACTGTAAATGCATTGAAAACGGCCATTCAGGAGCTGAAAAGCACTTTAAAGCAATACAAGAATGAAAGTCTCAACACTCGGAATCTAATGGCTAAATATTGTCAAGTAGCATGGATACGGTGATTACCAGTTGATTTGAGTCAGTGTAGCCTGTTTTAGGCTGAAATCTAAGTCAAAGTCATGTAATGTGAACTACTACAATGCTAAACACTGTAAATGCATTGAAAACGGCCATTCAGGAGCTGAAAAGCACTTTAAAGCAATACAAGAATGAAAGTCTCAACACTCGGAATCTAATGGCTAAATCTTTTCAAGTAGCATGGATTAGGTGATTTCCAGTTGATTCTAGTCAGTGTGAGCTGTTTTAGCCTGAAATCTAAGTCAAAGTCATGTCATGTGAACCAGTACAATGCCAAACATTGCAAATGCATTGAAAACGGCTATTAAGGAGCTGAAAAGCAGTTTAAAGCAATATAAAAATGAAAGTCTGATGAAAAATTCGGAATCTAATGGCTAAATCTTGTCAAGTGGCATGGATTCGGTCATTTACAGTTGATTTGAGTCAGTGTGGCCTGTTTTAGGCTGAAATCTAAGTCAGTCATGTAATGTGAACTAGTACAATGCCAAACACTGTAAATGCATTGAAAACGACCTTTCAGGAGCTGAAAAGCACTTTAAAGCAATACAAGAATGAAAGTCTGATGAAAAACTCGGAATCTAATGGCTAAATCTTGTCAAGTAGCATGGATTCGGTGATTTACAGTTGATTTGAGTCAGTGTGGCCTGTTTTAGGCTGAAATCTAAGTCAAAGTCATGTAATGTTAACCAGTACAATGCAAAACATTGTAAATGCATTGAAAACGGCTATTAAGGAGCTGAAAAGCACTTTAAAGCAATATAAGAATGAAAGTCTCAAAACTCGGAATCTAATGGCTAAATCTTGGATTCGGTGATTACCAGTTGATTTGAGTCAGTGTGGCCTGTTTTAGGCTGAAATCTAAGTCAAAGTCATGTAATGTGAACTACTACAATGCTAAATACTGTAAATGCATTGAAAACGGCCATTCAGGAGCTGAAAAGCACTTTAAAGCAATACAAGAATGAAAGTCTCAACACTCGGAATCTAATGGCTAAATATTGTCAAGTAGCATGGATACGGTGATTACCAGTTGATTTGAGTCAGTGTAGCCTGTTTTAGGCTGAAATCTAAGTCAAAGTCATGTAATGTGAACTACTACAATGCTAAACACTGTAAATGCATTGAAAACGGCCATTCAGGAGCTGAAAAGCACTTTAAAGCAATACAAGAATGAAAGTCTCAACACTCGGAATCTAATGGCTAAATCTTTTCAAGTAGCATGGATTAGGTGATTTCCAGTTGATTCTAGTCAGTGTGAGCTGTTTTAGCCTGAAATCTAAGTCAAAGTCATGTCATGTGAACCAGTACAATGCCAAACACTGTAAATGCATTGAAAACGACCATTCAGGAGCTGAAAAGCACTTTAAAGCAATAAAAGAATGAAAGTCTCAAAACTCGGAATCTAATGGCTAAATCTTGGATTCGGTGATTACCAGTTGATTTGAGTCAGTGTGGCCTGTTTTAGGCTGAAACCTAAGTCAGTCATGTAATGTGAACTAGTACAATGCCAAACACTGTAAATGCAATGAAAACGACCATTCAGGAGCTGAAAAGCACTTTAAAGCAATAAAAGAATGAAAGTCTCAAAACTCGGAATCTAATGGCTAAATCTTGTCAAGTAATGGTGATTTCCAGTTGATTTGAGTCATTGTGGCCTGTTTTAGGCTGAAATCTAAGTCAAAGTCATGTAATGTTAACCAGTACAATGCCAAACATTGCAAATGCATTGAAAACGGCCATTCAGGAGCTGAAAAGCACTTTAAAGCAATACAAGAATGAAAGTCTCAACACTCGGAATCTAATGGCTAAATCTTTTCAAGTAGCATGGATTAGGTGATTTCCAGTTGATTCTAGTCAGTGTGAGCTGTTTTAGCCTGAAATCTAAGTCAAAGTCATGTCATGTGAACCAGTACAATGCCAAACATTGCAAATGCATTGAAAACGGCTATTAAGGAGCTGAAAAGCAGTTTAAAGCAATATAAAAATGAAAGTCTGATGAAAAATTCGGAATCTAATGGCTAAATCTTGTCAAGTGGCATGGATTCGGTCATTTACAGTTGATTTGAGTCAGTGTGGCCTGTTTTAGGCTGAAATCTAAGTCAGTCATGTAATGTGAACTAGTACAATGCCAAACACTGTAAATGCATTGAAAACGACCTTTCAGGAGCTGAAAAGCACTTTAAAGCAATACAAGAATGAAAGTCTGATGAAAAACTCGGAATCTAATGGCTAAATCTTGTCAAGTAGCATGGATTCGGTGATTTATAGTTGATTTGAGTCAGTGTGGCCTGTTTTAGGCTGAAATCTAAGTCAAAGTCATGTAATGTTAACCAGTACAATGCCAAACATTGTAAATGCATTGAAAACGGCTATTAAGGAGCTGAAAAGCACTTTAAAGCAATATAAGAATGAAAGTCTCAAAACTCGGAATCTAATGGCTAAATCTTGGATTCGGTGATTACCAGTTGATTTGAGTCAGTGTGGCCTGTTTTAGGCTGAAATCTAAGTCAAAGTCATGTAATGTGAACTACTACAATGCTAAATACTGTAAATGCATTGAAAACGGCCATTCAGGAGCTGAAAAGCACTTTAAAGCAATACAAGAATGAAAGTCTCAACACTCGGAATCTAATGGCTAAATATTGTCAAGTAGCATGGATACGGTGATTACCAGTTGATTTGAGTCAGTGTAGCCTGTTTTAGGCTGAAATCTAAGTCAAAGTCATGTAATGTGAACTACTACAATGCTAAACACTGTAAATGCATTGAAAACGGCCATTCAGGAGCTGAAAAGCACTTTAAAGCAATACAAGAATGAAAGTCTCAACACTCGGAATCTAATGGCTAAATCTTTTCAAGTAGCATGGATTAGGTGATTTCCAGTTGATTCTAGTCAGTGTGAGCTGTTTTAGCCTGAAATCTAAGTCAAAGTCATGTCATGTGAACCAGTACAATGCCAAACACTGTAAATGCATTGAAAACGACCATTCAGGAGCTGAAAAGCACTTTAAAGCAATAAAAGAATGAAAGTCTCAAAACTCGGAATCTAATGGCTAAATCTTGGATTCGGTGATTACCAGTTGATTTGAGTCAGTGTGGCCTGTTTTAGGCTGAAACCTAAGTCAGTCATGTAATGTGAACTAGTACAATGCCAAACACTGTAAATGCAATGAAAACGACCATTCAGGAGCTGAAAAGCACTTTAAAGCAATAAAGAATGAAAGTCTCAAAACTCGGAATCTAATGGCTAAATCTTGTCAAGTAATGGTGATTTCCAGTTGATTTGAGTCATTGTGGCCTGTTTTAGGCTGAAATCTAAGTCAAAGTCATGTAATGTTAACCAGTACAATGCCAAACATTGCAAATGCATTGAAAACGGCTATTAAGGAGCTGAAAAGCACTTTAAAGCAATATAAGAATGAAAGTCTGATGAAAAACTCGGAATCTAATGGCTAACTCTTGTCAGGTAGCATGGATTCGGTCATTTACAGTTGATTTGAGTCAGTGTGGCCTGTTTTAGGCTGAAATCTAAGTCAGTCATGTAATGTGAACTAGTACAATGCCAAACACTGTAAATGCATTGAAAACGGCCTTTCAGGAGCTGAAAAGCACTTTAAAGCAATACAAGAATGAAAGTCTGATGAAAAACTCGGAATCTAATGGCTAAATCTTGTCAAGTAGCATGGATTCGGTCATTTACAGTTGATTTGAGTCAGTGTGGCCTGTTTTAGGCTGAAATCTAAGTCAGTCATAAAATGTGAACTAGTACAATGCCAAACACTGTAAATGCATTGAAAACGACCTTTCAGGAGCTGAAAAGCACTTTAAAGCAATACAAGAATGAAAGTCTGATGAAAAACTCGGAATCTAATGGCTAAATATTGTCAAGTAGAATGGATTCGGTGATTACCAGTTGATTTGAGTCAGTGTAGCCTGTTTTAGGCTGAAATCTAAGTCAAAGTCAGGTAATGTGAACCAGTAAAATGCCAAACACTGTAAATGCATTGAAAACGACCATTCAGGAGCTGAAAAGCACTTTAAAGCAGTACAAGAATGAAAGTCTCAAAACTCGGAATCTAATGGCTAAATTTTGTCAAGTAATGGTGATTTCCAGTTGATTTGAGTCAGTGTGGCCTGTTTTAGGCTGAAATCTAAGTCAAAGTCATGTAACGTGAACCAGTACAATGCCAAACACTGTAAATGCATTGAAAACGACCATTCAGGAGCTGAAAACACTTTAAAGCAATACAAGAATGAAAGTCTGATGAAAAACTCGGAATCTAATGGCTAAATCTTGTCAAGTAGCATGGATTCGGTCATTTACAGTTGATTTGAGACAGTGTGGCCTGTTTTAGGCTGAAATCTAAGTCAGTCATAAAATGTGAACTAGTACAATGCCAAACACTGTAAATGCATTGAAAACTACCTTTCAGGAGCTGAAAAGCACTTTAAAGCAATACAAGAATGAAAGTCTGATGAAAAACTCGGAATCTAATGGCTAAATCTTGTCAAGTAGCATGGATTCGGTGATTTACAGTTGATTTGAGTCAGTGTGGCCTGTTTTAGGCTGAAATCTAAGTCAAAGTCATGTAATGTTAACCAGTACAATGCCAAACATTGTAAATGCATTGAAAACGGCTATTAAGGAGCTGAAAAGCACTTTAAAGCAATATAAGAATGAAAGTCTCAAAACTCGGAATCTAATGGCTAAATCTTGGATTCGGTGATTACCAGTTGATTTGAGTCAGTGTGGCCTGTTTTAGGCTGAAATCTAAGTCAAAGTCATGTAATGTGAACTACTACAATGCTAAATACTGTAAATGCATTGAAAACGGCCATTCAGGAGCTGAAAAGCACTTTAAAGCAATACAAGAATGAAAGTCTCAACACTCGGAATCTAATGGCTAAATCTTTTCAAGTAGCATGGATTAGGTGATTTCCAGTTGATTCTAGTCAGTGTGAGCTGTTTTAGCCTGAAATCTAAGTCAAAGTCATGTCATGTGAACCAGTACAATGCCAAACATTGCAAATGCATTGAAAACGGCTATTAAGGAGCTGAAAAGCAGTTTAAAGCAATATAAAAATGAAAGTCTGATGAAAAATTCGGAATCTAATGGCTAAATCTTGTCAAGTGGCATGGATTCGGTCATTTACAGTTGATTTGAGTCAGTGTGGCCTGTTTTAGGCTGAAATCTAAGTCAGTCATGTAATGTGAACTAGTACAATGCCAAACACTGTAAATGCATTGAAAACGACCTTTCAGGAGCTGAAAAGCACTTTAAAGCAATACAAGAATGAAAGTCTGATGAAAAACTCGGAATCTAATGGCTAAATCTTGTCAAGTAGCATGGATTCGGTGATTTATAGTTGATTTGAGTCAGTGTGGCCTGTTTTAGGCTGAAATCTAAGTCAAAGTCATGTAATGTTAACCAGTACAATGCCAAACATTGTAAATGCATTGAAAACGGCTATTAAGGAGCTGAAAAGCACTTTAAAGCAATATAAGAATGAAAGTCTCAAAACTCGGAATCTAATGGCTAAATCTTGGATTCGGTGATTACCAGTTGATTTGAGTCAGTGTGGCCTGTTTTAGGCTGAAATCTAAGTCAAAGTCATGTAATGTGAACTACTACAATGCTAAATACTGTAAATGCATTGAAAACGGCCATTCAGGAGCTGAAAAGCACTTTAAAGCAATACAAGAATGAAAGTCTCAACACTCGGAATCTAATGGCTAAATATTGTCAAGTAGCATGGATACGGTGATTACCAGTTGATTTGAGTCAGTGTAGCCTGTTTTAGGCTGAAATCTAAGTCAAAGTCATGTAATGTGAACTACTACAATGCTAAACACTGTAAATGCATTGAAAACGGCCATTCAGGAGCTGAAAAGCACTTTAAAGCAATACAAGAATGAAAGTCTCAACACTCGGAATCTAATGGCTAAATCTTTTCAAGTAGCATGGATTAGGTGATTTCCAGTTGATTCTAGTCAGTGTGAGCTGTTTTAGCCTGAAATCTAAGTCAAAGTCATGTCATGTGAACCAGTACAATGCCAAACACTGTAAATGCATTGAAAACGACCATTCAGGAGCTGAAAAGCACTTTAAAGCAATAAAAGAATGAAAGTCTCAAAACTCGGAATCTAATGGCTAAATCTTGGATTCGGTGATTACCAGTTGATTTGAGTCAGTGTGGCCTGTTTTAGGCTGAAACCTAAGTCAGTCATGTAATGTGAACTAGTACAATGCCAAACACTGTAAATGCAATGAAAACGACCATTCAGGAGCTGAAAAGCACTTTAAAGCAATAAAAGAATGAAAGTCTCAAAACTCGGAATCTAATGGCTAAATCTTGTCAAGTAATGGTGATTTCCAGTTGATTTGAGTCATTGTGGCCTGTTTTAGGCTGAAATCTAAGTCAAAGTCATGTAATGTTAACCAGTACAATGCCAAACATTGCAAATGCATTGAAAACGGCTATTAAGGAGCTGAAAAGCACTTTAAAGCAATATAAGAATGAAAGTCTGATGAAAAACTCGGAATCTAATGGCTAACTCTTGTCAGGTAGCATGGATTCGGTCATTTACAGTTGATTTGAGTCAGTGTGGCCTGTTTTAGGCTGAAATCTAAGTCAGTCATGTAATGTGAACTAGTACAATGCCAAACACTGTAAATGCATTGAAAACGGCCTTTCAGGAGCTGAAAAGCACTTTAAAGCAATACAAGAATGAAAGTCTGATGAAAAACTCGGAATCTAATGGCTAAATCTTGTCAAGTAGCATGGATTCGGTCATTTACAGTTGATTTGAGTCAGTGTGGCCTGTTTTAGGCTGAAATCTAAGTCAGTCATAAAATGTGAACTAGTACAATGCCAAACACTGTAAATGCATTGAAAACGACCTTTCAGGAGCTGAAAGCACTTTAAAGCAATACAAGAATGAAAGTCTGATGAAAAACTCGGAATCTAATGGCTAAATATTGTCAAGTAGAATGGATTCGGTGATTACCAGTTGATTTGAGTCAGTGTAGCCTGTTTTAGGCTGAAATCTAAGTCAAAGTCAGGTAATGTGAACCAGTAAAATGCCAAACACTGTAAATGCATTGAAAACGACCATTCAGGAGCTGAAAAGCACTTTAAAGCAGTACAAGAATGAAAGTCTCAAAACTCGGAATCTAATGGCTAAATTTTGTCAAGTAATGGTGATTTCCAGTTGATTTGAGTCAGTGTGGCCTGTTTTAGGCTGAAATCTAAGTCAAAGTCATGTAACGTGAACCAGTACAATGCCAAACACTGTAAATGCATTGAAAACGACCATTCAGGAGCTGAAAACACTTTAAAGCAATACAAGAATGAAAGTCTGATGAAAAACTCGGAATCTAATGGCTAAATCTTGTCAAGTAGCATGGATTCGGTCATTTACAGTTGATTTGAGACAGTGTGGCCTGTTTTAGGCTGAAATCTAAGTCAGTCATAAAATGTGAACTAGTACAATGCCAAACACTGTAAATGCATTGAAAACTACCTTTCAGGAGCTGAAAAGCACTTTAAAGCAATACAAGAATGAAAGTCTGATGAAAAACTCGGAATCTAATGGCTAAATCTTGTCAAGTAGCATGGATTCGGTGATTTACAGTTGATTTGAGTCAGTGTGGCCTGTTTTAGGCTGAAATCTAAGTCAAAGTCATGTAATGTTAACCAGTACAATGCCAAACATTGTAAATGCATTGAAAACGGCTATTAAGGAGCTGAAAAGCACTTTAAAGCAATATAAGAATGAAAGTCTCAAAACTCGGAATCTAATGGCTAAATCTTGGATTCGGTGATTACCAGTTGATTTGAGTCAGTGTGGCCTGTTTTAGGCTGAAATCTAAGTCAAAGTCATGTAATGTGAACTACTACAATGCTAAATACTGTAAATGCATTGAAAACGGCCATTCAGGAGCTGAAAAGCACTTTAAAGCAATACAAGAATGAAAGTCTCAACACTCGGAATCTAATGGCTAAATATTGTCAAGTAGCATGGATTCGGTGATTACCAGTTGATTTGAGTCAGTGTAGCCTGTTTTAGGCTGAAATCTAAGTCAAAGTCATGTAATGTGAACTACTACAATGCTAAACACTGTAAATGCATTGAAAACGGACATTCAGGAGCTGAAAAGCACTTTAAAGCAGTACAAGAATGAAAGTCTCAAAACTCGGAATCTAATGGCTAAATTTTGTCAAGTAATGGTGATTTCCAGTTGATTTGAGTCATTGAGGCCTGTTTTAGGCTGAAATCTAAGTCAAAGTCATGTAATGTTAACCAGTACAATGCCAAACATTGCAAATGCATTGAAAACGGCTATTAAGGAGCTGAAAAGCACTTTAAAGCAATATAAGAATGAAAGTCTGATGAAAAACTCGGAATCTAATGGCTAACTCTTGTCAGGTAGCATGGATTCGGTCATTTACAGTTGATTTGAGTCAGTGTGGCCTGTTTTAGGCTGAAATCTAAGTCAGTCATGTAATGTGAACTAGTACAATGCCAAACACTGTAAATGCATTGAAAACGGCCTTTCAGGAGCTGAAAAGCACTTTAAAGCAATACAAGAATGAAAGTCTGATGAAAAACTCGGAATCTAATGGCTAAATCTTGTCAAGTAGCATGGATTCGGTCATTTACAGTTGATTTGAGTCAGTGTGGCCTGTTTTAGGCTGAAATCTAAGTCAGTCATAAAATGTGAACTAGTACAATGCCAAACACTGTAAATGCATTGAAAACGACCTTTCAGGAGCTGAAAAGCACTTTAAAGCAATACAAGAATGAAAGTCTGATGAAAAACTCGGAATCTAATGGCTAAATATTGTCAAGTAGAATGGATTCGGTGATTACCAGTTGATTTGAGTCAGTGTAGCCTGTTTTAGGCTGAAATCTAAGTCAAAGTCAGGTAATGTGAACCAGTAAAATGCCAAACACTGTAAATGCATTGAAAACGACCATTCAGGAGCTGAAAAGCACTTTAAAGCAGTACAAGAATGAAAGTCTCAAAACTCGGAATCTAATGGCTAAATTTTGTCAAGTAATGGTGATTTCCAGTTGATTTGAGTCAGTGTGGCCTGTTTTAGGCTGAAATCTAAGTCAAAGTCATGTAACGTGAACCAGTACAATGCCAAACACTGTAAATGCATTGAAAACGACCATTCAGGAGCTGAAAACACTTTAAAGCAATACAAGAATGAAAGTCTGATGAAAAACTCGGAATCTAATGGCTAAATCTTGTCAAGTAGCATGGATTCGGTCATTTACAGTTGATTTGAGACAGTGTGGCCTGTTTTAGGCTGAAATCTAAGTCAGTCATAAAATGTGAACTAGTACAATGCCAAACACTGTAAATGCATTGAAAACTACCTTTCAGGAGCTGAAAAGCACTTTAAAGCAATACAAGAATGAAAGTCTGATGAAAAACTCGGAATCTAATGGCTAAATCTTGTCAAGTAGCATGGATTCGGTGATTTACAGTTGATTTGAGTCAGTGTGGCCTGTTTTAGGCTGAAATCTAAGTCAAAGTCATGTAATGTTAACCAGTACAATGCCAAACATTGTAAATGCATTGAAAACGGCTATTAAGGAGCTGAAAAGCACTTTAAAGCAATATAAGAATGAAAGTCTCAAAACTCGGAATCTAATGGCTAAATCTTGGATTCGGTGATTACCAGTTGATTTGAGTCAGTGTGGCCTGTTTTAGGCTGAAATCTAAGTCAGTCATAAAATGTGAACTAGTACAATGCCAAACACTGTAAATGCATTGAAAACTACCTTTCAGGAGCTGAAAAGCACTTTAAAGCAATACAAGAATGAAAGTCTGATGAAAAACTCGGAATCTAATGGCTAAATCTTGTCAAGTAGCATGGATTCGGTGATTTACAGTTGATTTGAGTCAGTGTGGCCTGTTTTAGGCTGAAATCTAAGTCAAAGTCATGTAATGTTAACCAGTACAATGCCAAACATTGTAAATGCATTGAAAACGGCTATTAAGGAGCTGAAAAGCACTTTAAAGCAATACAAGAATGAAAGTCTGATGAAAAACTCGGAATCTAATGGCTAAATCTTGTCAAGTAGCATGGATTCGGTCATTTACAGTTGATTTGAGACAGTGTGGCCTGTTTTAGGCTGAAATCTAAGTCAGTCATAAAATGTGAACTAGTACAATGCCAAACACTGTAAATGCATTGAAAACTACCTTTCAGGAGCTGAAAAGCACTTTAAAGCAATACAAGAATGAAAGTCTGATGAAAAACTCGGAATCTAATGGCTAAATCTTGTCAAGTAGCATGGATTCGGTGATTTACAGTTGATTTGAGTCAGTGTGGCCTGTTTTAGGCTGAAATCTAAGTCAAAGTCATGTAATGTTAACCAGTACAATGCCAAACATTGTAAATGCATTGAAAACGGCTATTAAGGAGCTGAAAAGCACTTTAAAGCAATATAAGAATGAAAGTCTCAAAACTCGGAATCTAATGGCTAAATCTTGGATTCGGTGATTACCAGTTGATTTGAGTCAGTGTGGCCTGTTTTAGGCTGAAATCTAAGTCAAAGTCATGTAATGTGAACTACTACAATGCTAAATACTGTAAATGCATTGAAAACGGCCATTCAGGAGCTGAAAAGCACTTTAAAGCAATACAAGAATGAAAGTCTCAACACTCGGAATCTAATGGCTAAATATTGTCAAGTAGCATGGATTCGGTGATTACCAGTTGATTTGAGTCAGTGTAGCCTGTTTTAGGCTGAAATCTAAGTCAAAGTCATGTAATGTGAACTACTACAATGCTAAACACTGTAAATGCATTGAAAACGGACATTCAGGAGCTGAAAAGCACTTTAAAGCAGTACAAGAATGAAAGTCTCAAAACTCGGAATCTAATGGCTAAATTTTGTCAAGTAATGGTGATTTCCAGTTGATTTGAGTCATTGAGGCCTGTTTTAGGCTGAAATCTAAGTCAAAGTCATGTAATGTTAACCAGTACAATGCCAAACATTGCAAATGCATTGAAAACGGCTATTAAGGAGCTGAAAAGCACTTTAAAGCAATATAAGAATGAAAGTCTGATGAAAAACTCGGAATCTAATGGCTAACTCTTGTCAGGTAGCATGGATTCGGTCATTTACAGTTGATTTGAGTCAGTGTGGCCTGTTTTAGGCTGAAATCTAAGTCAGTCATGTAATGTGAACTAGTACAATGCCAAACACTGTAAATGCATTGAAAACGGCCTTTCAGGAGCTGAAAAGCACTTTAAAGCAATACAAGAATGAAAGTCTGATGAAAAACTCGGAATCTAATGGCTAAATCTTGTCAAGTAGCATGGATTCGGTCATTTACAGTTGATTTGAGTCAGTGTGGCCTGTTTTAGGCTGAAATCTAAGTCAGTCATAAAATGTGAACTAGTACAATGCCAAACACTGTAAATGCATTGAAAACGACCTTTCAGGAGCTGAAAAGCACTTTAAAGCAATACAAGAATGAAAGTCTGATGAAAAACTCGGAATCTAATGGCTAAATATTGTCAAGTAGAATGGATTCGGTGATTACCAGTTGATTTGAGTCAGTGTAGCCTGTTTTAGGCTGAAATCTAAGTCAAAGTCAGGTAATGTGAACCAGTAAAATGCCAAACACTGTAAATGCATTGAAAACGACCATTCAGGAGCTGAAAAGCACTTTAAAGCAGTACAAGAATGAAAGTCTCAAAACTCGGAATCTAATGGCTAAATTTTGTCAAGTAATGGTGATTTCCAGTTGATTTGAGTCAGTGTGGCCTGTTTTAGGCTGAAATCTAAGTCAAAGTCATGTAACGTGAACCAGTACAATGCCAAACACTGTAAATGCATTGAAAACGACCATTCAGGAGCTGAAAACACTTTAAAGCAATACAAGAATGAAAGTCTGATGAAAAACTCGGAATCTAATGGCTAAATCTTGTCAAGTAGCATGGATTCGGTCATTTACAGTTGATTTGAGACAGTGTGGCCTGTTTTAGGCTGAAATCTAAGTCAGTCATAAAATGTGAACTAGTACAATGCCAAACACTGTAAATGCATTGAAAACTACCTTTCAGGAGCTGAAAAGCACTTTAAAGCAATACAAGAATGAAAGTCTGATGAAAAACTCGGAATCTAATGGCTAAATCTTGTCAAGTAGCATGGATTCGGTGATTTACAGTTGATTTGAGTCAGTGTGGCCTGTTTTAGGCTGAAATCTAAGTCAAAGTCATGTAATGTTAACCAGTACAATGCCAAACATTGTAAATGCATTGAAAACGGCTATTAAGGAGCTGAAAAGCACTTTAAAGCAATATAAGAATGAAAGTCTCAAAACTCGGAATCTAATGGCTAAATCTTGGATTCGGTGATTACCAGTTGATTTGAGTCAGTGTGGCCTGTTTTAGGCTGAAATCTAAGTCAAAGTCATGTAATGTGAACTACTACAATGCTAAATACTGTAAATGCATTGAAAACGGCCATTCAGGAGCTGAAAAGCACTTTAAAGCAATACAAGAATGAAAGTCTCAACACTCGGAATCTAATGGCTAAATATTGTCAAGTAGCATGGATTCGGTGATTACCAGTTGATTTGAGTCAGTGTAGCCTGTTTAGGCTGAAATCTAAGTCAAAGTCATGTAATGTGAACTACTACAATGCTAAACACTGTAAATGCATTGAAAACGGACATTCAGGAGCTGAAAAGCACTTTAAAGCAATACAAGAATGAAAGTCTCAACACTCGGAATCTAATGGCTAAATCTTTTCAAGTAGCATGGATTAGGTGATTTCCAGTTGATTCTAGTCAGTGTGAGCTGTTTTAGCCTGAAATCTAAGTCAAAGTCATGTCATGTGAACCAGTACAATGCCAAACACTGTAAATGCATTGAAAACGACCATTCAGGAGCTGAAAAGCACTTTAAAGCAATAAAAGAATAAAAGTCTCAAAACTCGGAATCTAATGGCTAAATCTTGGATTCGGTGATTACCAGTTGATTTGAGTCAGTGTGGCCTGTTTTAGGCTGAAACCTAAGTCAGTCATGTAATGTGAACTAGTACAATGCCAAACACTGTAAATGCAATGAAAACGACCATTCAGGAGCTGAAAAGCACTTTAAAGCAATAAAAGAATGAAAGTCTCAAAACTCGGAATCTAATGGCTAAATCTTGTCAAGTAATGGTGATTTCCAGTTGATTTGAGTCATTGAGGCCTGTTTTAGGCTGAAATCTAAGTCAAAGTCATGTAATGTTAACCAGTACAATGCCAAACATTGCAAATGCATTGAAAACGGCTATTAAGGAGCTGAAAAGCAGTTTAAAGCAATACAAGAATGAAAGTCTGATGAAAAACTCGGAATCTAATGGCTAACTCTTGTCAGGTAGCATGGATTCGGTCATTTACAGTTGATTTGAGTCAGTGTGGCCTGTTTTAGGCTGAAATCTAAGTCAGTCATGTAATGTGAACTAGTACAATGCCAAACACTGTAAATGCATTGAAAACGGCCTTTCAGGAGCTGAAAAGCACTTTAAAGCAATACAAGAATGAAAGTCTGATGAAAAACTCGGCATCTAATGGCTAAATCTTGTCAAGTAGCATGGATTCGGTCATTTACAGTTGATTTGAGTCAGTGTGGCCTGTTTTAGGCTGAAATCTAAGTCAGTCATAAAATGTGAACTAGTACAAAGCCAAACACTGTAAATGCATTGAAAACGACCTTTCAGGAGCTGAAAAGCACTTTAAAGCAGTACAAGAATGAAAGTCTCAAAACTCGGAATCTAATGGCTAAATCTTGTCAAGTAATGGTGATTTCCAGTTGATTTGAGTCAGTGTGGCCTGTTTTAGGCTGAAATCTAGGTCAAAGTCATGTAACGTGAACCAGTACAATGCCAAACACTGTAAATGCATTGAAAACGACCATTCAGGAGCTGAAAACACTTTAAAGCAATACAAGAATGAAAGTCTGATGAAAAACTCGGAATCTAATGGCTAAATCTTTTCAAGTAGCATGGATTCGGTCATTTACAGTTGATTTGAGACAGTGTGGCCTGTTTTAGGCTGAAATCTAAGTCAGTCATAAAATGTGAACTAGTACAATGCCAAACACTGTAAATGCATTGAAAACTGCCTTTCAGGAGCTGAAAAGCACTTTAAAGCAATACAAGAATGAAAGTCTGATGAAAAACTCGGAATCTAATGGCTAAATCTTGTCAAGTAGCATGGATTCGGTGATTTACAGTTGATTTGAGTCAGTGTGGCCTGTTTTAGGCTGAAATCTAAGTCAAAGTCATGTAATGTTAACCAGTACAATGCCAAACATTGTAAATGCATTGAAAATGGCTATTAAGGAGCTGAAAAGCACTTTAAAGCAATACAAGAATGAAAGTCTCAAAACTCGGAATCTAATGGCTAAATATTGTCAAGTAGCATGGATTCGGTGATTACCAGTTGATTTGAGTCAGTGTAGCCTGTTTTAGGCTGAAATCTAAGTCAAAGTCATGTAATGTGAACTACTACAATGCCAAACACTGTAAATGCAATGAAAACGACCATTCAGGAGCTGAAAAGCACTTTAAAGCAATAAAAGAATGAAAGTCTCAAAACTCGGAATCTAATGGCTAAATCTTGTCAAGTAATTGTGATTTCCAGTTGATTTGAGTCAGTGTGGCCTGTTTTAGGCTGAAATCTAAGTCAAAGTCATGTAATGTGAACTACTACAATGCTAAATACTGTAAATGCATTGAAAACGGCCATTCAGGAGCTGAAAAGCACTTTAAAGCAATACAAGAATGAAAGTCTCAACACTCGGAATCTAATGGCTAAATATTGTCAAGTAGCATGGATTCGGTGATTACCAGTTGATTTGAGTCAGTGTAGCCTGTTTTAGGCTGAAATCTAAGTCAAAGTCATGTAATGTGAACTACTACAATGCTAAACACTGTAAATGCATTGAAAACGGACATTCAGGAGCTGAAAAGCACTTTAAAGCAGTACAAGAATGAAAGTCTCAAAACTCGGAATCTAATGGCTAAATTTTGTCAAGTAATGGTGATTTCCAGTTGATTTGAGTCATTGAGGCCTGTTTTAGGCTGAAATCTAAGTCAAAGTCATGTAATGTTAACCAGTACAATGCCAAACATTGCAAATGCATTGAAAACGGCTATTAAGGAGCTGAAAAGCACTTTAAAGCAATATAAGAATGAAAGTCTGATGAAAAACTCGGAATCTAATGGCTAACTCTTGTCAGGTAGCATGGATTCGGTCATTTACAGTTGATTTGAGTCAGTGTGGCCTGTTTTAGGCTGAAATCTAAGTCAGTCATGTAATGTGAACTAGTACAATGCCAAACACTGTAAATGCATTGAAAACGGCCTTTCAGGAGCTGAAAAGCACTTTAAAGCAATACAAGAATGAAAGTCTGATGAAAAACTCGGAATCTAATGGCTAAATCTTGTCAAGTAGCATGGATTCGGTCATTTACAGTTGATTTGAGTCAGTGTGGCCTGTTTTAGGCTGAAATCTAAGTCAGTCATAAAATGTGAACTAGTACAATGCCAAACACTGTAAATGCATTGAAAACGACCTTTCAGGAGCTGAAAAGCACTTTAAAGCAATACAAGAATGAAAGTCTGATGAAAAACTCGGAATCTAATGGCTAAATATTGTCAAGTAGAATGGATTCGGTGATTACCAGTTGATTTGAGTCAGTGTAGCCTGTTTTAGGCTGAAATCTAAGTCAAAGTCAGGTAATGTGAACCAGTAAAATGCCAAACACTGTAAATGCATTGAAAACGACCATTCAGGAGCTGAAAAGCACTTTAAAGCAGTACAAGAATGAAAGTCTCAAAACTCGGAATCTAATGGCTAAATTTTGTCAAGTAATGGTGATTTCCAGTTGATTTGAGTCAGTGTGGCCTGTTTTAGGCTGAAATCTAAGTCAAAGTCATGTAACGTGAACCAGTACAATGCCAAACACTGTAAATGCATTGAAAACGACCATTCAGGAGCTGAAAACACTTTAAAGCAATACAAGAATGAAAGTCTGATGAAAAACTCGGAATCTAATGGCTAAATCTTGTCAAGTAGCATGGATTCGGTCATTTACAGTTGATTTGAGACAGTGTGGCCTGTTTTAGGCTGAAATCTAAGTCAGTCATAAAATGTGAACTAGTACAATGCCAAACACTGTAAATGCATTGAAAACTACCTTTCAGGAGCTGAAAAGCACTTTAAAGCAATACAAGAATGAAAGTCTGATGAAAAACTCGGAATCTAATGGCTAAATCTTGTCAAGTAGCATGGATTCGGTGATTTACAGTTGATTTGAGTCAGTGTGGCCTGTTTTAGGCTGAAATCTAAGTCAAAGTCATGTAATGTTAACCAGTACAATGCCAAACATTGTAAATGCATTGAAAACGGCTATTAAGGAGCTGAAAAGCACTTTAAAGCAATATAAGAATGAAAGTCTCAAAACTCGGAATCTAATGGCTAAATCTTGGATTCGGTGATTACCAGTTGATTTGAGTCAGTGTGGCCTGTTTTAGGCTGAAATCTAAGTCAAAGTCATGTAATGTGAACTACTACAATGCTAAATACTGTAAATGCATTGAAAACGGCCATTCAGGAGCTGAAAAGCACTTTAAAGCAATACAAGAATGAAAGTCTCAACACTCGGAATCTAATGGCTAAATATTGTCAAGTAGCATGGATTCGGTGATTACCAGTTGATTTGAGTCAGTGTAGCCTGTTTTAGGCTGAAATCTAAGTCAAAGTCATGTAATGTGAACTACTACAATGCTAAACACTGTAAATGCATTGAAAACGGACATTCAGGAGCTGAAAAGCACTTTAAAGCAATACAAGAATGAAAGTCTCAACACTCGGAATCTAATGGCTAAATCTTTTCAAGTAGCATGGATTAGGTGATTTCCAGTTGATTCTAGTCAGTGTGAGCTGTTTTAGCCTGAAATCTAAGTCAAAGTCATGTCATGTGAACCAGTACAATGCCAAACACTGTAAATGCATTGAAAACGACCATTCAGGAGCTGAAAAGCACTTTAAAGCAATAAAAGAATAAAAGTCTCAAAACTCGGAATCTAATGGCTAAATCTTGGATTCGGTGATTACCAGTTGATTTGAGTCAGTGTGGCCTGTTTTAGGCTGAAACCTAAGTCAGTCATGTAATGTGAACTAGTACAATGCCAAACACTGTAAATGCAATGAAAACGACCATTCAGGAGCTGAAAAGCACTTTAAAGCAATAAAAGAATGAAAGTCTCAAAACTCGGAATCTAATGGCTAAATCTTGTCAAGTAATGGTGATTTCCAGTTGATTTGAGTCATTGAGGCCTGTTTTAGGCTGAAATCTAAGTCAAAGTCATGTAATGTTAACCAGTACAATGCAAACATTGCAAATGCATTGAAAACGGCTATTAAGGAGCTGAAAAGCAGTTTAAAGCAATACAAGAATGAAAGTCTGATGAAAAACTCGGAATCTAATGGCTAACTCTTGTCAGGTAGCATGGATTCGGTCATTTACAGTTGATTTGAGTCAGTGTGGCCTGTTTTAGGCTGAAATCTAAGTCAGTCATGTAATGTGAACTAGTACAATGCCAAACACTGTAAATGCATTGAAAACGGCCTTTCAGGAGCTGAAAAGCACTTTAAAGCAATACAAGAATGAAAGTCTGATGAAAAACTCGGCATCTAATGGCTAAATCTTGTCAAGTAGCATGGATTCGGTCATTTACAGTTGATTTGAGTCAGTGTGGCCTGTTTTAGGCTGAAATCTAAGTCAGTCATAAAATGTGAACTAGTACAAAGCCAAACACTGTAAATGCATTGAAAACGACCTTTCAGGAGCTGAAAAGCACTTTAAAGCAGTACAAGAATGAAAGTCTCAAAACTCGGAATCTAATGGCTAAATCTTGTCAAGTAATGGTGATTTCCAGTTGATTTGAGTCAGTGTGGCCTGTTTTAGGCTGAAATCTAGGTCAAAGTCATGTAACGTGAACCAGTACAATGCCAAACACTGTAAATGCATTGAAAACGACCATTCAGGAGCTGAAACACTTTAAAGCAATACAAGAATGAAAGTCTGATGAAAAACTCGGAATCTAATGGCTAAATCTTTTCAAGTAGCATGGATTCGGTCATTTACAGTTGATTTGAGACAGTGTGGCCTGTTTTAGGCTGAAATCTAAGTCAGTCATAAAATGTGAACTAGTACAATGCCAAACACTGTAAATGCATGAAAACTGCCTTTCAGGAGCTGAAAAGCACTTTAAAGCAATACAAGAATGAAAGTCTGATGAAAAACTCGGAATCTAATGGCTAAATCTTGTCAAGTAGCATGGATTCGGTGATTTACAGTTGATTTGAGTCAGTGTGGCCTGTTTTAGGCTGAAATCTAAGTCAAAGTCATGTAATGTTAACCAGTACAATGCCAAACATTGTAAATGCATTGAAAATGGCTATTAAGGAGCTGAAAAGCACTTTAAAGCAATACAAGAATGAAAGTCTCAAAACTCGGAATCTAATGGCTAAATATTGTCAAGTAGCATGGATTCGGTGATTACCAGTTGATTTGAGTCAGTGTAGCCTGTTTTAGGCTGAAATCTAAGTCAAAGTCATGTAATGTGAACTACTACAATGCCAAACACTGTAAATGCAATGAAAACGACCATTCAGGAGCTGAAAAGCACTTTAAAGCAATAAAAGAATGAAAGTCTCAAAACTCGGAATCTAATGGCTAAATCTTGTCAAGTAATGGTGATTTCCAGTTGATTTGAGTCAGTGTGGCCTGTTTTAGGCTGAAATCTAAGTCAAAGTCATGTAATGTGAACCAGTACAATGCCAAACACTGTAAATGCATTGAAAGCGACCATTCAGGAGCTGAAAAGCACTTTAAGCAATACAAGAATTAAAGTAAAAAACTCGGAATCTAATGGCTAAATCTTGGATTCGGTGATTACCAGTTGATTTGAGTCAGTGTGGCCTGTTTTAGGCTGAAATCTAAGTCAAAGTCATGTAATGTTAACCAGTACAATGCCAAACATTGTAAATGCATTGAAAATGGCTATTAAGGAGCTGAAAAGCACTTTAAAGCAATACAAGAATGAAAGTCTCAAAACTCGGAATCTAATGGCTAAATATTGTCAAGTAGCATGGATTCGGTGATTACCAGTTGATTTGAGTCAGTGTAGCCTGTTTTAGGCTGAAATCTAAGTCAAAGTCATGTAATGTGAACTACTACAATGCTAAACACTGTAAATGCATTGAAAACGGCCATTCAGGAGCTGAAAAGCACTTTAAAGCAATACAAGAATGAAAGTCTCAACACTCGGAATCTAATGGCTAAATCTTTTCAAGTAGCATGGATTAGGTGATTACCAGTTGATTTGAGTCAGTGTAGCCTGTTTTAGGCTGAAATCTAAGTCAAAGTCATGTAATGTGAACTACTACAATGCTAAACACTGTAAATGCATTGAAAACGGCCATTCAGGAGCTGAAAAGCACTTTAAAGCAATACAAGAATGAAAGTCTCAACACTCGGAATCTAATGGCTAAATCTTTTCAAGTAGCATGGATTAGGTGATTTCCAGTTGATTCTAGTCAGTGTGAGCTGTTTTAGCCTGAAATCTAAGTCAAAGTCATGTCATGTGAACCAGTACAATGCCAAACACTGTAAATGCATTGAAAACGACCATTCAGGAGCTGAAAAGCACTTTAAAGCAATAAAAGAATGAAAGTCTCAAAACTCGGAATCTAATGGCTAAATCTTGTCAAGTAATGGTGATTTCCAGTTGATTTGAGTCATTGTGGCCTGTTTTAGGCTGAAATCTAAGTCAAAGTCATGTAATGTTAACCAGTACAATGCCAAACATTGCAAATGCATTGAAAACGGCTATTAAGGAGCTGAAAAGCAGTTTAAAGCAATATAAGAATGAAAGTCTGATGAAAAACTCGGAATCTAATGGCTAACTCTTGTCAGGTAGCATGGATTCGGTCATTTACAGTTGATTTGAGTCAGTGTGGCCTGTTTTAGGCTGAAATCTAAGTCAGTCATGTAATGTGAACTAGTACAATGCCAAACACTGTAAATGCATTGAAAACGGCCTTTCAGGAGCTGAAAAGCACTTTAAAGCAATACAAGAATGAAAGTCTGATGAAAAACTCGGAATCTAATGGCTAAATCTTGTCAAGTAGCATGGATTCGGTCATTTACAGTTGATTTGAGTCAGTGTGGCCTGTTTTAGGCTGAAATCTAAGTCAGTCATAAAATGTGAACTAGTACAATGCCAAACACTGTAAATGCATTGAAAACGACCTTTCAGGAGCTGAAAAGCACTTTAAAGCAATACAAGAATGAAAGTCTGATGAAAAACTCGGAATCTAATGGCTAAATATTGTCAAGTAGAATGGATTCGGTGATTACCAGTTGATTTGAGTCAGTGTAGCCTGTTTTAGGCTGAAATCTAAGTCAAAGTCAGGTAATGTGAACCAGTAAAATGCCAAACACTGTAAATGCATTGAAAACGACCATTCAGGAGCTGAAAAGCACTTTAAAGCAGTACAAGAATGAAAGTCTCAAAACTCGGAATCTAATGGCTAAATCTTGTCAAGTAATGGTGATTTCCAGTTGATTTGAGTCAGTGTGGCCTGTTTTAGGCTGAAATCTAAGTCAAAGTCATGTAACGTGAACCAGTACAATGCCAAACACTGTAAATGCATTGAAAACGACCATTCAGGAGCTGAAAACACTTTAAAGCAATACAAGAATGAAAGTCTGATGAAAAACTCGGAATCTAATGGCTAAATCTTGTCAAGTAGCATGGATTCGGTCATTTACAGTTGATTTGAGACAGTGTGGCCTGTTTTAGGCTGAAATCTAAGTCAGTCATAAAATGTGAACTAGTACAATGCCAAACACTGTAAATGCATTGAAAACTGCCTTTCAGGAGCTGAAAAGCACTTTAAAGCAATACAAGAATGAAAGTCTGATGAAAAACTCGGAATCTAATGGCTAAATCTTGTCAAGTAGCATGGATTCGGTGATTTACAGTTGATTTGAGTCAGTGTGGCCTGTTTTAGGCTAAAATCTAAGTCAAAGTCATGTAATGTTAACCAGTACAATGCCAAACATTGTAAATGCATTGAAAATGGCTATTAAGGAGCTGAAAAGCACTTTAAAGCAATACAAGAATGAAAGTCTCAAAACTCGGAATCTAATGGCTAAATATTGTCAAGTAGCATGGATTCGGTGATTACCAGTTGATTTGAGTCAGTGTAGCCTGTTTTAGGCTGAAATCTAAGTCAAAGTCATGTAATGTGAACTAGTACAATGCCAAACACTGTAAATGCATTGAAAACGGCCTTTCAGGAGCTGAAAAGCACTTTAAAGCAATACAAGAATGAAAGTCTGATGAAAAACTCGGAATCTAATGGCTAAATCTTGTCAAGTAGCAAGGATTCGGTCATTTACAGTTGATTTGAGTCAGTGTGGCCTGTTTTAGGCTGAAATCTAAGTCAGTCATAAAATGTGAACTAGTACAATGCCAAACACTGTAAATGCATTGAAAACGGCCTTTCAGGAGCTGAAAAGCACTTTAAAGCAATAAAAAAATGAAAGTCTGATGAAAAACTCGGAATCTAATGGCTAAATATTGTCAAGTAGAATGGATTCGGTGATTACCAGTTGATTTGAGTCAGTGTAGCCTGTTTTAGGCTGAAATCTAAGTCAAAGTCATGTAATGTGAACCAGTAAAATGCCAAACACTGTAAATGCATTGAAAACGACCATTCAGGAGCTGAAAAGCACTTTAAAGCAATACAAGAATGAAAGTCTGATGAAAAACTCGGAATCTAATGGCTAAATCTTGTCACGTAGCATGGATTCGGTGATTTACAGTTGATTTGAGTCAGTGTGGCCTGTTTTAGGCTGAAATCTAAGTCAGAGAGTTTCATTCTTGTATTGCTTTAAAGTGATTTTCAGCTCCTGAATGGCCGTTTTCAATGCATTTACACTGTTTGGCATTGTACTGGTTAACATTACATGACTTTGACTTAGATTTCATCCTAAAACAGGCCACACTGACGCAAATCAACTGTAAATCACCGAATCCTTGCGACAAGATTTAGCCATTAGATTCCGAGTTTTGAGACTTTCATTCTTGTATTGCTTTAAAGTGCTTTTCAGCTCCTTAATAGCCGTTTTCAATGCATTTACAATGTTTGGCATTGTACTGGTTAACATTACATGACTTTGACTTAGATTTCATCCTAAAACAGGCCACACTGAAGCCCGAGTGTTGAGACTTTCATTCTTGTATTGCTTTAAAGTGCTTTTCAGCTCCTGAATGTCCGTTTTCAATGCATTTACAGTATTTAGCATTGTAGTAGTTTACATTACATGACTTTGACTTAGATTTCAGCCTAAAACAGGCCACACTGACTCAAATCAACTGGTAATCACCGAATCCTTGCGACAAGATTTAGCCATTAGATTCCGAGTTTTGAGACTTTCATTCTTGTATTGCTTTAAAGTGCTTTTCAGCTCCTGAATGGTCGTTTTCAATGCGTTTACACTGTTTGGCATTGCACTGGTTCACATTACATGACTTTTACTTAGATTTCAGGCTAAAAAGGCCACACTTACTCAAATCAACAGGAAATCACCTAATCCATGCTACTTGACAAGATTTAGCCATTAGATTCCATGTTTTGTGACATTCTTTCTTTTATTGTTTTAAAGTGCTTTTCAGCTCCTGAATGGCCGTTTTCAATGCATTTACAGTGTTTGGCATTGTACTAGTTCACATTACATGACTGACTTAGATTTCAGCCTAAAACAGGCCACATTGACTCAAATCAACTGGTAATGACCGAATCCAAGATTTAGCCATTAGATTCCGAGTTTTGAGAGTTTCATTCTTGTATTGCTTTAAAGTGATTTTCAGCTCCTGAATAGTCGTTTTCAATGCATTTACACTGTTTGGCATTGTACTAGTTAACATTACATGACTTTGACGTAGATTTCAGCCTAAAACAGGCCACACTGACTCAAATCAACTGGAAATCACCGAATCCAAGATTTAGCCATTAGATTCCGAGTTTCGAGACTTTCATTCTTGTATTGGTTTAAAGTGCTTTTCAGCTCCTGAATGGCCTATTTCAATGCATTTACACTGTTTGGCATTGTACTGGTTCACATTACATGACTTTGACTTATATTTTAGCCTAAAACAGGCCACACTGACTCAAATCAACTGGTAATCACCTAATCCATGCTACTTTAAAAGATTTAGCCATTAGATTCCGAGTTTTGAGACTTTCATTCTTGTATTGCTTTAAAGTGCTTTTCAGCTCCTTAATAGCCGTTTTCAATGCATTTACAATGTTTGGCATTGTACTGGTTAACATTACATGACTTTGACTTAGATTTCATCCTAAAACAGGCCACACTGACGCCCGAGTGTTGAGACTTTCATTCTTGTATTGCTTTAAAGTGCTTTTCAGCTCCTGAATGGCCGTTTTCAATGCATTTACAGTATTTAGCATTGTAGTAGTTTACATTACATGACTTTGACTTAGATTTCAGCCTAAAACAGGCCACACTGACTCAAATCAACTGGTAATCACCGAATCCTTGCGACAAGATTTAGCCATTAGATTCCGAGTTTTGAGACTTTCATTCTTGTATTGCTTTAAAGTGCTTTTCAGCTCCTGAATGGTCGTTTTCAATGCGTTTACACTGTTTGGCATTGCACTGGTTCACATTACATGACTTTTACTTAGATTTCAGCCTAAAACAGGCCACACTGACTCAAATCAACAGGAAATCACCTAATCTATGCTACTTGACAAGATTTAGCCATTAGATTCCATGTTTTGTGACATTCATTCTTTTATTGTTTTAAAGTGCTTTTCAGCTCCTGAATGGCCGTTTTCAATGCATTTACAGTGTTTGGCATTGTACTAGTTAACATTACATGACTTTGACGTAGATTTCAGCCTAAAACAGGCCACACTGACTCAAATCAACTGGAAATCACCGAATCCAAGATTTAGCCATTAGATTCCGAGTTTCGAGACTTTCATTCTTGTATTGGTTTAAAGTGCTTTTCAGCTCCTGAATGGCCGTTTTCAATGCATTTACACTGTTTGGCATTGTACTGGTTCACATTACATGACTTTGACTTATATTTTAGCCTAAAACAGGCCACACTGACTCAAATCAACTGGTAATCACCTAATCCATGCTACTTGAAAAGATTTAGCCATTAGATTCCGAGTTTTGAGACTTTCATTCTTGTATTGCTTTAAAGTGCTTTTCAGCTCCTTAATAGCCGTTTTCAATGCATTTACAATGTTTGGCATTGTACTGGTTAACATTACATGACTTTGACTTAGATTTCATCCTAAAACAGGCCACACTGACGCAAATCAACTGTAAATCACCGAATCCTTGCGAAAAGATTTAGCCATTAGATTCTGAGTTTTGAGACTTTCATTCTTGTATTGCTTTAAAGTGCTTTTCAGCTCCTGAATGGCCGTTTTCAATGCATTTACAGTGTTTGGCATTGTACTAGTTCACATTACATGACTTTTACTTAGATTTCAGCCTAAAACAGGCCACACTGACTCAAATCAACTGGTAATCACCTAATCCATGCTACTTGACAAGATTTAGCCATTAGATTCCATGTTTTGTGACATTCATTCTTTTATTGTTTTAAAGTGCTTTTCAGCTCCTGAATGGCCGTTTTCAATGCATTTACAGTGTTTGGCATTGTACTAGTTCACATTACATGACTGACTTAGATTTCAGCCTAAAACAGGCCACATTGACTCAAATCAACTGGTAATGACCGAATCCAAGATTTAGCCATTAGATTCCGAGTTTTGAGAGTTTCATTCTTGTATTGCTTTAAAGTGATTTTCAGCTCCTGAATAGCCGTTTTCAATGCATTTACACTGTTTGGCATTGTACTAGTTAACATTACATGACTTTGACGTAGATTTCAGCCTAAAACAGGCCACACTGACTCAAATCAACTGGAAATCACCGAATCCAAGATTTAGCCATTAGATTCCGAGTTTCGAGACTTTCATTCTTGTATTGGTTGAAAGTGCTTTTCAGCTCCTGAATGGCCGTTTTCAATGCATTTACACTGTTTGGCATTGTACTGGTTCACATTACATGACTTTGACTTATATTTTAGCCTAAAACAGGCCACACTGACTCAAATCAACTGGTAATCACCTAATCCATGCTACTTGAAAAGATTTAGCCATTAGATTCCGAGTTTTGAGACTTTCATTCTTGTATTGCTTTAAAGTGCTTTTCAGCTCCTTAATAGCCGTTTTCAATGCATTTACAATGTTTGGCATTGTACTGGTTAACATTACATGACTTTGACTTAGATTTCATCCTAAAACAGGCCACACTGACGCAAATCAACTGTAAATCACCGAATCCTTGCGACAAGATTTAGCCATTAGATTCCGAGTTTTGAGACTTTCATTCTTGTATTGCTTTAAAGTGCTTTTCAGCTCCTGAATGGTCGTTTTCAATGCGTTTACACTGTTTGGCATTGCACTGGTTCACATTACATGACTTTGACTTAGATTTCATCCTAAAACAGGCCACACTGACGCAAATCAACTGTAAATCACCGAATCCTTGCGACAAGATTTAGCCATTAGATTCCGAGTTTTGAGACTTTCATTCTTGTATTGCTTTAAAGTGCTTTTCAGCTCCTGAATGGCCGTTTTCAATGCATTTACACTGTTTGGCATTGTACTAGTTCACATTACATGACTTTGACGTAGATTTCAGCCTAAAACAGGCCACACTGACGCAAATCAACTGTAAATCACCGAATCCTTGCGACAAGATTTAGCCATTAGATTCTGAGTTTTGAGACTTTCATTCTTGTATTGCTTTAAAGTGCTTTTCAGCTCCTGAATGGCCGTTTTCAATGCATTTACAGTGTTTGGCATTGTACTAGTTCACATTACATGACTTTTACTTAGATTTCAGCCTAAAACAGGCCACACTGACTCAAATCAACTGGTAATCACCTAATCCATGCTACTTGACAAGATTTAGCCATTAGATTCCATGTTTTGTGACATTCATTCTTTTATTGTTTTAAAGTGCTTTTCAGCTCCTGAATGGCCGTTTTCAATGCATTTACAGTGTTTGGCATTGTACTAGTTCACATTACATGACTGACTTAGATTTCAGCCTAAAACAGGCCACATTGACTCAAATCAACTGGTAATGACCGAATCCAAGATTTAGCCATTAGATTCCGAGTTTTGAGAGTTTCATTCTTGTATTGCTTTAAAGTGATTTTCAGCTCCTGAATAGCCGTTTTCAATGCATTTACACTGTTTGGCATTGTACTAGTTAACATTACATGACTTTGACGTAGATTTCAGCCTAAAACAGGCCACACTGACTCAAATCAACTGGAAATCACCGAATCCAAGATTTAGCCATTAGATTCCGAGTTTCGAGACTTTCATTCTTGTATTGGTTGAAAGTGTTTTTCAGCTCCTGAATGGCCGTTTTCAATGCATTTACACTGTTTGGCATTGTACTGGTTCACATTACATGACTTTGACTTATATTTTAGCCTAAAACAGGCCACACTGACTCAAATCAACTGGTAATCACCTAATCCATGCTACTTGAAAAGATTTAGCCATTAGATTCCGAGTTTGAGACTTTCATTCTTGTATTGCTTTAAAGTGCTTTTCAGCTCCTTAATAGCCGTTTTCAATGCATTTACAATGTTTGGCATTGTACTGGTTAACATTACATGACTTTGACTTAGATTTCATCCTAAAACAGGCCACACTGACGCAAATCAACTGTAAATCACCGAATCCTTGCGACAAGATTTAGCCATTAGATTCCGAGTTTTGAGACTTTCATTCTTGTATTGCTTTAAAGTGCTTTTCAGCTCCTGAATGGTCGTTTTCAATGCGTTTACACTGTTTGGCATTGCACTGGTTCACATTACATGACTTTGACTTAGATTTCATCCTAAAACAGGCCACACTGACGCAAATCAACTGTAAATCACCGAATCCTTGCGACAAGATTTAGCCATTAGATTCCGAGTTTTGAGACTTTCATTCTTGTATTGCTTTAAAGTGCTTTTCAGCTCCTGAATGGCCGTTTTCAATGCATTTACACTGTTTGGCATTGTACTAGTTCACATTACATGACTTTGACGTAGATTTCAGCCTAAAACAGGCCACACTGACGCAAATCAACTGTAAATCACCGAATCCTTGCGACAAGATTTAGCCATTAGATTCTGAGTTTTGAGACTTTCATTCTTGTATTGCTTTAAAGTGCTTTTCAGCTCCTGAATGGCCGTTTTCAATGCATTTACAGTGTTTGGCATTGTACTAGTTCACATTACATGACTTTTACTTAGATTTCAGCCTAAAACAGGCCACACTGACTCAATCAACTGGTAATCACCTAATCCATGCTACTTGACAAGATTTAGCCATTAGATTCCATGTTTTGTGACATTCATTCTTTTATTGTTTTAAAGTGCTTTTCAGCTCCTGAATGGCCGTTTTCAATGCATTTACAGTGTTTGGCATTGTACTAGTTCACATTACATGACTGACTTAGATTTCAGCCTAAAACAGGCCAAATTGACTCAAATCAACTGGTAATGACCGAATCCAAGATTTAGCCATTAGATTCCGAGTTTTGAGAGTTTCATTCTTGTATTGCTTTAAAGTGATTTTCAGCTCCTGAATAGCCGTTTTCAATGCATTTACACTGTTTGGCATTGTACTAGTTAACATTACATGAATTTGACGTAGATTTCAGCCTAAAACAGGCCACACTGACTCAAATCAACTGGAAATCACCGAATCCAAGATTTAGCAATTAGATTCCGAGTTTCGAGACTTTCATTCTTGTATTGGTTGAAAGTGCTTTTCAGCTCCTGAATGGCCGTTTTCAATGCATTTACACTGTTTGGCATTGTACTGGTTCACATTACATGACTTTGACTTATATTTTAGCCTAAAACAGGCCACACTGACTCAAATCAACTGGTAATCACCTAATCCATGCTACTTGAAAAGATTTAGCCATTAGATTCCGAGTTTTGAGACTTTCATTCTTGTATTGCTTTAAAGTGCTTTTCAGCTCCTTAATAGCCGTTTCAATGCATTTACAATGTTTGGCATTGTACTGGTTAACATTACATGACTTTGACTTAGATTTCATCCTAAAACAGGCCACACTGACGCAAATCAACTGTAAATCACCGAATCCTTGCGACAAGATTTAGCCATTAGATTCTGAGTTTGAGACTTTCATTCTTGTATTGCTTTAAAGTGCTTTTCAGCTCCTGAATGGCCGTTTTCAATGCATTTACAGTGTTTGGCATTGTACTAGTTCACATTACATGACTTTTACTTAGATTTCAGCCTAAAACAGGCCACACTGACTAAAATCAACTGGTAATCACCTAATCCATGCTACTTGACAAGATTTAGCCATTAGATTCCGAGTTTCGAGACTTTCATTCTTGTATTGCTTTAAAGTGATCAGCTCCTGAATGGCCGTTTTCAATGCATTTACAGTGTTTGGCATTGTACTAGTTCACATTACATGACTGACTTAGATTTCAGCCTAAAACAGGCCACATTGACTCAAATCAACTGGTAATGACCGAATCCAAGATTTAGCCATTAGATTCCGAGTTTTGAGAGTTTCATTCTTGTATTGCTTTAAAGTGATTTTCAGCTCCTGAATAGCCGTTTTCAATGCATTTACACTGTTTGGCATTGTACTAGTTAACATTACATGACTTTGACGTAGATTTCAGCCTAAAACAGGCCACACTGACTCAAATCAACTGGAAATCACCGAATCCAAGATTTAGCCATTAGATTCCGAGTTTCGAGACTTTCATTCTTGTATTGGTTTAAAGTGCTTTTCAGCTCCTGAATGGCCGTTTTCAATGCATTTACACTGTTTGGCATTGTACTGGTTCACATTACATGACTTTGACTTATATTTTAGCCTAAAACAGGCCACACTGACTCAAATCAACTGGTAATCACCTAATCCATGCTACTTGAAAAGATTTAGCCATTAGATTCCGAGTTTTGAGACTTTCATTCTTGTATTGCTTTAAAGTGCTTTTCAGCTCCTTAATAGCCGTTTTCAATGCATTTACAATGTTTGGCATTGTACTGGTTAACATTACATGACTTTGACTTAGATTTCATCCTAAAACAGGCCACACTGACGCAAATCAACTGTAAATCACCGAATCCTTGCGACAAGATTTAGCCATTAGATTCCGAGTTTTGAGACTTTCATTCTTGTATTGCTTTAAAGTGCTTTTCAGCTCCTGAATGGTCGTTTTCAAAGCGTTTACACTGTTTGGCATTGCACTGGTTCACATTACATGACTTTGACTTCATCCTAAAACAGGCCACACTGACGCAAATCAACTGTAAATCACCGAATCCTTGCGACAAGATTTAGCCATTAGATTCCGAGTTTTGAGACTTTCATTCTTGTATTGCTTTAAAGTGCTTTTCAGCTCCTGAATGGCCGTTTTCAATGCATTTACACTGTTTGGCATTGTACTAGTTCACATTACATGACTTTGACGTAGATTTCAGCCTAAAACAGGCCACACTGACGCAAATCAACTGTAAATCACCGAATCCTTGCGACAAGATTTAGCCATTAGATTCTGAGTTTTGAGACTTTCATTCTTGTATTGCTTTAAAGTGCTTTTCAGCTCCTGAATGGCCGTTTTCAATGCATTTACAGTGTTTGGCATTGTACTAGTTCACATTACATGACTTTTACTTAGATTTCAGCCTAAAACAGGCCACACTGACTCAAATCAACTGGTAATCACCTAATCCATGCTACTTGACAAGATTTAGCCATTAGATTCCATGTTTTGTGACATTCATTCTTTTATTGTTTTAAAGTGCTTTTCAGCTCCTGAATGGCCGTTTTCAATGCATTTACAGTGTTTGGCATTGTACTAGTTCACATTACATGACTGACTTAGATTTCAGCCTAAAACAGGCCACATTGACTCAAATCAACTGGTAATGACCGAATCCAAGATTTAGCCATTAGATTCCGAGTTTTGAGAGTTTCATTCTTGTATTGCTTTAAAGTGATTTTCAGCTCCTGAATAGCCGTTTTCAATGCATTTACACTGTTTGGCATTGTACTAGTTAACATTACATGAATTTGACGTAGATTTCAGCCTAAAACAGGCCACACTGACTCAAATCAACTGGAAATCACCGAATCCAAGATTTAGCCATTAGATTCCGAGTTTCGAGACTTTCATTCTTGTATTGGTTTAAAGTGCTTTTCAGCTCCTGAATGGCCGTTTTCAATGCATTTACACTGTTTGGCATTGTACTGGTTCACATTACATGACTTTGACTTATATTTTAGCCTAAAACAGGCCACACTGACTCAAATCAACTGGTAATCACCTAATCCATGCTACTTGAAAAGATTTAGCCATTAGATTCCGAGTTTTGAGACTTTCATTCTTGTATTGCTTTAAAGTGCTTTTCAGCTCCTTAATAGCCGTTTTCAATGCATTTACAATGTTTGGCATTGTACTGGTTAACATTACATGACTTTGACTTAGATTTCATCCTAAAACAGGCCACACTGACGCAAATCAACTGTAGATCACCGAATCCTTGCGACAAGATTTAGCCATTAGATTCCGAGTTTTGAGACTTTCATTCTTGTACTGCTTTAAAGTGCTTTTCAGCTCCTGAATGGTCGTTTTCAAAGCGTTTACACTGTTTGGCATTGCACTGGTTCACATTACATGACTTTGACTTAGATTTCATCCTAAAACAGGCCACACTGACGCAAATCAACTGTAAATCACCGAATCCTTGCGACAAGATTTAGCCATTAGATTCCGAGTTTTGAGACTTTCATTCTTGTATTGCTTTAAAGTGATCAGCTCCTGAATGGCCGTTTTCAATGCATTTACAGTGTTTGGCATTGTACTAGTTCACATTACATGACTTTTACTTAGATTACAGCCTAAAACTGGCTACACTGACTCAAATCAACTGGTAATCACCGAATCCAAGATTTAGCCATTAGATTCCGAGTTTTGAGACTTTCATTCTTGTATTGCTTTAAAGTGCTTTTCAGCTCCTTAATAGCCGTTTTCAATGCATTTACAATGTTTGGCATTGTACTGGTTAACATTACATGACTTTGACTTAGATTTCATCCTAAAACAGGCCACACTGACGCAAATCAACTGTAAATCACCGAATCCTTGCGACAAGATTTAGCCATTAGATTCCGAGTTTTGAGACTTTCATTCTTGTATTGCTTTAAAGTGCTTTTCAGCTCCTGAATGGCCGTTTTCAATGCATTTACACTGTTTGGCATTGTACTAGTTCACATTACATGACTTTGACGTAGATTTCAGCCTAAAACAGGCCACACTGACTCAAATCAACTGGTAATCACCGAATCCATACTACAATATTTAGCCATTAGATTCCAAGTTTTGAGACTTTCATTCTTTTATTGCTTTAAAGTGCTTTTCAGCTCCTGAATGGTCGATTTCAATGCGTTTACACTGTTTGGCATTGCACTGGTTCACATTACATGACTTTTACTTAGATTTCAGCCTACAACAGGCCACACTGACTCAAATCAACAGGAAATCACCTAATCCATGCTACTTGACAAGATTTAGCCATTAGATTCCATGTTTTGTGACATTCATTCTTTTATTGTTTTAAAGTGCTTTTCAGCTCCTGAATGGCCGTTTTCAATGCATTTACAGTGTTTGGCATTGTACTAGTTCACATTACATGACTGACTTAGATTTCAGCCTAAAACAGGCCACATTGACTCAAATCAACTGGTAATGACCGAATCCAAGATTTAGCCATTAGATTCCGAGTTTTGAGAGTTTCATTCTTGTATTGCTTTAAAGTGCTTTTCAGCTCCTGAATAGCCGTTTTCAATGCATTTACACTGTTTGGCATTGTACTAGTTCACATTACATGACTTTTACTTAGATTTCAGCCTAAAACAGGCCACACTGACTAAAATCAACTGGTAATCACCTAATCCATGCTACTTGACAAGATTTAGCCATTAGATTCCGAGTTTCGAGACTTTCATTCTTGTATTGCTTTAAAGTGATCAGCTCCTGAATGGCCGTTTTCAATGCATTTACAGTGTTTGGCATTGTACTAGTTCACATTACATGACTTTTACTTAGATTACAGCCTAAAACTGGCTACACTGACTCAAATCAACTGGTAATCACCGAATCCAAGATTTAGCCATTAGATTCCGAGTTTTGAGACTTTCATTCTTGTATTGCTTTAAAGTGCTTTTCAGCTCCTTAATAGCCGTTTTCAATGCATTTACAATGTTTGGCATTGTACTGGTTAACATTACATGACTTTGACTTAGATTTCATCCTAAAACAGGCCACACTGACGCAAATCAACTGTAAATCACCGAATCCTTGCGACAAGATTTAGCCATTAGATTCCGAGTTTTGAGACTTTCATTCTTGTATTGCTTTAAAGTGCTTTTCAGCTCCTGAATGGCCGTTTTCAATGCATTTACACTGTTTGGCATTGTACTAGTTCACATTACATGACTTTGACGTAGATTTCAGCCTAAAACAGGCCACACTGACTCAAATCAACTGGTAATCACCGAATCCATACTACAATATTTAGCCATTAGATTCCAAGTTTTGAGACTTTCATTCTTTTATTGCTTTAAAGTGCTTTTCAGCTCCTGAATGGTCGATTTCAATGCGTTTACACTGTTTGGCATTGCACTGGTTCACATTACATGACTTTTACTTAGATTTCAGCCTACAACAGGCCACACTGACTCAAATCAACAGGAAATCACCTAATCCATGCTACTTGACAAGATTTAGCCATTAGATTCCATGTTTTGTGACATTCATTCTTTTATTGTTTTAAAGTGCTTTTCAGCTCCTGAATGGCCGTTTTCAATGCATTTACAGTGTTTGGCATTGTACTAGTTCACATTACATGACTGACTTAGATTTCAGCCTAAAACAGGCCACATTGACTCAAATCAACTGGTAATGACCGAATCCAAGATTTAGCCATTAGATTCCGAGTTTTGAGAGTTTCATTCTTGTATTGCTTTAAAGTGCTTTTCAGCTCCTGAATAGCCGTTTTCAATGCATTTACACTGTTTGGCATTGTACTAGTTCACATTACATGACTTTGACGTAGATTTCATCCTAAAACAGGCCACACTGACGCAAATCAACTGTAAATCACCGAATCCTTGCGACAAGATTTAGCCATTAGATTCCGAGTTTTGAGACTTTCATTCTTGTATTGCTTTAAAGTGCTTTTCAGCTCCTGAATGGCCGTTTTCAATGCATTTACACTGTTTGGCATTGTACTAGTTCACATTACATGACTTTGACGTAGATTTCAGCCTTAAACAGGCCACACTGACTCAAATCAACTGGTAATCACCGAATCCATACTACAATATTTAGCCATTAGATTCCAAGTTTCGAGACTTTCATTCTTGTATTGGTTTAAAGTGCTTTTCAGCTCCTGAATGGCCGTTTTCAATGCATTTACACTGTTTGGCATTGTACTGGTTCACATTACATGACTTTGACTTATATTTTAGCCTAAAACAGGCCACACTGACTCAGATCAACTGGTAATCACCTAATCCATGCTACTTGAAAAGATTTAGCCATTAGATTCCGAGTTTTGAGACTTTCATTCTTGTATTGCTTTAAAGTGCTTTTCAGCTCCTTAATAGCCGTTTTCAATGCATTTACAATGTTTGGCATTGTACTGGTTAACATTACATGACTTTGACTTAGATTTCATCCTAAAACAGGCCACACTGACGCAAATCAACTGTAAATCACCGAATCCTTGCGACCAGATTTAGCCATTAGATTCCGAGTTTTGAGACTTTCATTCTTGTATTGCTTTAAAGTGCTTTTCAGCTCCTGAATGGCCGTTTTCAATGCATTTACACTGTTTGGCATTGTACTAGTTCACATTACATGACTTTGACGTAGATTTCAGCCTAAAACAGGCCACACTGACTCAAATCAACTGGTAATCACCGAATCCATACTACAATATTTAGCCATTAGATTCCAAGTTTTGAGACTTTCATTCTTTTATTGCTTTAAAGTGCTTTTCAGCTCCTGAATGGTCGATTTCAATGCGTTTACACTGTTTGGCATTGCACTGGTTCACATTACATGACTTTTACTTAGATTTCAGCCTACAACAGGCCACACTGACTCAAATCAACAGGAAATCACCTAATCCATGCTACTTGACAAGATTTAGCCATTAGATTCCATGTTTTGTGACATTCATTCTTTTATTGTTTTAAAGTGCTTTTCAGCTCCTGAATGGCCGTTTTCAATGCATTTACAGTGTTTGTCATTGTACTAGTTCACATTACATGACTGACTTAGATTTCAGCCTAAAACAGGCCACATTGACTCAAATCAACTGGTAATGACCGAATCCAAGATTTAGCCATTAGATTCCGAGTTTTGAGAGTTTCATTCTTGTATTGCTTTAAAGTGCTTTTCAGCTCCTGAATAGCCGTTTTCAATGCATTTACACTGTTTGGCATTGTACTAGTTCACATTACATGACTTTGACGTAGATTTCATCCTAAAACAGGCCACACTGACGCAAATCAACTGTAAATCACCGAATCCTTGAGACAAGATTTAGCCATTAGATTCCGAGTTTTGAGACTTTCATTCTTGTATTGCTTTAAAGTGCTTTTCAGCTCCTGAATGGCCGTTTTCAATGCATTTACACTGTTTGGCATTGTACTAGTTCACATTACATGACTTTGACGTAGATTTCAGCCTTAAACAGGCCACACTGACTCAAATCAACTGGTAATCACCGAATCCATACTACAATATTTAGCCATTAGATTCCAAGTTTCGAGACTTTCATTCTTGTATTGGTTTAAAGTGCTTTTCAGCTCCTGAATGGCCGTTTTCAATGCATTTACACTGTTTGGCATTGTACTGGTTCACATTACATGACTTTGACTTATATTTTAGCCTAAAACAGGCCACACTGACTCAAATCAACTGGTAATCACCTAATCCATGCTACTTGAAAAGATTTAGCCATTAGATTCCGAGTTTTGAGACTTTCATTCTTGTATTGCTTTAAAGTGCTTTTCAGCTCCTTAATAGCCGTTTTCAATGCATTTACAATGTTTGGCATTGTACTGGTTAACATTACATGACTTTGACTTAGATTTCATCCTAAAACAGGCCACACTGACGCAAATCAACTGTAAATCCCCGAATCCTTGCGACAAGATTTAGCCATTAGATTCCGAGTTTTGAGACTTTCATTCTTTTATTGCTTTAAAGTGCTTTTCAGCTCCTGAATGGCCGTTTTCAATGCATTTACAATGTTTGGCATTGTACTGGTTAACATTACATGACTTTTACTTAGATTTCAGCCTAAAACAGGCCACACTGACTCAAATCAACAGGAAATCACCTAATCCATGCTACTTGACAAGATTTAGCCATTAGATTCCATGTTTTGTGACATTCATTCTTTTTTTGTTTTAAAGTGCTTTTCAGCTCCTGAATGACCGTTTTCAATACATTTACAGTGTTTGGCATTGTACTAGTTCACATTACATGACTGACTTAGATTTCAGCTTAAAACAGGCCACATTGACTCAAATCAACTGGTAATGACCGAATCCAAGATTTAGCCATTAGATTCCGAGTTTTGAGAGTTTCATTCTTGTATTGCTTTAAAGTGCTTTTCAGCTCCTGAATAGCCGTTTTCAATGCATTTACACTGTTTGGCATTGTACTAGTTCACATTACATGACTTTGACGTAGATTTCAGCCTAAAACAGGCCACACTGACTCAAATCAACTGGTAATCACCGAATCCATACTACAATATTTAGCCATTAGATTCCAAGTTTTGAGACTTTCATTCTTTTATTGCTTTAAAGTGCTTTTCAGCTCCTGAATGGTCGATTTCAATGCGTTTACACTGTTTGGCATTGTACTGGTTAACATTACATGACTTTTACTTAGATTTCAGCCTAAAACAGGCCACACTGACTCAAATCAACAGGAAATCACCTAATCCATGCTACTTGACAAGATTTAGCCATTAGATTCCATGTTTTGTGACATTCATTCTTTTTTTGTTTTAAAGTGCTTTTCAGCTCCTGAATGACCGTTTTCAATACATTTACAGTGTTTGGCATTGTACTAGTTCACATTACATGACTGACTTAGATTTCAGCCTAAAACAGGCCACATTGACTCAAATCAACTGGTAATGACCGAATCCAAGATTTAGCCATTAGATTCCGAGTTTTGAGAGTTTCATTCTTGTATTGCTTTAAAGTGCTTTTCAGCTCCTGAATAGCCGTTTTCAATGCATTTACACTGTTTGGCATTGTACTAGTTCACATTACATGACTTTGACGTAGATTTCAGCCTAAAACAGGCCACACTGACTCAAATCAACTGGTAATCACCGAATCCATACTACAATATTTAGCCATTAGATTCCAAGTTTTGAGACTTTCATTCTTTTATTGCTTTAAAGTGCTTTTCAGATACTGAATGGTCGATTTCAATGCGTTTACACTGTTTGGCATTGTACTGGTTAACATTACATGACTTTTACTTAGATTTCAGCCTAAAACAGGCCACACTGACTCAAATCAACAGGAAATCACCTAATCCATGCTACTTGACAAGATTTAGCCATTAGATTCCATGTTTTGTGACATTCATTCTTTTTTTGTTTTAAAGTGCTTTTCAGCTCCTGAATGACCGTTTTCAATACATTTACAGTGTTTGGCATTGTACTAGTTCACATTACATGACTGACTTAGATTTCAGCCTAAAACAGGCCACATTGACTCAAATCAACTGGTAATGACCGAATCCAAGATTTAGCCATTATATTCCGAGTTTCGAGACTTTCATTCTTGTATTGCTATAAAGTGCTTTTCAGCTCCTGAATGGCCGTTTTCAATGCATTTACACTGTTTGGCATTGTACTGGTTCACATTACATGACTTTGACTTATATTTCATCCTAAAACAGGCCACACTGACTCAAATCAACTGGAATACACAATTACTTGACAAGATTTAGCCATTAGATTCCGAGTGTTCGAGACTTTCATTCTTGTATTGCTTTAAAGTGCTTTTCAGCTCCTGAATGGTCGTTTTCAATGCATTTACAGTGTTTGGCATTGTACTAGTTCACATTACATGACTTTGACTTAGATTTCAGCCTAAAACAGGGCACACTGACTCAAATCAACTCGAAATCACCTAATCCATGATACTTGACAAGATTTAGCCATTAGATTCCGAGTGTTGAGACTTTCATTCTTGTATTGCTTTAAAGTGATCAGCTCCCTGAATGGCCGTTTTCAATGCATTTACAGTGTTTGGCATTGTACTAGTTCACATTACATGACTTTTACTTAGATTACAGCCTAAAACTGGCTACACTGACTCAAATCAACTGGTAATCACCGAATCCAAGATTTAGCCATTAGATTCCGAGTTTTGAGACTTTCATTCTTGTATTGCTTTAAAGTGCTTTTCAGCTCCTTAATAGCCGTTTTCAATGCATTTACAATGTTTGGCATTGTACTGGTTAACATTACATGACTTTGACTTAGATTTCATCCTAAAACAGGCCACACTGACGCAAATCAACTGTAAATCACCGAATCCTTGCGACAAGATTTAGCCATTAGATTCCGAGTTTTGAGACTTTCATTCTTGTATTGCTTTAAAGTGCTTTTCAGCTCCTGAATGGTCGATTTCAATGCGTTTACACTGTTTGGCATTGCACTGGTTCACATTACATGACTTTTACTTAGATTTCAGCCTACAACAGGCCACACTGACTCAAATCAACAGGAAATCACCTAATCCATGCTACTTGACAAGATTTAGCCATTAGATTCCATGTTTTGTGACATTCATTCTTTTATTGTTTTAAAGTGCTTTTCAGCTCCTGAATGGCCGTTTTCAATGCATTTACAGTGTTTGGCATTGTACTAGTTCACATTACATGACTGACTTAGATTTCAGCCTAAAACAGGCCACATTGACTCAAATCAACTGGTAATGACCGAATCCAAGATTTAGCCATTAGATTCCGAGTTTTGAGAGTTTCATTCTTGTATTGCTTTAAAGTGCTTTTCAGCTCCTGAATAGCCGTTTTCAATGCATTTACACTGTTTGGCATTGTACTAGTTCACATTACATGACTTTTACTTAGATTTCAGCCTAAAACAGGCCACACTGACTAAAATCAACTGGTAATCACCTAATCCATGCTACTTGACAAGATTTAGCCATTAGATTCCGAGTTTCGAGACTTTCATTCTTGTATTGCTTTAAAGTGATCAGCTCCTGAATGGCCGTTTTCAATGCATTTACAGTGTTTGGCATTGTACTAGTTCACATTACATGACTTTTACTTAGATTACAGCCTAAAACTGGCTACACTGACTCAAATCAACTGGTAATCACCGAATCCAAGATTTAGCCATTAGATTCCGAGTTTTGAGACTTTCATTCTTGTATTGCTTTAAAGTGCTTTTCAGCTCCTTAATAGCCGTTTTCAATGCATTTACAATGTTTGGCATTGTACTGGTTAACATTACATGACTTTGACTTAGATTTCATCCTAAAACAGGCCACACTGACGCAAATCAACTGTAAATCACCGAATCCTTGCGACAAGATTTAGCCATTAGATTCCGAGTTTTGAGACTTTCATTCTTGTATTGCTTTAAAGTGCTTTTCAGCTCCTGAATGGCCGTTTTCAATGCATTTACACTGTTTGGCATTGTACTAGTTCACATTACATGACTTTGACGTAGATTTCAGCCTAAAACAGGCCACACTGACTCAAATCAACTGGTAATCACCGAATCCATACTACAATATTTAGCCATTAGATTCCAAGTTTTGAGACTTTCATTCTTTTATTGCTTTAAAGTGCTTTTCAGCTCCTGAATGGTCGATTTCAATGCGTTTACACTGTTTGGCATTGCACTGGTTCACATTACATGACTTTTACTTAGATTTCAGCCTACAACAGGCCACACTGACTCAAATCAACAGGAAATCACCTAATCCATGCTACTTGACAAGATTTAGCCATTAGATTCCATGTTTTGTGACATTCATTCTTTTATTGTTTTAAAGTGCTTTTCAGCTCCTGAATGGCCGTTTTCAATGCATTTACAGTGTTTGGCATTGTACTAGTTCACATTACATGACTGACTTAGATTTCAGCCTAAAACAGGCCACATTGACTCAAATCAACTGGTAATGACCGAATCCAAGATTTAGCCATTAGATTCCGAGTTTTGAGAGTTTCATTCTTGTATTGCTTTAAAGTGCTTTTCAGCTCCTGAATAGCCGTTTTCAATGCATTTACACTGTTTGGCATTGTACTAGTTCACATTACATGACTTTGACGTAGATTTCATCCTAAAACAGGCCACACTGACGCAAATCAACTGTAAATCACCGAATCCTTGCGACAAGATTTAGCCATTAGATTCCGAGTTTTGAGACTTTCATTCTTGTATTGCTTTAAAGTGCTTTTCAGCTCCTGAATGGCCGTTTTCAATGCATTTACACTGTTTGGCATTGTACTAGTTCACATTACATGACTTTGACGTAGATTTCAGCCTTAAACAGGCCACACTGACTCAAATCAACTGGTAATCACCGAATCCATACTACAATATTTAGCCATTAGATTCCAAGTTTCGAGACTTTCATTCTTGTATTGGTTTAAAGTGCTTTTCAGCTCCTGAATGGCCGTTTTCAATGCATTTACACTGTTTGGCATTGTACTGGTTCACATTACATGACTTTGACTTATATTTTAGCCTAAAACAGGCCACACTGACTCAGATCAACTGGTAATCACCTAATCCATGCTACTTGAAAAGATTTAGCCATTAGATTCCGAGTTTTGAGACTTTCATTCTTGTATTGCTTTAAAGTGCTTTTCAGCTCCTTAATAGCCGTTTTCAATGCATTTACAATGTTTGGCATTGTACTGGTTAACATTACATGACTTTGACTTAGATTTCATCCTAAAACAGGCCACACTGACGCAAATCAACTGTAAATCACCGAATCCTTGCGACCAGATTTAGCCATTAGATTCCGAGTTTTGAGACTTTCATTCTTGTATTGCTTTAAAGTGCTTTTCAGCTCCTGAATGGCCGTTTTCAATGCATTTACACTGTTTGGCATTGTACTAGTTCACATTACATGACTTTGACGTAGATTTCAGCCTAAAACAGGCCACACTGACTCAAATCAACTGGTAATCACCGAATCCATACTACAATATTTAGCCATTAGATTCCAAGTTTTGAGACTTTCATTCTTTTATTGCTTTAAAGTGCTTTTCAGCTCCTGAATGGTCGATTTCAATGCGTTTACACTGTTTGGCATTGCACTGGTTCACATTACATGACTTTTACTTAGATTTCAGCCTACAACAGGCCACACTGACTCAAATCAACAGGAAATCACCTAATCCATGCTACTTGACAAGATTTAGCCATTAGATTCCATGTTTTGTGACATTCATTCTTTTATTGTTTTAAAGTGCTTTTCAGCTCCTGAATGGCCGTTTTCAATGCATTTACAGTGTTTGTCATTGTACTAGTTCACATTACATGACTGACTTAGATTTCAGCCTAAAACAGGCCACATTGACTCAAATCAACTGGTAATGACCGAATCCAAGATTTAGCCATTAGATTCCGAGTTTTGAGAGTTTCATTCTTGTATTGCTTTAAAGTGCTTTTCAGCTCCTGAATAGCCGTTTTCAATGCATTTACACTGTTTGGCATTGTACTAGTTCACATTACATGACTTTGACGTAGATTTCATCCTAAAACAGGCCACACTGACGCAAATCAACTGTAAATCACCGAATCCTTGAGACAAGATTTAGCCATTAGATTCCGAGTTTTGAGACTTTCATTCTTGTATTGCTTTAAAGTGCTTTTCAGCTCCTGAATGGCCGTTTTCAATGCATTTACACTGTTTGGCATTGTACTAGTTCACATTACATGACTTTGACGTAGATTTCAGCCTTAAACAGGCCACACTGACTCAAATCAACTGGTAATCACCGAATCCATACTACAATATTTAGCCATTAGATTCCAAGTTTCGAGACTTTCATTCTTGTATTGGTTTAAAGTGCTTTTCAGCTCCTGAATGGCCGTTTTCAATGCATTTACACTGTTTGGCATTGTACTGGTTCACATTACATGACTTTGACTTATATTTTAGCCTAAAACAGGCCACACTGACTCAAATCAACTGGTAATCACCTAATCCATGCTACTTGAAAAGATTTAGCCATTAGATTCCGAGTTTTGAGACTTTCATTCTTGTATTGCTTTAAAGTGCTTTTCAGCTCCTTAATAGCCGTTTTCAATGCATTTACAATGTTTGGCATTGTACTGGTTAACATTACATGACTTTGACTTAGATTTCATCCTAAAACAGGCCACACTGACGCAAATCAACTGTAAATCCCCGAATCCTTGCGACAAGATTTAGCCATTAGATTCCGAGTTTTGAGACTTTCATTCTTTTATTGCTTTAAAGTGCTTTTCAGCTCCTGAATGGCCGTTTTCAATGCATTTACAATGTTTGGCATTGTACTGGTTAACATTACATGACTTTTACTTAGATTTCAGCCTAAAACAGGCCACACTGACTCAAATCAACAGGAAATCACCTAATCCATGCTACTTGACAAGATTTAGCCATTAGATTCCATGTTTTGTGACATTCATTCTTTTTTTGTTTTAAAGTGCTTTCAGCTCCTGAATGACCGTTTTCAATACATTTACAGTGTTTGGCATTGTACTAGTTCACATTACATGACTGACTTAGATTTCAGCTTAAAACAGGCCACATTGACTCAAATCAACTGGTAATGACCGAATCCAAGATTTAGCCATTAGATTCCGAGTTTTGAGAGTTTCATTCTTGTATTGCTTTAAAGTGCTTTTCAGCTCCTGAATAGCCGTTTTCAATGCATTTACACTGTTTGGCATTGTACTAGTTCACATTACATGACTTTGACGTAGATTTCAGCCTAAAACAGGCCACACTGACTCAAATCAACTGGTAATCACCGAATCCATACTACAATATTTAGCCATTAGATTCCAAGTTTTGAGACTTTCATTCTTTTATTGCTTTAAAGTGCTTTTCAGCTCCTGAATGGTCGATTTCAATGCGTTTACACTGTTTGGCATTGTACTGGTTAACATTACATGACTTTTACTTAGATTTCAGCCTAAAACAGGCCACACTGACTCAAATCAACAGGAAATCACCTAATCCATGCTACTTGACAAGATTTAGCCATTAGATTCCATGTTTTGTGACATTCATTCTTTTTTTGTTTTAAAGTGCTTTTCAGCTCCTGAATGACCGTTTTCAATACATTTACAGTGTTTGGCATTGTACTAGTTCACATTACATGACTGACTTAGATTTCAGCCTAAAACAGGCCACATTGACTCAAATCAACTGGTAATGACCGAATCCAAGATTTAGCCATTAGATTCCGAGTTTGAGAGTTTCATTCTTGTATTGCTTTAAAGTGCTTTTCAGCTCCTGAATAGCCGTTTTCAATGCATTTACACTGTTTGGCATTGTACTAGTTCACATTACATGACTTTGACGTAGATTTCAGCCTAAAACAGGCCACACTGACTCAAATCAACTGGTAATCACCGAATCCATACTACAATATTTAGCCATTAGATTCCAAGTTTTGAGACTTTCATTCTTTTATTGCTTTAAAGTGCTTTTCAGATACTGAATGGTCGATTTCAATGCGTTTACACTGTTTGGCATTGTACTGGTTAACATTACATGACTTTTACTTAGATTTCAGCCTAAAACAGGCCACACTGACTCAAATCAACAGGAAATCACCTAATCCATGCTACTTGACAAGATTTAGCCATTAGATTCCATGTTTTGTGACATTCATTCTTTTTTTGTTTTAAAGTGCTTTTCAGCTCCTGAATGACCGTTTTCAATACATTTACAGTGTTTGGCATTGTACTAGTTCACATTACATGACTGACTTAGATTTCAGCCTAAAACAGGCCACATTGACTCAAATCAACTGGTAATGACCGAATCCAAGATTTAGCCATTATATTCCGAGTTTCGAGACTTTCATTCTTGTATTGCTATAAAGTGCTTTTCAGCTCCTGAATGGCCGTTTTCAATGCATTTACACTGTTTGGCATTGTACTGGTTCACATTACATGACTTTGACTTATATTTCATCCTAAAACAGGCCACACTGACTCAAATCAACTGGAATACACAATTACTTGACAAGATTTAGCCATTAGATTCCGAGTGTTCGAGACTTTCATTCTTGTATTGCTTTAAAGTGCTTTTCAGCTCCTGAATGGTCGTTTTCAATGCATTTACAGTGTTTGGCATTGTACTAGTTCACATTACATGACTTTGACTTAGATTTCAGCCTAAAACAGGGCACACTGACTCAAATCAACTCGAAATCACCTAATCCATGATACTTGACAAGATTTAGCCATTAGATTCCGAGTGTTGAGACTTTCATTCTTGTATTGCTTTAAAGTGATCAGCTCCTGAATGGCCGTTTTCAATGCATTTACAGTGTTTGGCATTGTACTAGTTCACATTACATGACTTTTACTTAGATTACAGCCTAAAACTGGCTACACTGACTCAAATCAACTGGTAATCACCGAATCCAAGATTTAGCCATTAGATTCCGAGTTTTGAGACTTTCATTCTTGTATTGCTTTAAAGTGCTTTTCAGCTCCTTAATAGCCGTTTTCAATGCATTTACAATGTTTGGCATTGTACTGGTTAACATTACATGACTTTGACTTAGATTTCATCCTAAAACAGGCCACACTGACGCAAATCAACTGTAAATCACCGAATCCTTGCGACAAGATTTAGCCATTAGATTCCGAGTTTTGAGACTTTCATTCTTGTATTGCTTTAAAGTGCTTTTCAGCTCCTGAATGGCCGTTTTCAATGCATTTACACTGTTTGGCATTGTACTAGTTCACATTACATGACTTTTACTTAGATTTCAGCCTACAACAGGCCACACTGACTCAAATCAACAGGAAATCACCTAATCCATGCTACTTGACAAGATTTAGCCATTAGATTCCATGTTTTGTGACATTCATTCTTTTTTTGTTTTAAAGTGCTTTTCAGCTCCTGAATGACCGTTTTCAATACATTTACAGTGTTTGGCATTGTACTAGTTCACATTACATGACTGACTTAGATTTCATCCTAAAACAGGCCACATTGACTCAAATCAACTGGTAATGACCGAATCCAAGATTTAGCCATTAGATTCCGAGTTTTGAGAGTTTCATTCTTGTATTGCTTTAAAGTGCTTTTCAGCTCCTGAATAGCCGTTTTCAATGCATTTACACTGTTTGGCATTGTACTAGTT